>NC_090937.1:1421907161-1422210192 GCF_040938575.1 Ambystoma mexicanum
TTGGGCTGGAAGTCAGAGTCACCACTGGAACTACAAGAATCGAAGAGAAGTGGAGAAGAAGACAGCTGCTGCAACTCCTGGATCCCGGTGAAGCCCTGCTGCAGTCCTGAGCTATCTACCCTTCAACGACAGAGAAGATCCAGTCCAGAGTCTTCTTCCCTTGAGCCTGGGGCGTTCAACCAGCTCACCTTCTATGGCCAGAGAATCCTCTTCTGGGTCGAAATCGCTGCACTGAGCTGTAGTGGTCCGGATAGTCATCAGAAGAGCCCTCTCCTGTTTTTAAGGAGCACACCTTTTATTCATAGTTGCTTTGCTGCTGCTGGCTTCATCCTTGGATAGTGCCGATCGCTCCAGACGTCCTTCTTCTTGTCCCCACGACTGAAGCTTCAGGAACCGCGAGTCTGCAGGAACTACTAGGAACAACTGCCGTAGCACCAGCTTTCTTCATCCGAATAAGGTACTGTGTCCATTTGGTTGTTCTCTCCATCCGACCATGAGGAATCGGGGTGAACCCTTTTCCTTTCCGAAGGCTTGTCCTTTCTTCCTTCTGTCTTATAACTTTTGCTTCCCTTTGACAATATCCAGTACTCCTGGTAACTTTAATCTTGAACTATTCTAACCGTGTGATCCTCGACAACTTAGCCCCTGCTCCATTTGACACTGGCGCAGGCCTATTGACTTTTATCTGCTTCTTAGAAAACGTCCTCTGATTCTATTGCCTTGACAAAAGTATTGCCTATGATTTTTATCCACTATTCCCTTGTTTTAATTCTATGTGCTAAGTGTGTTTGACTTCGGGTGCATTTTTTCTTGCGGGTACGCTTTATTTTCGTAAGACCGAACTGTCATTACTGTCAAAAAGTGATCGCGTATTAACCCACGGTAACGTCTTTGTTTCGAAACACTGGTCTGTCAATTCCTAAAGTAATTACCTTGAATTGACCTGAACAAGAGGAATTGGTTGTGTGTAGTATATTTAGAGTGTGGTTCTATTTAATAGAAGTGAAGTGTTTTGTGAACAGATGGTTTAAAAATAAATGTACTTAAATTTTTTAACCAGAAACCTTGAGTCAGTGTTTGCTTGAGTCACAGTAATTGTAGTCCTTTGTGTAATCCCTATCACTGCTCATTTGCTCTTGAGATAAGTCTGGCTGCTCAGTCATCGCTACCACTTTACTGTATAGTACAGTCTTGTACCAAAGGTGAAATTGTACTATCACTTGTAGTCTTAATTATATGTAGTGTTCCCTAAGGGTATTGCATATGATTCTGCCTAACACAGAGTGAGTTGCACCATTCATCCTCCTCGTCTCCCCACAAAAATAAAAAATGGCATTGACCCAGACACTACTCCAATTCGTCAGAGGAGCGGGGTAAGTCTTTCTCGAATACGGGTGCCCCGGGAGTGGTGTGGGAGGCATTCAAAACCCAAATGCTTCAGCTATTTGAGAAGGTGATGTCGCGTACGGATGCAGCCTCGATGCTGCAGGTGGTCCAGGCCCCAGTTGTGCCTGGAGGTTCCGGCACCAAGGCAGCTATGTCAGTGTTCACATCCTCGAGTTCAACTACGACACTTATAAAGCTGGCCACAACACTGATGACCCTCTAGGCATCAATGTTGAGAGGCCCTTCCATCGATGTTGATGTGGGCGATGGACCGGTTGTTCATTCTGGAATCAGTTCAGATTTTTCCACTCCACAAGGTCAGTCCTTGATGTGGAGGATGACCAGGTCCCCTTTGGAATGGAGTGACAGGGGAGTTAGACAGTGCTGGATATTTTCACAGATTAGGCTGAGCTGCTGGCCTTGGCTGAAGGGCTGCATGAGGCAAGCAGGCTTGATACCTCACCTGATTTTGACTTGCAGCAGGCATCCCCTATGGACACCCCAATGTCCAGTACAGGAAAACAGTGGAGAGGGTGGTTTTGTCCCTGGGCGTTGGTACCCCAGCCAAGCCGCTTCAGTCTTACAACCTCACTGACAATCTGGACAAGGGCTCCTAGTCTGAAAGGGCGTTACCCTTCAATTTAGCTACAGCTATCTTGGATCCCATTGGGACACTATTGCAGCGACCATGTTCCACGCCAGCCATTGACACAGAGTTGACCAGGAAATATAAGCCAGCAAAGGGAGGACCTTCCCTTCCTGTCAGTTTATTCCACCCCAGAGGGTTTATTAGTCCAAGCTGCCACAGTAGCTCATGAACAGCCAGGTCCACTTTCAACGTGCTTATGGACAGAGAGTCCAAAAAGACTGTTGCTTTGGCCAGGAAAATGCTTGTATCGGGGAGTATGGCTCTAAAGGCAATTGATGCCAGTTTTGCCTTTGCCAAGTACTCGCATGTGCTTTGGAGGACAATAGCTGAGACAGCAGACCATCTGTCAAGAAGGGACAGAGGTCTTGAACATGATAAATTATGGTAAGCAGCTGGCTTGTCAAGCCCTTCAGGCCGGTCTTGAAACAGGTGATTGTGTGGGCCGTGCGGTGGGAACGTCTATGATGCTTAAGAAGGACGGCATACCTCAACAGCTCAGGATCTTCCCTGAATGTGCAAGCCAAGCTGCTGGACATGGTGTTTGATGGATAGCACCTTTACTGGGCTGAAGACCGATTAATCTTTGTAAAAATTCAAAGAGTCAAAACCTGCTCCAAATTTGTTGGGTCTTGCGGTACAGAAGCCTGCAAATCAATCCTTCGCCTTTTCTTCCAGAGGCAACAGTTATAGGCGGTATGTTCCCTTCGGAGGAAAGCGCAGCTACCACAGGCCAAGAAGGGCCATGGATGTTTCTCGTGTCCAAGACTAGGCAGTTGGGCCTCTAAGGGCCAGTCAACTTGATCAGCAGAATCAGGGTTGGCAGTATCCACAAAGCCGCTTTGAATTCTCCCCACATGTTTCATCGGTTGGAGGGATCGTCTCTGAGCATTGGGACAGGTGGAAAGAGATAATATCCAATGGCTGGGCCTTGCAGCTCATTGGATGCAGCAATTACCTCCCCTTCTTGAAAAGACTACCGGACAAACCACCACCCTCTCCCAAATATCTGGAACAGGGGTTCATGAAGAACTGAGAGCTCTGCTTTTAAAGGCTGTACTGGAAGAAGTACAACACAAAGAAAGGGGGTCGTACTGGTATTCTCATTTCTTTCTGCTACCCAAGAAAGTGGGAGGACTGTGTCCCATCCTGGACCTCAGGCCCTTGAACAAGTTCCTGAGGAAGGACAAGTTGAGGGACGTTGAGAAAGATTCTTCAAGCTCTACAGCTCCAGGATTTGTTGGTGTTGCTGGACCTTCAGGATGCCTATTTCCATGTGCGGATCCATCAAAAGCCCAGATGGGTCCTAGATTCATAATTGGAGACACTCCTATCAGTTCAGAGTGCTCCCTTTTGCCCTAACCTCCATGCCCAGGGTCTTCACCATGCTGATGTCAGTGCAGCGGCTCACCTCAGGTGATTTGGCTGCCATGTATGCCCTTACCTGGATGACGGGTTGATCCGGGCAAGGTCTCCAGAAACAGGTATCGATGCAGCTTGAGGATACCTGTTCCCTGTGTCACAGTTTGGGCTTCTCCCTGAAATTTCAGACGTCCCATGTCACAGGAACGCAGAAGCTCAAATTAATATGAGCAGTCCTAGGCACCTGAGTGAGGAAGTCTTTCCCCCTGAGGAAAGAGTCACCAGTATCAGACAGAAGGTCATGCGGTTTCAGAACCACAAAGGCCTTCCAGCTGATTCCTCCCTCTGCCTCTTGGGCCTCATGGTCTCCTGCATTTTTCTGGTGCCTGAGGAAGGCCTGCAGATGCGCTCCCTTCAATGTCTTTGGAGGGATCAATTGACCCAGTAATTCAACAACATGAAGGATGTCCTCAGGGTTTCGTAGTCAGCGGCCAAAGACCTCTCATGTATGGCCAGCAGGGAGAGCATGATGGCAAGGGAACCCTTTTGGGCACTGTTGCCTCAAGCGTGGGTAGTCACATAGATGGGCCGCTGAAAGGCTGGGACTCTCATTGCGGGGATCTGCAATTGGACAGCCTTTGGCCTCCATTGGAGCACCATTGGAACATCAACAAGCTGGAGATGCGAGCAATCAAACTAGTCCTGATGGCTTTTGTGCCATCCCTCAGGTGGAAGCATGTCCTGATTCTGACGGACAACGCAGTGGTCATGCATTACATCAACAAGCAAGGGTCGGTGCAGTCTATGTCACTATTCAGGGAGGCCATGCAAGTATGGTTCTGGCTGCTGGAGAATAGGGTCTCTGCTGCTGCAGCACATCTGGTGGGAGCGGAAAATTAGTTTGGTGCATGCTCTGAGCAGATAGAGCACGATCTTCCAGGAGTGTGAGGTTTGCCCAGATTTTGTTGCAGAATAATTTGCCCTGTGGGGAACCCCAACAGTGGATCGGTTTGCCACCAGGTACAATGCAAAGTACAAGCCGTTCTGGTAAATGCAATTCCCTGTGAGTTGGGCACTGGGAGACTTGTTTCTGGTGGAGTAGCTCTTCGACCTCCACTTTGCATGATACCTGTCATCCCGTGGGTTCTCAGTAGGTTGAGGAGGTTCGGAACAACTATGATCTTGATTGCCCTAGAATGGCCAAGGAGAATATGGTATTCAGATCTTCTGCCCACATCGCCTGCTTCCTAGGAGACCAGACCTCCTCTACCAGTAGGAAGGGCTGGTGATCAACCAGATCCCATTGTCTCTTAATCTGCATGCTTGACTCTTGCGACAATGAGATATGATGACTGGGACCTCTCTAAAGAGGTACTTGAGGTGTTGCTGGCTGCACCCAGACCTTTTACTGAGTTCCTTCACGTGTGCAGGTGGATAAGATCTGAGGCATGATTTAGGGAAGGCAGGCCCCATCTCATACACCACTGCCACAGTGTTGGAATTCCTTCTTTTCTTGGACTCATTAGGCCTTCAGGTAGGCATGGTCGAAGGTTATTTGGCGGCTTTGTCCATGCTTAAGAGATCTCTGGATCAAGGTTCTTTCCTTACAAACCCAGTGATGGCCCATTTTCTGAATGGCCTTGTGGATAGGTTTTCAGCAGCACCGTTTGTAGTTCCAGCTTGGGACCTGAATTTGGTGCTTACCTTCTTGATGGAGCCCATGCATTCTTCTTCTATCAGGTTGCTTACCGGCTTTCTTGGTGGCCATCACATTGGCAAAGTGTTCAAGCGAACAACAGGCTCTCTCCTTCAAATTGCCAGTTTTGCATTTCTTTAGAGACAAGATTTTGCTTAAAGTCCACCCACAAGTTCTGCCTACAGTGGTGTCTGAAATTCATGTATTGCAGAGTTTTGAATTGACAGTATTCTTTCCACCAGGAAAGGCTGCACAGGCTTGACCCCAAAAGGGTGCTGAGCTATTATGTGGCCAGGATGGCTGACTTCGGGCATGATGATCAACTATTCACTGCCTTTGAGCTGTCGAGAAAGCCTGCTTCCCCTCCTCCATCTCCTCTGTAATCCCTGCTGTACTGCCTGCTCAAGGAGTAGCAGTGCAGGCATGTCCTCCAGCTCCAGTATCGCAACTGCAAGTGGAATCATTTTGGTCTTGGAAGGGGTGTGGTGTGTGGGTGTGCTCCTTTTGTGCAGGGCCAGGCTCCATTGCCTCCACCTGTGCTGATTGTGTGCACCTGTGGCAGCTGGGTACACAGCAGTTTGCTATTAACGGGTGATCCGCAGTGCCAGTGTTACCGGCATCATGGTGACCCTTCTTGCCGGCATCTAGATGCCGGTATGTGCATATCTGTGCAACTCGTAATGTCCTCTTCCTTGCGGCATGCCGGTGTTACTGGCACGGTGCCCGCGTGCCCGCACGCATGCCGGTACGTTGGTGCACAGTCACAGCGGGTCCCAGTCGATGCCTGTAGGGCCGGCATTGTAGATCATGATAGGCCGGTCCGGTAAACGATGCCAGTAATGCCTTACGTTATTACCGGACCACCTACCTCATACGGAGGCCCAGAGTCCATTACAAAAGTATAACAACATTTATTTAATTAATACAAAATAATTTGATTTAATCATGAATAAATCCAAGAACAGACATTAGCCAAAGCAAGAGGACAAAAAACATTTTTCAGCCATATTGAAAATCAAACAATACAGTCAGCCATACCCATACTTCAGCATCCACACACATTCATGATTTCAACATACTGTATTAAAAAAACTAAGCACACACACAATTATAAAACATGGCAAAATGTTTTTGTACATGTAGCCAAAAATGGAGACCAAGGGCTCTATCTGAGCTTTGGCAGTATCCCGACGGCAATACTGCCGGAATACCACCAATACAAATAGGGTTACTGCTACTTGGTCGGAGCATGAGTAGCGGTGCAGCAGTAAGTTCCCATTCCTCATTGGGTCCACTGTACCTAATGGGGTTAGGGGCGCTAGAAGCGTGGGCGCAATTAGCGTCGCGCTCATAGCACTGAAAACTGGTGGAAAGTGCAGTATTTTACCTTCAGGAAAAATCTGGTGGTAAAGCTCTAAACTTTCCGGCAAACTCATGATTTGGCCAGTCCTTAAATGCGGTGGTACTCGTGATGAGGCCCCAGAATGATTTCATGTTTACATTTTCAGGCTGCTTACCACCACTGATGTCACGTCTGGAGTCGCAGAGTGGTAAGGTCGAGACATGATGGAGTCGACGGACACTGCTGAGCTGCACTATGCCCCTGTCAAAAAATCTTCTGAGCAGCTGACGCTGGAGGGAATATCTATCAAATGAGGAATCTGCAGGAGAAGAAGCCATAGAAAGAACATGGCAGGTAAGTAATGTCTCCTTCTTTTCATTTAAATATAGACATGTATTGATTTTCATAGACCATTCACAACACAGGCCGGCAACCCACGAGAGGTATATGCATCTCTAATCATCAACAATGCATGTTCTTTAAACCACCCGCCCACCTTCCCCGTCCCTCCAGGAGTTCTCCCTAAAACAACAACCAAAACTATGATCTGAGTAATGCGATGACATGCCTTACAATCAATATTATTCAGGGCATGTCTATGAGGTTCAGGGCCCTTAGTCTATGTGGGTATGTGAGGGCATTGAAGCCTTTTTGCATATATGACAAGCTGGACCACACCACAGTGAATGCCAGTTGTGAGTCTCTTATGTTAGCTCTGAGTTTTGCTATCCCCATAGTAGTCCACAGTTTGTCCATCCATAGATTCATGGAAGGGACTTCCGTACGCCTTCACAGTTGGATGATAGCCAATTTCGCAGCCAACAATAGATGAGTTAATAGGGTCATCTGGTACATAAACCTGCAAAATATCATTTATCTTGGATCTCACATCTAGCCAGTAATCCTGAAGCAGTGGGCAGCCCCATAATATTGTACAACATTGTTCCTTCCATCTTGCACCCTCTCCAGCACAGTTTAGTGTTATCCAGGTGGCTATGATGTCGACGAGATGGCGTTTTGTTCCACCGCGTTAGAATCTTGTCTTGAGTCTCAGCCAAGAGGGAACCTAATGCTGTCATTGACCCTTTGTAAACCTCTTCCCACTCCTCCTCTGAGAGAGGTTGACCCAATTCCCGTTCTCAACCTTCAAAGTGCAATTGCCGGATTTTCGGACGGGGGTGGATAGCAAATTGATGCATTTATACAGGTGAGAGATTAGTGGCTTTGGGTCTGTTGCCAATTGGAACACTGAATCAAAGTCGTCAGCTCTCTAGTTGCTCCTGCGACATATATGGGTTTGAGCCCAGTGCCTAGCCTGCAGGTATCGAAACCTGTCCAGTTCCACCAACTCTAGGGTAGCCTTAAAATCCCTTAAAATTACGCATTTTCCCTTTGTAGAAGAGTTCACCTATTTTCCCTAATTACTTATCCATCCATCCATCAGTTGAAACCTCTATCCAGTTGCCCTGGTGTGAAATCCTTGTTGTGAAGAAATGGGGTAAACGGGAACGGGAAAGTGGTGGACCTCTGCATCCTGGTCACGCTATCCCAAGCCCCCATGGATCCACGCGTAACCAGTTTGACATATAAGCTCTGCGCTCTCGCCTGTCGGGGAACCCAGGGTTGGGTCCATATATGATGCCCCGTAATCGCCTACTCCATACTAACCCACACTTTATGTGAATCCCCTTAGACCCAATCAATAATGGCCCTGACTTTCACTAGCCTGGATCCTGGCTGCAAAGGGTTCCATTATCATTGTCAATAATAGCAGTGACAAGAGACATCCCTGCCTTGTTCCTCTGCCCAGAATTATAGATTCTGTGAGTGCCCCATTTACCAGTAACTTAGCAGGGGGCGATACGTAGTTGGACATAATCATTCAACACATCAGAGGACCAATATTAAATCTACTAAGCACCTCTCTTAGAAACCCCCACTTGACCCAGTCAAAGGCCTTCTCAGCATCGCGCTCCTATTAGATTTGTCAACTAAATGAAGGACCCTTCAATGGATTGCCTTTCTCCCGCAGATTCCTCATCTTGATAGATATCCATCATCCAGTTCTGCTGCTGTCATAGCCCCCGGCCCGAAAAACACAGACCCCGCACCATCGGGGGACGAGGGCAAGGGGTGACAACTTTTTTTTGTCCCTTTGGGACAATTCAGCATTTGAAGGCCAGCTGGACTCAGTCCTGGTGCCTTTGGCGCCAGGCTCATGAACTAAAAACACACACACTTTATTTTGTGCAAAGTACTTTATTTTCCTTACAAGAACCTCCACGTGCGTTTATTTGGGTGTGGCCACTGGGGAAAGCTGGATTACACGTGCAGCATCCTTTAGGAGTGGCTGGGTAGGGCCGGTGAGCCAAGGCTTATGGGCGTGGCCAGAGCTAGACTATTTAAGCCCGCCTAACCTTCAGGCAAGTGCTTCGCGTTATGCTGCACTGATAGCAGCGTAACGCCCACCGCCACCTGAACGCATTTTACCTTGTTTCCAGTTACCAGCCTCAGCATTTTACCTGCGGTCCCATTACCAGCCGCAGCATCTTACCTCTGTTTCCAGCGACCAGCCTCAGCAACTCGCCCCATCAAGAAGCGCCCCTGCAGTGAGAAGCAGGACGGAGAGCTCATCATCATTAATCAACAGGTGAGACTATATGGGTCGGCGCATACTCACCACACTTTGGGAAGAAGGGTTCGAGAGAGACAGCAGTCACATAGCCGCATTCTCACGATCTCATATATCCTTGCAGGAGCAGTGTCACCAATTATCGCAGCCCACAGTATATGTGCAGGGGAAGGAGTTAGACAAGGGTGATCCACTTCTAGGGAGGGCTGCACCCGTGCCCCAACGTCCCCGCAGAGACCAGGTGAGCGTAAAGGACGCAAAGCCATTACGAATCTCTGCCTGGCCGTTTATGGAAACCTCGGAAACAGACCAGTTGGCCCAACTATTGGGGGAATTACGGGCCGAAGCCCATGCCTCCAGACAGGAAACTAATGCTTTAAGGAGGGATCTTATTGTAGCCCGACAACAAAACAACGACTTGGCAAGACAAATGCTTCAGGCCCACGCGGGTCAGGTCCCACTACCTCGACTTGCCCAACCTTCCATGCCGCATCCATCAACACCAGTTCAAGTGCTTCTTCCAGGTGCAGTGCAACTAGCCCCACCCAAACGCTTTACCGGCGACCCTATTAAGTACGCTATATTCATGAACCAATTTCGCCTTTATTTTTTGTGCCGGCCAGGGGCTTTTCCCAACGATCAAGCCAGAGTTGCATTTGTACTCTCATATTTCGGAGGCAGCGCAGCTGACTGGTCGATGCCATTAGTAAACCAGGATGATCCGTTGCTTCGAGACTTTGGGGAATTTCAGCGGGAGATGGAGAAATTGTTCGCAAGGCATACTCAAGGACAAGCTTTGGACAATTAATTATTGTCACTTAGACAGGGAAACAAAGATTTATTGACCTACATCACAACCTTCAATCGTCTCGTAGCACAGACAAACTGGCCAGAAGAAAAGAGGACTACGCTCTTTTATCGAGGGTTGCATGGGGAATTTAAGGATGTTCTAGCCCAAGTGGTAAATCCCCCGAGGGATGTGCGGAATACATCAACTTGACTGTGCAGCTCGATCACAGATTGCAAAATCGACAGATGGACCGCACAAGGGCTGAGGGGAGGTCGGTCTATATGCTACCCCGAGACAATCAAGCCAAATCCCACAAACAAACTGAACCAATGCAGATTGGTGGATTACTGAGTCCAGTCTCCAAGGCAGAAAGGGCGAAAAGGAGGCAACAAGAAGCTCTGCTTATACTGCGTGAGAGCAGGACACTTCCCCCGAGAATGTCAGGTGAAACCACCCAAGAAATTGGTTGGAGCAACAGAGAAAGACGACGAGGAAAAAGAACAAATTCAGAAAACTTCAACGCCCGGCACGCGTAGGGGACCACTTGTCAAGCGAAAAGAAGAAATCGGTACAGACCTCACATCTAGTCATTCCGGTACTTTTGGTCAACCACAAACAACCGTCAAAAATACATGCATTACTGGCCACCGGGGGGGGGGGGGGGCGGGGGGAGGGGTGCACGGATGAGGTCCTCCTCCATGTGAGCTCTGCCTCTATGGTCTGAGAAGCGGCTTGAGCCTCCTGGACCCCCCTCAGACCAGACCCGAGCAGCTGATGCATGAATGTGCCCCCCACATACTGGCAGAAACCCAGGTCAAATCGGCGCAGGATTAGGAAAGAAAACACTGTTTGACTGTGGGACCACCATAGTCGTAATGGGACGAAAGTGAAACCACAGCCTCCCTGTATTACAGCCTGAAGAGAAGTTGCCGAACTCAGCAACCAAAGCGTGGACCTCCTCTGGGTGAACCTGCCTCCTCCGAACATTGAATCCGGAAGCCCAGATCTTGCGAGCGAGGAGTAAGAAATAATCCTCAGGAAGGACCAGGACACACATGCAGTGAACTTCGTGACCCCCAGAGAACCACCTCACCCTGCCTGCACGGAGCCGCCAGATCAGACTTTTCCTGGGCCCTGGCACTACGTGGACCGCGGACTTCCCCCACCAACTGCAGAGAGGACAGAACTTGGGCACCTGTCGGCTAAAGGAGTCCTGGAAGAGGCTCCCAACCAACCCGACGGGCCCTGGGCTCCCCCCATAGCACGGACAGTGGCGGCCTGCGCATCGTCCGGTGTTCCTTTGCCTCTGTAGCAGCATCGGCCGCCGGCACGGAGACATGAGCTGCGATCACGCCACTCGCAGCAAGACTGGTGGCCTGGTCTGGCGGTGCCAATGCCATCCCCATCAGCTTCCGCCAAACATGTGTTCACCCATAACACGGATGACTGAGTGAGAGGCGCTGACCGTGTGGAACAACGGATACAGCGACGGTCACTCAGATCATCCAGAAAGGTAGGAGGACCCCCGTACTGCAACAAAATATAAGCGCAAATGACAAATGAATCACGAAGCGCTGAATAATACGCGCTACACGTGCGTGAATGGTCCAGCAGTATCAGCAGAGATCTGACTGAAACCCCTGAGGGCTACACTCCCCAACGCAAATAAGCGCCCCTGCTGCTATATATCTGAGAGGGGGAGCGACTGCAAAAGAGCACAAAGAGCACCTCCTCTCAATGAGAGACAACGCTATGGCAGACAAAGCCAGGAAATACATTTTACAGCACCTGTCACATGAAGGGAAATACAGTATGACAGGACCCACAAGCACGACAAGGCCCCTCTCCATATGTGCACCACGTTACACATTCCCTGTGTGGCCCATCCTGGCTGTGGAATCCCTGAATCAGTCTGGAGACACATGATTTGGTGACCAAAGAACTCAAACGCGAAGCAATCACTCTATATTTAAAGACTGCTAAGATAAACAAGGAGTGAGGGGACGGGCCCGATCTAGCAAGCCCCATAGACCGCAACAGGTGCCTCAACACATCACAGATCCGCAGAGATAAGCATGAAACTAAGAACCTGACTCAAAGACCCCGGATCCTCAGGGTGTCACGAGACCACACACCCCCATAGCGGGAAATAACTCACTTGATCCACAGCAGAGTGAGAACATATCGCAGAGGACTGTGGTAACAAGATGGAAACCCTGCATCATTAGTGTAGTTAAGGCCACACAAAACTAATCGAAGAGGTCCACGCACTGCTGAACGGCCTACCACCCATATAGACGCACTGAATGCCTAGTCACTCCTCGAATCACAACAAAGCCTCCAGCAAGGAGAACTGATATGGAGGGTTATTCCCCCGACAACGGGGCGAGTGCCTCCTCCACTGCAGCAAACAATATATGGACATTAAAGTGAAGCTAGTCAAGTATGCTTACTCCCCACCATTATCAGCCGCAGACAGCACAAACACTGTAACCATGGAGACGCCTGCGACAGAAGCTGCAGCAACAAAAGGGGACATCGCTGCTCTCCTAAATGAGATAAGGACCATGGTGTTGTGAAGGGAAAAGGGGCCGGGCCCATTTAAGGGAAAACAGAAGGAGAAGAGGGACAGGGGGAGGGGTGGGAGGAGGGGAGGCGGGAAGGAAGGGAACGGCAGTTGGTGTACGAATAAAGCAGAGTTAAGACGCACCTCGAGTCTGCGTCCTTATTTGGGCCCCAGTACGCCCACAACAACTGGCGATGAGCAGAGGAGAACCCGCCTTCGAGGAGGAGAAGGAAGAACGTGGAGAGCCGCCGGAGTCCTGGAGGGACTCGGTGCCACTAGCACGAAGCAGCGCAGCAACGCCGGTGAGGAGGTCCGGCAGCCCAGTCCACAAGGAAAGCTGAGAAGAAGGAGGAGCGTGGAGAGCACACAGAGTCACAAAGGGACTCGGCGCCCCAGCAAGGAGCAACGCAGCAGTGCCGGTGAGGAGGTCCGGCAGCCCAGCCCAGAGGAGGAAGACTGACGGAGGCCTGCAGCGCATCCAGGGAGGAGGCCCAGCCATGTAGGAGTGAGCGAGGAGGAGCCGGGCAGTGCGTTGCCTGCCAGGAGAGAAGGAGACGCTGCCCGCGTCCGGGGAGGAAGCCCGGTCGCACAGAATGGAACGCAGCGCATCACCCGCCGAAGAAGCGGAGGACCCAGGTGGCTTGCGCACAGCGTCCAGGCCAGGAAGAGCCACGAGCAGGCGGAAGCAGACACCGCACAGGTATGGAGACGGGAGGACACGGCACATGGGGAGAGTGGCACAGTAGAGACATCGCAGCCATAGGTATAAGCCACTTGAAAGCGAGGAAACAAAGGCAAGCATCAGTCATAGCAATAAGCCACTTGAAAGTTAGGAAACAAAGGCAAGCATCAGTCATAGCCATAAGCCACTTGAAAGCGAGGAAACAAGGACACGCATCAGTCACAGCGATAAGCCACTTGAAAGCGAGGAAACAAAGGCACACATCAGTCATAGCCATAAGCCACTTGAAAGCAAAGAAACGAAGGCAAACATCAGTCGTAGCCAAAAGCCACTTGAAAGCGAGGAAACAAGGAGACGCATCAGTCATAACGATAAGCCATTTAAAAGCGAGGAAACGAAGGCACGCATCAGTCATAGCAGTAAACCACGTGAAAGCGAGGAAGCAAGGGCACGGGCCAACCATAGCAAGAAGCCACGTGAAAGCACAAACATCAGTCATAGCAACAAAACACTTGAAAACAAGGACTTTGGCAGTGGCGCCACGAATACGCCCTAGCACCATCGACCATGTCACAACCAGGAAGCGCAGCAGTAGACACTACGGCACCCGCAACACCGGGGGTAACTCCCACCAACCCTGTATCATCCCTACGCCGCCCGAACCCGTTCCCACTAGAACCCCATGAAAAATCAGGGCCACAGGTGGCAGGAGTGGATGGACGAATTCGAAGAATTCATGAGGGCAGTAGGAAACCAGGACGCACCAAACAAACTAGACATCGTCACAAACCTGGTTGGGAAATACATAAAGAGCGTCATTTATTTATTTATTTATTTATTTATTATTGTTAAAAAAAAATACAGTTCAATAAATCAATATCAAACTTTTGTTACAATTAAACCTTTTCCACATCACGTCGATGCCCCCAAGTCTTTGATCACAGTATATTCTTTATGGTGGTAATACGTGTAGATCACTATTGGTTAAACTTTTGGTTTTTCCTATCACAAGTTGTATCGCAGAGAATCATGGCTAGGTAGTCAATTAGCCTGCATGATAGCTTGATGTTATGGCTGGCACTTACATATGACCACCAATCATTCAGGTCATGGTTCCGGGGTTTGAAACTATTCAAGTGCAAGGTCCTCTGGGTAGTTGTGCCTATGCATTCAAGTACCAAATGCTTGAGGGACTCTATTTCACCCGATTCACAGAATCGACATTTATTGTCTGCGGTGTCTTTGTTTCTTCTTATCCAGAGCATTTCTCGATTGTTTAGGGCATTTAGCCTGAATTTTAGAAACATGTTCCTGTGATATCTTGAAGGACAGTCCAGTAGGTATTTCGGTGGCTTATGTAGTTTGATTTCTCCTAGTCCTGATGGAAGGCCTGTTTTTAGTTTCATGCGTTTTTCAATGTTTTGCATCCAATCCCATTCTTCTAATTTTTTTTTCGCATGTTGCGGGCGATTGATTAGCTCAAGTCGGCTTATATTTGCGGCATCCATAATGGCTTCAAGTTTTTGTTTCCAAATTTGGATTAGTATGGATTGGGTGTCGTCGTTTCTAATCTTGAAGATTTCATATGCTGGTATTTTTTTGCTACAATACATTTTCCTAATAGTGGAGAGAGATTTCCAAATTACTGTCATGTACAGAGAGTTGAGTGCAAGTTCGTATCTCAATGCCAATATCGAGATATAGTGGGGAAGCCTCAAGGCTCGTTTCCAGAAGGTACCTTCTAATCTTTGCCATAAGCGAAAGTCCAAGTTCCAACCCGCTTCCGCACCAAACACAATGGTCGGAATGACCTTCTGTAGATAGAAAGTCAATATTGGTGCAATAGTGAATTTCCCATAGTCATGGTTGATTTTTGCTCCTTGTAGGCCGAGTTTGATTGTTCTACTGGTCAGGTCGTTGACCCATGCTGTTTCGCAGATGGAATTGTTGAACATCACACCCAAGTATCTTCTGGATGTTACAATATTGAGTTTGTCACTAGCGATTTGCCACATGAATTTTTTTCCTGCCTTCTTGTGAGTGTGTCTGATACTCATGATTTTTGTTTTGTCTGTATTTATCAGCAGCTCATTTGATTTCATGTACTCATTCAGTCGTGTCACAGGGCGCTGTAGGCCAATCTGTGTGTAATCAGTTAGTACTATATCATCTGCGTAGATGATGCATTTGATTTGGGTGTCCTTGATCCTGGGCGAAAAACATGATACAGAGTTTAACCATGCCGGTAGGTCAGCTATGAAGATCTTAAATAGTTCAGCTGCTAACGGGCAACCTTGCTTGACACCTTTATGGGTTATTACCGGTTGGCTTAACTCACCCTGTTGGTTTGACCTAATCTGTATCGAGGTGTTGGAATGGACAGCTTTCAGTGGTTCCAGGATTGTTGATGGACATCCCCACTTTTTTAGCTTAGACCAAAGTTTCTCGCGGTTTAACATGTCGAAAGCTTGCCTTAGGTCTATAAATGCAAAGAAGATTTTTCTCTTTGTGCGCAGAGCCTCAAGTTTTAAGATGTTCAACAAGAGTAGGTTTACGTCGACTCCAACCCCCTCTGTGAAACCTGTTTGTCGAATATCGTGTATTCCTGTGTTAAAGGCCCATAAAGCAAGTTTCTTTCGAAGGAAGGAGCCATAGACTTTCCCGATTGTGTCGAGAAGGGCGATTGGGCGATAGTTCGTTGACTCAGGAATTTTCTTGTTTTCTGACACTATTCTCAACAGAGATTCCATGAACTTGGCCCAATGTACTTTGTTTTTCTTCAATATGATATTTGAAATTTGGTCAGGGCCCGCTGCTCTTGAGTTTTATAACTTCTGTATTGTTATTTCTATTTCGTCGCTTTGAGGAGTTATGTCCCACGGTAGTGCTGAGACACTTTCTTGAACTTGTATGTCTTCAGTGGGTTGTTTATATATTTTCTCGAAGTGCTCAACCCATTTAGTGCCATCGATTGGGTTTGAGATTGTCGGTGTTGCTTTTGTGTTTCCTTTGTTTAGGATGGCCCAAATATCACGCGTGTTTCTTGTAATCGGCAATTGAAGCATCAGCTCAGCACGGTTTTGTTCTATCATTACTGAGTGCGTTTTTAGCCAATGTCGGTATTCTTGACGTCTTGTTTTTATTTTAATTGCAATTTTATCTGTTGATAACTTCAATTTCTTAATCTGCCGCAAGTCTTTCCTCAAAATCCTTTTTGCATTTTCGATGACATTGCTGAACAGATGTTTATTTGAGTGCCCAATTACTCTAGAGTTTACAACTTCCGGCCGGCAATCTGTCAACAAGGGAACATAATTCACGTTGTTCTCATTGGTTATGTCGTTTGTGAGTTTCCCAATTTGCGACCAGTTGATCCTCAGACGATTTCCCGCTGCATTCGATGTAACTTGTAAGTCATATTTTTCAGGAACTTCTCCCCAGTCCGTCTCCAGAACTGAAGCATTGGTATGACGTTTAGGGAATTCACTTGGTCAAAAAGATGTTGGGAAACCCAAATGTAGTCTAGTGTGTTTTGGCTATATGGGCCATTGCATGTTGGGTTACAGGGTTGGTCTCCTTTGGTATTCCCATTGACCATGGCGCAGTTTCTTATTACTAGGGCATCAAATCAAAGCTTTCCTCTCTGTTCGAACTCATCGGGTTTCTTCAACGTGTTTGTTTTTGTAGTTTAATCAAATTTGTACCAACTACAATTTAGATCACCACATACCATGATGGTTAAGTTGTTGAATTTCAGTGATGCCTCGTCAATTAAGGTTGTCACTGTTCCGATGAAACTATTTGATGAGATCTTAGCGGGATTCCAATATCCATTTATTAGGAGAAGGTATTGTTTCGCCAGCGTTGTTGAAGCAGTTATTTGTACCAAAGTGCTTTGAACAAAAGGATTCGGGTTTCGGGATTCAAGCGGCGTCAACCAGTTTTGGATCTTCAACAAGGTGACTAACCCAAAAAACGGACGACCAGTTGCGTTTTTCCCAGCAGGATTTAGGAATGTAATAAAGCCGTCTCGATTTGGTAACTCGCGTAGCCAAGTTTCCTGTAGACATACGGCGAGGATGTTATCCATAGGCACCTCGAAGTTGTTAAATAGGTGGATGAATCCTCGAGTGTTCCAGGATAGCACAATTTGGTCCGCGTTGTTCTTCTTCAATCATTGTTATTGATGATTACCTTTATGGAATTGGTTTCCGGGCCTAGTTCGACCGGGAGAACCATGTGTCTTGTTTCCATTGTATTTTGCGTCAGGATAAGCTAAAGATTTCCGCAGAGTAGCACGTTGAATGTCTAATCCTTCCGTTTTTTCACGAGCGTTGTTCTCCAAGGTATCTTGTTGCAATTCGTGTTCGGGTTCCAGCGTTAGATCGAAACCAAAAATGAGTAGGTCTTCTGTAGCTCGTAATAGCATGTTTTTCACCGCTGAAGAGCCAATGTGTGGTAGTACTTGGTCAGAAGTTAACTCAGTTGGGTATTCAATGATTTTTATGTCGTCTGACGAATTTGGCCATAGAACTGGAATGCATGCAAACAGTTTCATGACATTTGCTCTATTTAAGTTGACCTCGTTGTTGTCAGATTGAGTGTTTTGAAGTCGCAGTTTCCAAAATCGGTTGTTAGAGGTTTGATTGCACCCTGGATGTATTACAGGTTTTGGAGTTTATTTTATTTTATTTTATTTATTTGCATTTGTGAAGCGCCCTTGCAGCCCATGAGGCATCGAGGCGCTGTTACAGAGGATACACAGATTTAAGATTACATTCGGGTGCAGGAGGCTCTTAGTTACAGGTTAGCAGGCATATAGGCAGTAACAGGTTGAAGTCATACAAAGAGTCTGGTTTTGATAGCCTTGCGAAAGGCTAGGTGTGACTCGATGAGTCTGAGGTGAGGTGGCAGGGCATTCCAGTGCGTGGCTGCTAGGGTGGGGAAACTGGAGCCACCAGCACGCACTTTCCGCGAGGTAGGCCTGACAATGGTGTTGGCGTAGAAAGATCTAAGCGGTCTTGTGGCGGAGTGCCTGGTGATTCTGTTCGTCAGGTAGGGGGGGGCAAGCTCGTGAATGCATTTGTGGGTGATGGCAAGAGTTTTAAAGACAATTCTTTCTTTAACAGGGAGCCAGTGCACTTGCCTTCTGATTTCGGAGATGTGGTCTCTCCTTGCGGTGCCAGTGGCTGCCCTTAGAGCATTGTTTTGGGCTAGCTGAAGTTTGGCGATGTTTTTGTTGGAAGTCCCGACGAGAAGGGCGTTACAGTAGTCAAGTCTTGATCCGATGATGGCCCTGGCAATCGTGAGGCTGCTTTGACGGGCCAGGAAAGGCCTGGTTGCGTTGATGACTTTGGTGTAGTAGGCTGAGGAGGCGGCGATGGCATTGACCTGTCTGTCCATCGACAGGTCGGAGTCAAGGTAGACTCCGAGTGTCTTAACATGGTTAGAGACTTTAATTGGAATATTATCAATGGTGAAGGAGGTGTACTGTTCTCCGAGATTGCCGATGGTGAAAGGTGAGCCAATAAGGAGGAGTTCGGTTTTTTCACCATTGAGGCAAAGCCAATTCTCCGCCATCCAGGATTGGATGGTAGAGTAGATAGAGGAGAGGGTGTTAGAGTCCGCTAGGTTCTTTGATTAGATGTTAATTTTGGATTTAGCTTGGATGTATGTAGTGACATTGGTCTCTCGGTCGATCTAGCTGCTTCTTTTTGAGGGCCAGACCTGGTTGTTTTTTTCCTGGCCGGTGTCTTACGTTGTTTCCACGTTTCGGCAGATGATTTCGTTCGAGATCTCAAACTTTCTTTGGGATGGGCTATATTTGTTGGCTCATCTAGGTCGTCACCTGCTGCTGAGTATGTTGAGAGATCACATAGATCTATTGTCGAGGCATTCACAGAACTATCTCTACTCAGCTCTTCGGAGTCGAGACGCTGACGTTTTGTGGATTGTTTGTTAGGCACATAGTCCTGTTCTTTATTTAGATCTTGGTCAAGCAAGTCATTTGACGTCTGCTTGGTTGTTCCCGTTGTGCGGTCAAACAATCGTGGTTTTGTTGGCGTTGTGAGGTTCCTTATACATTTTTTCACGTTGGGATGTTTTGGCTTTGTTTGTCTTTTTTTATTTTCTTGAAATAGTGGATTGTTTCCTTTCCCCTCGATTCTGACAGATTTTTCTGTCGTGGAAATGGTTTTAGATGACCCAGTAAATATGTTGAATGAGCTCTTTATGATGTTGGAAGGCATTGTAGATGACGTGTTCTCGCGATTAATTGTTGAGGCCGGTAGCATGTGTGCTTCTGCTGTCAGTAAAGACTTACCAGCATCAATTTGCAAGAGGGTATTTGCATTTGTAGTGTCTTCAGTGGTTTGTTGATGATTTGTTTCTGATATCTTGACATCAGTTTTATCAGCACAATGAGGATGCGACCTTGCTTGAGACTCAGGTTTTTTAATAGGCGCTGGCAGCGATTGAGTGTCGTGGGGGAACATTGCCAGTGGCCGAGAGCTTTCAGCGATTGAGGATGTGGTTGCCAAACAAGGACCCTGAGCCTTTAGGATCTTGTTTCCGCTTTGTGAAGGGGTCAGTTTTGGCAGATTGTCTCGCGTCGAAAGGGAGTCGTGCTTCTGGATTTTCTTGTCTACCTCTCCAGACTGGTGACGCATCCATTTGACTGCTTCCAGCAGACTTTCGATTAGGTTGTCGTTTTGGCAATGATGTCTTGCAGCCAATTCGCACAACCGTTCCTGCCAACGAATAGACAGGTCTGCCTGTGATTCAAGTTGTTTTTGTAGGAAGCTTGTAAAAGATTCAAGTTTTTCCATTTTGTTTGTTAAATTTATAAGCATCGCTCCTTGATCACTTATTGTCCCATTCAAGGATTCGTACAGTTTGGTGAAGGGTAGTAGGACAATTGAGGAGGAAGCTACAACATTATTGTGCAATTGCGTTAGAGTATCAGCAGATAAGATCACTTGTTGCACCGATGAGTTGGTTCCATTGGATGATTGTTGTGAGTGTTCCATATCAGACTGATTGTCTTGAAGTGAAGAGTTTAGGACTTTTTCAACATTTTTTCGGTTAGAGCTGTTAGGGTTTTTGTTGCATGGAGTACTGACGTTTGTTAGTGCTGACACTGAATCGCGAAGGTTGACTGATTTAGTTTTAATTTTAATTCGATGATTCGCTGGAGGCGGCGGGCTCTTGCAATAGAGCTTGAGTCCTTGCTTGCCAACTTAGATGTTGGGCTAAATAGACCTTGATCTGGGACCACAGGATCACTGCCTGATTTGGTCAGGTTGTTTTCCCCTGAATCATCGGGGGCTTGGCATGCATATGCGCTTTGATTTTCGCTTTCCTTTCTCTGAATGGTTCTTCGTATCTCCATGTTTCCGTAAGTTAGATTTCCTGCGAGGTTACTTCGAGTTACAGGCGAGTTGTTCCCATTACATGGTTTTTGGACGTCATTATGTGTTTTGTCAGCTTGTTCCCTGGGTGCAGCCAGCACTATGTTCTTGTTGTTTTTGATGCTAGGTTTAGTTCCTGTTGGGCCTTGTGGCTTTGCATTTGAACACAGTGTCTCAATTGTGGCTGCTTGTCGAGCCGGCAGAGACGATTGTACAGGAACAACAGGGGCATTTTTGCTTAATATTTGTGCAGACTGATTTTCATTTTCGTCAAAAGTGCTTTTTGGTATAGCACCTTCCGCCTGCTCTTGGACTTTATTGAAAGGTGTTTCTTGGTCCACGATCGGGACATTGGCAGCATTAATTAGCTCAGCATCGGTGACCTCGATACCAGGAAAAGGGAAGCTTGAGATTGAGGAACGGGTCGCCAAGATCACTATTCGTTTTCATGGACACCTTTGTTTGTGCATTAGATAGATTGGACAAATCAGATGGCGCTCGCTGGATGGTGGGTTTAAGCGACGGAGGTAGTATTGTTGCCTGAATCTTTGCAGTTTCGGGTATATTTGTGCTTGTTTCCTTCTGAATTGCACTTCAATAGCCATTTGTTGATGATCTTGTAAGGTAAGCTTACTATTGTTTGGAGGGTGATCATAGGAGTGGGTGTCCATGCAATTATTTATGTCTGAATTCGCCAGGAGGAGCGGTGTACATACGCCATCGTCACATACAACAGGTAAATCCTTTGACAAGTGTGTAATATTCAGTGCAGTGGTAGATATTTCCTGCAGATGTATAGCAGAGTGTGCAGAGGCAGGCCAGGGTGCACTTTTGCCTACCTTGCTGCCCCCATCCGAGGGGGCTTTTAGGGCGGTCCATGGGTTTGCCATTCTGCGGTAGTGGAGCGTCTTCCTCCGTGTCTGGGGACCTTCCACGGATCGCGTCATGTACCCACTAGCACTTTTTTGAATCGAGCAGTGGCACAGCTCCACAAAGAGCCTTGCGGTTGGCAGAAGGCAGAAAAGCAGCAACAGCCAAACAGCAGGAGTCTCAGCAGTCGGCCTTAACGTGGCCGGGCTTCACACCGCAAGGGTTGCTGGGCTCCCGTTTTGTATCCGCACTTCCTGGATGGGCGGAGCTCGCAAAGTGGGCGGGGCTTCAACCAGCATTGCAGCGGTTCTCTCGCTCGTGATCAACCGCCCTCACACAGAGCGAGGGGCGCGAGGGGAACACGCTGGATGAATGAGTGAAAGAAAGTTTTCCAAGGGGGATAGACCAGCAGCAGCAACAGCCAAACAGCAGGAGTCTCAGCAGTCGCCCTTAACGCGGCCAAGAGCATCATCAAAACCATCCCGCTAGCAGAGAGGACGACATACCAAAAACTCATCGAAGCCATCAACATTTGCCTTGTGGTCGTTCCAAATAGAGAATAAGATCACTATATTTGCAACCAGTGCACTCAGATGCCCCAGGAAACAGTTGGACAGTTCTTACTATGTCTTCAGAGGAAAATCACATATTGTGACTTTGCCAACTTCAATGACGACGAAATCATCCGCCTAAGAGTTATTGAGGGATGCCTATCCTCAATATTCCGTAAACACCTGCTAAAGAAGCCGCTACCCCTGAAGGAGATGGCTGAGCTGGCCAGAGTATATGAAAGGGTAGACATCCAGGCTGCCCACATAGAGAACCCAAAGAAGATAGATACCATAGCGGTCATCCGCAGCAGCCAACCAGGCTGCCAACCGGCACCATGTACAGACAAGACCAGTGGAACTCCACGAGACGAACACCACCAGAAAGGCAATGCTGCGGCTTTGAATTTCCACACAAAGGTCAGTGCCCCACAATAGGACAAA
This sequence comes from Ambystoma mexicanum, assembly GCF_040938575.1. Taxonomy (NCBI): domain Eukaryota; kingdom Metazoa; phylum Chordata; class Amphibia; order Caudata; family Ambystomatidae; genus Ambystoma; species Ambystoma mexicanum. The sequence continues at coordinate 1,421,929,535 of NC_090937.1, forward strand.
TGTGCATGAGGTGTGGCCAAGAAAATCACTTCCAGAGCATGTGTTGGGAGAAAACACCCCTGCTACCAGCATACCGGCCACCGAATCAACAAATGCCAGTGAGGCGCGTTGAACCGCCGAGACCCTTCAACCCACAACCGTACCCCGAACGGGAGAACACGAAGACCATCAACCCCAGAACCATGGCCAACTCTGGGTTCATCAGAGCAGTAGAGAACCTGCAAGAAGAACCGACAAACGAAACCTACGCCAGCCAAGAACAAATATACCACTTGCAATCGTACCCGGACGAAGAACTCAGAAGAGAGAATGCCGCCACCAGGGACCCATACGAGAACCCGCCCCTCGAAGAACAACCACCAGAACCGGAACAATACGCAGAGTATGATCAATACAGCAGAGAGTATGTCCGCCTCATCTCTGATTCCTCAGAGGACAGTACCTCACCCCGGGTGACAGTCCACCTAGGAGGGATTGATACCCCGTTCCTGGTAGACACGCGAGCCACCGTCAACGTCATGAGCCACCAAACCTATGGCCGACAAGTTCCCGCTACAACCATCACATGCTCATATCTTCCAATGGGGCGCAACACAACCACTGACCTCTAAAGGACAATTCATGTGTGACCTGATACACAGAGGAAAAAGAGTTCAGACGGCAATCCATGTCATCCACAGCCCGGCGACAGGAAGGTGCCTCCTCAGCCACAAAACAGCCATCGCTTTACACCTCATTGATGTCCACTACGACCAATCGGAAGAGATTCAAGGGCTTCCGCCCAACTCCCAGTACATACAGGCAATCGGCCAGAAGCCCCTAGACATCGAGACACTAAAAACCGCTTATCCTGGCCTGCTCGAAGGAGTCGGCATGCTGAAGGACAATGTAACCAAACTGCACATTGACCCGTCGGTACGACCAGTGCCACAACATCCCAGACGGATAGGGTTTCATCTACAAGCCAAAGTCACCCACGAACTGCAGACACTACTAAAAAACGACATCATATAGAGAGCGGCGGGACCCACACCATGGGTGTCCCCACTAGTAGTCATCCCCAAAGCAGACGGACGCCTTCGTCTCTGCGTCGATATGAGGATCCCCAACACAGCCATTCAACGGGAAAGACACCCAGGACCGAACATAGAAGATATGCTGATAAGTCTTAACCAAGCCACCAAGTTCTCAAAGTTAGACCTCAACCAAGGCTACCACCAGCTAGTCATCGATCCCGAATCAAGACCCATCACAACCTTCACTACTCACAAGGGTCTGTTCGGCTACAAACGGCTGAACTTTGGCATCTCATCCGCCGCCGAGATCTTTCAGGAAACAATTTGCAGGTTAATCAGTCCAGTCACCAATGCATTCAAATATAGTGACGACATCCTCATCTTCGGAGTCACCCAAGACCAACACGACGAGGCTCTACACCAAGTCTGTCACATCCTCCAGGACGTTGGGCTTACACTCAACAGCCAGAAATGTGAGATCAATACTCACACCCTATGTTTCTTCGGCCACATTTTCTCAGACTAGGGCATTAAAGCCGATCCAGACAAAATCAGTGCCATAACAAACCTGTCCAGCCCGAGGGACGTGTCCGAACTCCGCTCATTTCTGGGCAGGGCAGGGTACTGCGCCCGCTATCTTCCACAATACGCCACGCTCACATGCCCGCTACAACAACTGCTGAAGAAGGATCAACCCTTCACGTGGACAGACCAGTGCCAACAAGCATTCTCCTCCATAAAACGAGAACTGGCAACCAACCGCCAACTGGCATACTTCAACACACAATGGCGAACCGAAATCACTGTAGACGCCAGTCCGGTAGGGCTAGGGGCAATACTGGCCCAAACCGACCTGCAGCACAACCCACATTGTAGCATACGCCAGTCGCGCATTGAACACCACAGAGCAAGCTTACACACAGGCAGAGCGCGAGAGTTTGGCCGCTGTGTGGGCGTGCGAAAAATGTCACCATTTCGTCAACGGACACACCTTCACGCTAATAACGGACCACCAGGCCCTGCTGGCCCTCTTTGGCAACCCCAAAATAAAGATCCCGCCTCACATCGAGCGATGGGGCATTTGCCCCCAGGAATACGACTATACCATCATTCACAAACCTGGGGACGATGCCAACCCCGCAGATTATCTGTCGCGCCACCCGGACGGGGCGTCCGATACCATGATGCAAGGAGAAGCTGAACAATACGTTGCATACCTGTCACTGAACTCCCTCCCCCCTGCCATCACAGCACAACTGTTCGCGGAAAAGAGAAGAGCAGACCCCACCATCAGAGCAGCGATACACCTCACGAACATGAATAAGTGGCGATAGGCGGCCAAAAAACAATTTGAGCCAGGGGTGGGGGGGAAAGTAGACAGAAGAGACCTAGCAAGAATGGAGAAAATACATAACGAACTAGCCACAACAAGCCAAGGCACCTTACTCAGAGGGAACCGCCTCGTAGCACCCAAGAGCCTAAGGAAACCACTGGTCATGATTGCACACGAAGGTCATCGAGGCGTGGCAAACACAAAAAAGATATTACGGAACCAGGTGTGGTTTCCCCACATGGACATGATCGTGGACGACATATTAAGACATTGCAGCCCATGCCAAATAAATGCAGCCAGCCCACCACCATGCCCATTGCAGATAGTTCTCCTCCCGGAGGGACCATGGCAGCGCGTGGCACTTGACTTTTACGGCCCACTGGAAGAGGGAGGTCACCTCTTGGTGGCCATTGATGAGTATTCCCGATTCCCACTGGTGAAACATGTGCAGTCCACAGCCTTCCATCACGTAGTGGGTATGGTAGACAAACTGTTAAGCGAATGGGGCATTCCAAACACAGTGAAAACCGATAACGGGTCCCCGTTTCAGGGCCAAGAATTCAAGAAATTCGCAGCACACCTAGGGTTCCACCACCAAAGAATTACCCCACTATGGCCCCAGGCCAACGGAATGGTGGAACGCTTCATGGCGAACATCAAGCGCACACGCCAGAAAACGGCAACAGACCAGGCCTCGATGCCCCAAGCCATCTCGCAGATGCTACAAAGCTATCGACACACCCCACATGAGGCGACCTGGAGCATCCCAGCTGAAGTCATGATCAAGTACAAACCACGATCCCGGCTTCCCCAACTCGAGGACTACACGCCCGAGGAAGACGACGAAATAAGACAGCGAGAAGCAGAGAAAAGACAAAAGGCCAAGGAATGGGCTGACAGGAAACGGAAAGTCAGAGAACCGCTAATTCCTGTTGGAGAGACAGTGTTAGTCCTGCAAGCCCAGCACCAGAAAACTGACTCGACACACCGGCCCGAGCCGATGATAGTGACTGAAGTAAAAGGACCCATGATCACCGCGATGGGGGACCAAGGCAAGATCAGAAATGCGTAATTTCTCTGGAGGATGTTCCAGGAAGATCCAACCGAGGAGGCGCCCATGTCAACAGACCCGGATGACGAAAGAGGTGACCAGGCCCAACGGCCCCATAGAACGTCCAGAAGGCCCACCCGTCTCATTGAAGAAATGTAGACCACGGACTTACTCGATAAGTAAGGGGGGGGAGTTGTGAAGGGAAAAGGGACCGGGCCCCTTTAAGGGAAAATGAAAGGAGAAGAGGGACAGGGGAGGGGCGGGAGGAGGTGAGGCGGGAAGGAAGGGAACAGCAGTTGGTGTAAGAATGAAGCGGAGTTAAGACGGCCCTCTGTTAGGGAGAATTCTCTTATAAGGCTAATTTCCCAAAGCTAGTGAGTCCCCCAGCAGCTTTGCTGGATTGTTGGGGTTTGTTTTTTTCTCCTGCTAAGAGTGAGACTCTTTTTCTGCCATTCTTAGGCATGATTTGAGGTATGTCTTTGACTTTGTATGTGCTTATGGGCTATGGGGTATTTTACTCCATAGGGTAGCATCTGTTTTTCATGTGTTACACAGCACCCTCAGTGCAGTAACACAGGGGTGTCATAGTGACTCCCAAACATAGACTCCATACCCTGGGACTGACTACTGTCTCCCAGGGCATGTAAAGTCACCATTGACTTTACTAGTCCTAAATTGTGAACAGAACCAGTACAAACCATCATATTGTGGAAATACTGGAAGGGGTTAATTATATTACACCTGGGTCTGTTTTCAAGGGGGCACTGTCCAGTCCCCCCTTGTCGAGTTTCTGGCTGGTGGCAGTGGTTACCACGCAAAATATTCCACCGGAATATTCTCTATGGGATCTTCCCATTGCTTTTAAACGCACCACTTTTTGGTGCAATGTTAAAGGTACCGCTGGTTTATTTATTTAATATTAAATCAACGGTTGGGTCTTTTTGCCAGAACTCTTTTCTAAAATGTCGTTTGTGTCCGTCTTTGTAATTCTGACCAAGGTCGAGCCCTTTGTTCCACTTTTTGGCGGGCTTCTCCACAGAAGCCCTCCAAATGGTGCCACTCTGTCTGGGTTCCACAGGATGGGTGGGGAGGGGAATTGGCACCCTGGACTGCGTTGCCTTAGCAACTCAAGTTGCACTCTGTTCTGATTGGGTCAGTGGTGAGCCGCCCAGTTCACCACTTAGCATGTTTGAGTGACAGCTAGGCTGTTGAATGGGGGTTTTTCTACATAAAAGCAGGGCCTTTGGGACTGGAACTTCAGAAGTCGCCACAGAACCTAAGAATCCGAAGAGGGAAGAAGCTGAGCCATCTGCAACGACAACACCACCGGTGAAGCCCTGCTGCAACAAACTCACCACTTTCCCAACGACAAGAGAAGATCTTCTACTGGACTAGTCTTCTTCCTCTGAGCTGGTGGGACCAACCAGTTCGCCCCTTTCGCCATCCAAAGACGTCTCTTGGTCGAATCGCCTGTGCCAAGCACCCCGGCGGCCAGATAGCCAAGCTTCACCACTTTGACCGCGAATAAAAGAAACGCACCTTTTACCGACCAAACCCCGCGGCTGGTTTCACCCCTGTGCAGTGCAACGACTCTAGGTTTCCTCCTCGACGAGATCCTCTCTTCCCCTGGTCGAAACAACGAACTGCAACCAATGCCAGGAACAACTGCCACCGCTGGAGCTTCCTCTCGCTTTAAGGTACTGTGTCCTGCCTGGCCTCCCTTTCTTCGGATTGCCCAAGGTGACCCTTAAATCCTTGGCTTTCCAACTGGGTTGGCCCCAGACCTTCCAACTTTATCTTCTTGAATCGCCCCAACCTCTTTTGAACATTCTGCAAAGACTTTTAGTGCATTTTAAACTGTGTGATCCTGGGCACATTTTGCTTTGCTCCATTTAATGTGGGCCGGGCCTGTGAACTTTGGCAGTGTCTGCTACCTTTATTCCCTTGCTGAGAACTCCTAAAAGTGTTGGGACCTGTTTTATTTCTATGCTCTGCCTTTTTCTCTCCCTTTAACTGAACTATTGGAGTGCCATCAGGTTACGCGCTCACATCTGTTTTAACAAATCGTGGTGTTTTAACTCTGACTTGTCTGATAGTTATCAAGGGAGGTGTGTATACTTTACCTGACTGTGTTTTAACTTGCTTTTGATTTAGAGTGCTAGTATATTGCCTAAAGTGTGTTTTAAATAAATAATTATATACTTTTTATACAAAGCTCTGGTCAGTGTTTGTTTGCTCTACTGTGTTTTTAGCCCTATTGTGTATACTCTACATACTGCCCTACTCTTCTTGAGAGAAGTCTGACTGCTCAGCCACAGCTACCAGGTAAATCTGGGTGGTGCAGACTGCTACCAATTGGGTTTACTGCTTACTCCTGTGGTCTTAATCTTTTTGCAGTGTTCCCCAAGGGAACTGCACAGGATTATGCCTAACTCTGGTGTACAGCTGTGGGATTTGTATTGAGTATACATTTTAGAGTGCTTCTGATACTTTAGTGCAACTAACCACAAAGCTTAGCACTGTAAAAGCTATTTTTTAACAAGTCAACTATGGAAAGTTACAGCCAGGAGTCCCTTTCTGCAAAAACTGCTGATTGTAAGAGTTCATTGTAGACATAAGCATCTTCCTGTAAAAGGCAAGAAAATTGAATTTATAGAAAGATTGTTAGAGAATCAAAGTCTGGGTAGTGGTTCAGAGGAGCCTACCTCCCGAGCAAATGGAAACCACAGTCATGAGGATGATATGAATCAAAGTAATGATAGTATTGTTGTAGATTTAGAAGAGGAAGAGGAAACTAATGTAACTGTTCCCACTGGCCTCTAGCACCTCCGCCTGTGTCTACTGGACCTTTGTCAGGTCCCACATTAAGCCCTGCATTCATTGAACTGGAAAAAATGAGACTTGAATTAGAATTCAAAAGAATTGGTGCCCAATCTGAACAAAAGCACCAAGAACTAAGGCTCAGAGAAATGGAGCGCAAGCAGGAGCTAGAGATGAAGAAATTGTCTGTTGAAAATACCTCTCTCCCCGGATCCTCTAGGAGTTCCAGTCCCAAAAGACCCCGGATGCCTAAAGAGATTGTGGGTATGTATGAACTTAAGTTGGATGTGTTGGATTGGTTGGCTATGTTTGAATATAATCATGGGCTCCAGGACATCACAAGGAATCAGTTGCTTCCTTGCTTGTTCTCTAGGCTCCCCCCTGTTACATCTGATGTGGTAATGGAGTTGGGGGAGGTGGATAGGATGGACTATGAATGTGTGAAGCTAGCTTTAATAGCTAGATTTGGGAAGACCCCTTCCCAGTACCTTAAGAAGTTTAGGACCCTCAAAAAGCATGATGGTACCCCTTGGGCTACCTGGGTGAACGAAAGTTTGAAGAACTTAGAGGGATGGATTAAGGGTTAAAGAGTGAACACTTATGAGGGAATGAGAAATCTTGTTATGTTGGAGTCAATTCATGATGCCTGCTCTCCTGAGCTCAGACAGCACTTAGTTGATTCAAAGGAAATAGATCCTAGAAAGCTAGCTAAGGCCGCTGACTTGTGGGTGGCCAACAGGGCTACTCACAAGGATTCAGGGGTCACTCACAAAAAGGATGAGGGAAAGCAGCCACCAAACGTGAATCCAGAGATTTCTAATACCTCCCATACCAAAGAGGGCCACAAACAACAAAATAACCAGGGTAAGCCACCAGGGAAACCCCATCAGGCTAGTGTACCTTCTGGTCACCAACCAGAAGGAGGTCAGAACAAGCCACCATTCCAGGGATCATTTGGAATATGCTATGTCTGTAAGGCAACTGACCACATCAAAGGAGATCCCAAATGTAAGGGTAAACCTGCAGGGATCAGCACAGTCTCCTTAGCCTTCATTCCTGAGGAGGAAGTACAAGTGGCTAGTGCTCATTTTGAAGTCTTTGCTGAAGACCCTTTGAGTCTTCAAACAAGTGTAACCTTAGAACCTATGGGTCTGGTTAGCAACCAGAATAGGGAAATCTATGACTCCCTAACAGAAAACTCTAAGATATATTACATGGACAGTGTTCTCATCAATGGCCAGGATACTCCTGCCAGGAGAGACTCTGGGGCTAGCAGAACAGTAGTGGATGAAAGCTTTTTCAAACATGAGGATGTGGCTAAGGCACCCAAAGGTCCCACTAGAATTTCTGGAGGCCCTGTCCAGATGGTTCCTATTCTACCAGCCCTCATTCAGTGTAATAACATGACAGTGAGGATCCCTGTCAGTGTTAAGACTGATGTGCCTGCGAGAGTCCTGTTGGGGAATGATCTAAAAACTCTAGGAATAGTATCCAGTACCCCCAGGCCTCCCAGTATGGAGACATAGAACCTAACCAAATTGGCTAGAGAGGCCACCTTAAGGGACCACTCTAAGCCTGTGGGAACCTCTACAGAGAACCCCACTACAAGCCCTGGTGTTGGTAAGTTGACATTTCAGGCTAAAATGTTAGGGAAATGGGAGCCCGAACCAAGCTCCATCACTGTTCCCCCAGTTTTAGAGTCTCTGACTCCCCCTACTTCTGAGGAAGAGGAAGATAGACCAACTGGATCCCTACCTAGGCCTAAGAGAACTGGTAATTCGAAGGGATTGTGTCCTCCGATGTATTCCTTATCTTTGATAATTCGTCTCCAGCTTGCTGGCCTCGGAATTTTTTTTCTCAGTAGAGGGCGCTGCGCATCGGCGTCCGTCGAGTTGGTGTCCCTCGACAGCCACCATATTGGTGCCGACGTCACCATGCCCATAAATAGCCACGCGCAGCGTCCGTTGCTCAGTTCCGTTTTTCCGCGCTTCGTGGTGCCTCGGAATATCGTTGCTCAGTTCTTCAGTCAAATATACTTCATTATTCCTCGAGAATACCGACTCATACTCGATGGCTTCCTCATCCGAACCGACGACTCCACGGTCCGGCTTCAAAAAATGTCGAGACTGTGGAAAGAAAATGTCGTTGACGGATCCTCACAGGATCTGTTTGTGGTACCTGGGAGTCGAGCACCATTGTTCGGAGTGCGAGGACTGCATGTCCATGACGGCGAAAGCCTTGAAGGAGTGTAAGGTGAAGCTCCAGAGAGGTAAGGCAGTTAAAACTTCTTCGAAAGTTTCCTCGGCGGAGTCGAGACATTCGTCTCCTCGCCATCACAAAAAACATTCTCGTTCTAGGTCTTGAAGCAGTTCCCATCACTCTTCGAGATCTAAGCATTCAAAAAAGAGACGTCGAAGATCCCCTTCCTCGTCTTCTTCTTCTTCCGTTTCCCCGAAAAGGGTCTCCTGCCCCACAAAACATAGCTCTCAGGCTGAGTGGGAGGAATTCAGGAAAAAGATGCTTAGCATCTTCGAGAAAGCGGCCTCGACCCCCCCGAAGACTGCTGAGGGTGATACCCTGGGTGAAATACCCTAAAAATCAAAACGCCGTGATTCGCACCACCCGGCGAAAGAAGCTACATTGAGAGCGCCACGAACCCTCGAGCAAAGGCAAGGTCGCGTCTTTGACGCCATCGTTGAAAGTCCCTTAGATGCATAGATCTGCATCTTCAACGCCATTATCGAAGGGTTCTTCGACGCACAGGTCATTCGATTCGACGCCGTCTTCGACACCGACATCGACGCCAAGAAAGGACAAACCCACGGCCACCTCACAGCCAGTGGCCATACCCAGAGCCTCGATCACGAGAATGTCGTCGACAACCTCGAGTAGAATTACGATACTCTCGAGTTCCGCAAGGCCTCTACCAACTTTCTCGACGCCTTTTTCGATTGCTTCGAAGCCTTTAACGTCCGCGTCGACGATGTTGACATTTTCTCAGCCAATTATTTCGAATTTGGCCCCTTCTGCTATGGAAATGGGATTTATACCATTTCCAAAATCTGATCATTCCAGAGCCTTATCATCTATTTATGAAGAAGGGGAGAATTCGGATCAGGAAAGACCTTTTGAGTTGCAGGGATCTGCAACTCCTGTACCAGAGGAATTTACCGCTGAGGAAGGTAGGTTAAAAGACCTCCAAGAATCCTTACATGAACCAAGTGGGTTGGACACTTCCCCAGAAGTGGAATTTGCCAAACCAGACCCAGGGGAACATGCTGAAACCCCTTATAGAACCTTGATGGCAAGGATAATAGAGTTTATGGGGTGGTCTACACCCTCACCTGCTTTTCAGCAAGACGACCTCACAGACATTTTGGTTAAAGGTCCACAGGAAGATTCTGTGGTGCCATTTCATGCGGCATTACAAAGGAAAATATTGGCAAACTGGGAAACCCCTGAGGTTATCCCGGCGGTTAACAAAAAATGATCAGCCAAATATAGGGTGTCTACTGCTGACCCTGAATATTTATCCAGACACCCAACTCCGGAGAGTCTGGTTGTTCAGGCAGCAACTTCATCAGGTAGTAAATTGGCTTACCCTACTGTTCCACAGGACAGGGATGACAAGAGATATGACTCTATGGCCAAAAAAGTATTTTCTTCATGTAGCATGGCGTTGAAATCCATCAATGCTACTTGTACGCTCGCAAGGTTCAGCCACACACTTTGGGAGTGTGCGTCATCAGCGGCTGACTGCCTCCCGGAGGGAGAAGAAAGTGAAGCGTTTCTAAATGTGAAGCGTTTCTAAATATCATTAAGGATGGTAAAGACGCAATGTGTGAATCCCTTCAAACTGGCATCGATTCTGCTGACAGAATCAGCAGGGCCATGGCGGCAAGTACAACAACCCAGAGATTTGCTTGGTTGCGAAAGTCTGGTTTTGCTCCAGATGTGCAAAGCAGACTCTTGAATATGCCCTTTGACGGCTCTTCTTTGTTTGGTAAGAAGGCGGATGACACTTTAGAAAAGCTACAAACATCAAAGGCAGCAACAAAATCCCTGGGAGCTGCAATCCGTCAGACACCATATCGCCCCTCAGAAACCTCTTGGAGAGGTAAGTCCTTTCGCTTCTATTCCGCAGTCGGAAGAGGCAGAGGACAGCCGGTTCCAAGGGGTCAGAAAAGATTCACCCGAGGTGGACGGGTTAAAAATACAAAAGCCGCAGCAGCAGCAGGTGCCTCTTTACCCTCGTCATCTGCATCAGCCGCCTCCAAACCGCTCTGAGGACTCTCCTCACAAGACACCAGTAGGGGGCAGGTTAACTCCACATCTGACGGAATGGCAAACTATTACGTCAGATGCTTGGGCATTGGAGACAGTTGCCCAAGGTTACTGCCTGCCTTTTCTACGCATCCCTCAGAGTCATCCACCGGGGAACAGCTCTCTGAAAGTTCCAGATCCGCTCCTCTTGCAGGAAATTGTAGACCTGCTAGAGAAAGGTGCCATAAAACCGGTAGCTGTAGCGGTGAGGAACAAGGGATGGTACTCCCACTACTTTCTCATACAGAAGAAAGACAGAGGACTGAGACCTATCTTGGACTTACGAGAATTGAACAAGTTCCTCAGGAAGGACAAGTTCAAGATGGTAACTCTCTCTCAGATCCTTCAGGCCCTCCAGCTCCAGGACTGGCTGGTATCTCTGGACCTCCAGGATGCTTATTTCCATGTCCAAATCCATCTGAAACACAGGAAATACCTAAGGTTCGCAATTGGCGGCTCTCATTATCAATTTCGAGTTCTGCCATTTGGGCTGACCTCCGCCCGAGGGTCTTCACTAAGTTAATGTCGGTAGTGGCTGCAAGTCCAAGGAGGGGAGGGATTCACGTCTACCCATACCTGGACGATTGGCTGATCAGAGCTGTATCTCCGGAACAAGCTCAGATCCAGCTAGATTATGTCTGCCACTTCCTTCACAAACTGGGCTTCTCCCTCAATTTAAAGAAGTCACAGATGATACCATCACATAGACTCCAGTTCATTGGAGCGGTCCTGGACACTTCCCTGGGAAAAGCCTCGCCACCACAGTTGAGGGCTCAAGATATTCTGCAGATGGTCACCAAGTTTCAAAATTCCCAACGTCTCCCAGCCTTCGACTTTTTGAGGTTGCTAGGCCTCATGGTATCCTGCATCTTCCTTGTGCCAGAGGCTCGCCTGAGAATGAGACCTCTTCAGTGGGCACTGAGAACTCAGTGATTGGAATTCTCAGGGAGAATTACAGATCTCCTTCAGGTTCCGGACAAGGTGGCTCGAGACCTTCAGTGGTGGGCCTGCCAGGAAAACATCTTGAAGGGAGAACTGTTTTGGCAACCATGGCTGGAGATAACAGTAGTCACAGATGCCTCACTCACGGGGTGGGGAGCCCATACAAACGACTTGACCATCAGCGGTCGTTGGTCTCCATCGGAGTCCAGACTACATATCAACCTGTTAGAGTTCAGAGCAATCAGACTAGCGCTGAAGGCTTTTCTGCCATCTGTACAGGGGAAAAATGTCCTGATAATGACAGACAACACAGTGGCCAAGCACTACCACAACAAAAGAGGAGGCGTAGGATCACTGCCACTGTGCAGAGAGGCACTGCAGCTCTGGTTTTGGGCAATTCAAGAAGGAATCTCCCTATCGGCAGCTCACCTAGCCGGAGAGAAGAACTTGACGGCGGACGCTCTGAGCAGGCAGGGCACAGTCTCTCACGAGTGGGAACTAGCTCAGGAAGTCCTTCAAGAGATCTTCGCCCTTTGGGGAACCCCTCAAGTGGATCTGTTCACCACCAGTACCAACAGGAAGTGCGATCTGTTTTGTTCAAGGGAATTTCCACCGAGAGGAGCTCTAGGGGACGCGTTCATAGTGGACTGGGAGTTTCCACTCCTGTACGCGTTTCCACCAGTCCCTGTCATTCCTCAAATGATCAGGGGGTTGAGAAGATTCCGGAGGACCATGATCCTAATTGCCCCAGAATGGGCCAGGCGAACGTGGTACCCGGACCTTCTGGACATGTCCATCTGCCCTCTAATTCGCCTTCCACTCAAGGAGAATCTTCTCTCACAGATGGGAGGTCAGGCTCTCCATCCAGACATCAGAACCCTCAACCTTCACGCTTGGCTTCTGAAAGGTTGAGATACAAGGATTGGGGCCTCCCTGATGACGTCATGGAGGTGTTGCTTTCGGCCAGAAGGCCAGCAACAAAGTCTTTATACCGCTGCCGTTGGAACAAATTTTGCAGCTGGTGTAGAGAAGAGAATACCGACCCCTTTTCATGTGGGACACTAACGGTGTGTTATACTTTCTACTCTATTTGGCAAATTCAGGCCTTCAAGTTGGCACTATCAAGGACTATCTCGCAGCGCTATCGATCTTCAAGCGCACTGCAGAGGAGCCATTGTATTTCAAATTACCCTTAGTAATACAATTTCTAAAGGGATTAACTAATGCCTATCCTCTAAGACCATTCCAAGTTCCCTTATGGGACTTAAATTTAGTCTTAAATTTCCTGATGGGTACTCCTTTCGAACCACTCCACTCTTGTTCGCTAAGATTTCTCACCCTTAAAACTGTCTTATTAGTGGCACTAACATCTGCTAGAAGGGTGAGTGATTTCCAAGCTCTATCTTGTAAACCTCCTCATACAATTTTTCATAAAGACAAAGTTGTCCTACAGGTGTAGCCTAATTTCCTCCCAAAGGTGGTTTCTGAATTCCACATCACTCAGAAAATTACCTTACCTTCATTCTATCCTCCTCCCCATCCGGGGAAAGAGGAAGAAAGGCTGCATAGGCTGGACCCAAGGCAGGCTTTAAGCTTTTACATCAGCAGACTTGCTAGGATTAGGCAAGCAGACCAACTGTTCGTAGGTTACTCAGGACACAAATTGGGACTACCGATAACAAAACAGACCATTTCCAGATGGATTATTTTGGCCATTCTGGAATGTTACAAACTAGCAGGGAAAGAGCCTCCTCAAAATCTTAGGGCTCATTCAACCAGGGGTATTGCAGCCTCTTCGGCCCTCCAAAGAGGGGTTCCGGTTCGAGACATATGTGCGACTGCCACATGGTCGTCCGCACATATCTTCACAAGATTTTACAACCTGGATTCCTCCTCTAGTCAAGAGACTAGGTTTGGCAAAGCGGTATTACATTCTGTTCATTTCCAAAGGGAAACATGGCATTTTTACTCCCATCTCCAATTACACACCACTGCTATGGGAGTCTATCTAAGATAAGGAATACGTCGGAGGACACAATCCCTTCGAAGAACAAGTTACTTCTTACCTGGCAACGTTCTTTCGATGGGATGTTCCTCTGACGTATTCCTTATCGCCCCTCCCATCCATCCCCGCAGTAATACTTCCCTTGTGGTTGCAGTTTATGCTCCTTCAAGGTCAATAACCAATTCATGCAGGTCTTATTTTATGCTACAAAACGGAACTGAGCAACGGACGCTGCGCGTGGCTATTTATGGGCATGGTGACGTCGGCGGCGATACGGTGGCTGTCGAGGGACACCAACTCGACGGACGCCGATGCGCAGTGCCCTCTACTGAGAAATAATTTTCCGAGGCCAGCTAGCTGGAGACGAATTATCAAAGATAAGGAATACGTCGGAGGAACATCCCATCGAAAGAACGTTACCAGGTAAGAAGTAACTCGTTCTTCTCAGCGCTGGTGGAAAACCAGAAAATAAAAGTCTAAGGCCAAAAACCTTCAGACTGTTGGACCTTCTACTGAAGACTCCAATTCAAATCCTAGTATTGGGAGTGAAACTCCTAAAGTAGGTGAGGTAAGATCTAAGAGGAATGGGAAGCAGGTACATTGCCTAAACCCAACCCCTCCAACCAAGAGGCCTGAGATCCAACCTGCTCCCAACAGAGAGGTGGTGAGGAACCTTGGAGGCCCCTTTAGATCTAAGGGAATCCTTTATAAGGACCCCTTGAAAAAGCCTAACACAGGTTCATAAGTTGTACCAACTTCTGAGGGACTGGTCAACCAGTTCCCCTATAAATTTAACAAGGAAGATGTTCCTCAAAGGGTTTGTAGGTCATATAGCTTACAAAGGAAAACCTTTGATTTATCCATTGAACACAGGTCAAGGTGTCACCGCCAAAATGCTGATGGTCTCTCTAGGATGTTGATAACCGACTAGAGGTATGAGAATCATCCAGGAGTGGATTCAATCCTCCTGTCCCTTAGTCGGGGGGGGGGGGCGAGTGTTAGGGAGAATTCTCTTATAAGGCTAATTTCCCAAACCTAGTGAGTCCCCCAGCAGCTTTGCTGGATTTTTGGGGTTTGTTTTTTTCTCCTGCTAAGAGTGAGACTCTTTTCCTCCCACTCTTAGGCATGATTTGAGGTATGCCTTTCACTTTGTATGTGCTTATGGGCTATGGGTTTTTTACTCCATAGGGTATCATCTGTTTTTCATGTGTGTTACACAGCACCCTCGGTGCAGTAACACAGGGGTGCCATAGTGACTCCCAAACGTAGACTCCATACCCTTGGACTGACTACTGTCTCCCAGGCCATGTAAAGTCACCATTGACTTTACTAGTCCTAAATTGTGAACAGAACCAGTACAAACCATCATATTGTGGAAGTACTGGAAGGGGTTAATTAATACTACCCCTGGGTCTGTTTTCAAGGGGGCACTGTCCAGTCCCCCCTTGTCGAGTTTCTGGCTGTGGCAGTGGTTACCACGCAAAATATTCCACCGGAATATTCTCTATGGGATTTTCCCATTGATTCTAAACGCACAACTTTTTAGTGCAATGTTAAAGATACCGCTGGTTTATTTATTTAATATTAAATCAACGGTTGGGTCTTTTTGCCAGAACTCTTTTCTAAAATGGCGTTCGTGTCCGTCTCTGTAACTCTGACCAAGGTCGAGTCCTTTGTTCCACTTTTTGGCGGGCTTCTCCACAGAAGCCCTCCAAATGGTGCCACTCTGTCTGGGTTCCACAGGATGGGTGGGGAGTGGAATTGGCACCCTGGACTGCGTTGCCTTAGCAACTCAAGTCGCACTCTGTTCTGATTGGGCCAGTGGTGAGCCGCCCAGCTCACCACTTAGCATGTTTGAGTGACAGCTAGGCTGTTGAATGGGGGTTTTTCTGCATAAAAGCAGGGCCTTTGGGACTGGAACTTCAGAAGTCGCCACAGGAGCTAGGAATCCGAAGAGGGAAGAAGCTTAGCCATCTGCAACGACGACACCACCGGTGAAGCCCTGCTGCAACAAACTCACCACTTTCCCAACGACAAGAGAAGATCTTCTACTGGACGAGTCTTCTTCCTCTGAGCTGGTGGGACCAACCAGTTCGCCCCTTTCGCCATCCAAAGACGTCTCTTGGTTGAATCGCCCGTGCCAAGCACCCCGGCGGCCGGATAGCCATGCTTCACCACTTTGACCGCGAATAAAAGAAACACACCTTTTACCGACCAAACTCCGTGGCTGGTTTCACCCCTGTGCAGTGCAACGACTCAAGGTTTCCTCCTCGACGAGATCCTCTCTTCCCCTGGTCGAAACAACGAACTGCAACCACTGCCAGGAACAACGGCTACCACTGGAGCTTCCTCTCGCTTTACGGTACTGTGTCCTGCCTGGCCTCCCTTTCTTCGGATTGCCCAAGGTGACCCTTAAATCCTTGGCTTTCCAACTGGGTTGGCCCCAGACCTTCCAACTTTATCTTCTTGAATCGCCCCAACCTCTTTTGAACATTCTGCAAAGACTTTTAGTGCATTTTAAACTGTGTGATCCTGGGCACATTTTGCTTTGCTCCATTTAATGTGGGCCGGGCCTGTGAACTTTGGCAGTGTCTGCTACCTTTATTCCCTTGCTGAGAACTCCTAAAAGTGTTGGGACCTGTTTTATTTCTATGCTCTGCCTTTTTCTCTCCCTTTAACTGAACTATTGGAGTGCCATCAGGTTACGCGCTCACATCTGTTTTAACAAATCGTGGTGTTTTAACTCTGACTTGTCTGATAGTTATTAAGGGAGGTGTGTATACTTTACCTGACTGTGTTTTAACTTGCTTTTGATTTAGAGTGCTAGTATATTGCCTAAAGTGTGTTTTAAATAAATAATTATATACTTTTTATACAAAGCTCTGGTCAGTGTTTGTTTGCTCTACTGTGTTTTTAGCCCTATTGTGTATACTCTACATACTGCCCTACTCTTCTTGAGAGAAGTCTGACTGCTCAGCCACAGCTACCAGGTAAATCTGGGTGGTGCAGACTGCTGCCAATTGGGTTTACTGCTTACTCCTGTAGTCTTAATCTTTTTGCAGTGTTCCCCAAGGGAACTGCACAGGATTCTGCCTAACTCTGGTGTACAGCGGTGGGATTTGTATTGCGTATACATTTTAGAGTGCTTCTGCTACTTTAGTGCAACTAACCACAAAGCTTAGCACTGTAAAAGCTATTTTTTTAACAAGTCAACTATGGAAAGTTACAGCCAGGAGTCCCTTTCTGCAAAAACTGCTGATTGTAAGAGTTCATTGTAGACAAAAGGATCTTCCTGTAAAAGGCAAGAAAATTGAACGTATAGAAAGATTGTTAGAGAATCAAAGTCTGGGTAGTGGTTCAGAGGAGCCTACCTCCCCAGCAAATGGAAACCACAGTCATGAGGATGATATGAATCAAAGTAATGATAGTATTGCTGTAGAGTTAGAAGAGGAAGGGGAAACTAATGTAACTGTTCCCACTGGCCTCTAGCACCTCCGCCTGTGTCCACTGGACCTTTGTCAGGTCCCACATTAAGCCCTGCATTCATTGAACTGGAAAAAATGAGGCTTGAATTAGAATTCAAAAGAATTGGTGCCCAATCTGAACAAAAGCACCAAGAACTAAGGCTCAGAGAAATGGAGCTCAAGCATGAGCTAGAGATGAAGAAATTGTCTGTTGAAAATATCTCTCTCCCCGTATCCTCTAGGAGTTCCAGTCCCAAAAGACCCTGGATGCCTAAAGAGATTGTGGGTATGTATGAACCTAAATTGGATGTGTTGGATTGGTTGGCTATGTTTGAATATAATCATGGGCTCCAGGACATCACAAGGAATCAGTTGCTTCCTTGCTTGTTCTCTAGGCTCCCCCCTGTTGCATCTGATGTGGTAATGGAGTTGGGGGAGGTGGATAGGATGGACTATGAATGTGTGAAGCTAGCTTTAATAGCTAGATTTGGGAAGACCCCTTCCCAGTACCTTAAGAAGTTTAGGACCCTCAAAAAACATGATGGTACCGCTTGGGCTACCTGGGTGAACGAAAGTTTGAAGAACTTAGAGGGATGGATTAAGAGTTACAGAGTGAACACTTATGAGGGAATGAGAAATCTTGTTATGTTGGAGTCAATTTATGATGCCTGCTCTCCTGAGCTCAGACAGCACTTAGTTGATTCAAAGGAAATAGATCCTAAAAAGCTAGCTAAGGCTGCTGACTTGTGGGTGGCCAACAGGGCTACTCACAAGGATTCAGGGGTCACTCACAAAAAGGATGAGGGAAAGCAGCCACCAAACGTGAATCCAGAGAATTCTAATACCTCCCATACCAAAGAGGGCCACAAACAACAAAATAACCGAGGTAAGCCACCAGGGAAACCCCATCAGGCTAGTGTACCTTCTGGTCACCAACCAATTGGAGGTCAGAACAAGCCACCATTCCAGGAAGCATTTGGAATATGCTATGTCTGTAAGGCAACTGACCACATCAAAGGAGATCCCAAATGTAAGGGTAAACCTGCAGGGATCAGCACAGTCTCCTTAGCCTTCACTCCTGAGGAGGAAGTACAAGTGGCTAGTGCTCACATTGAAGTCTTTGCTGAAGACCCTTTGAGTCTTCAAGCAAGTGTAACCTTAGAACCTATGGGTCTGGTTAGCAACCAGAATAGGGAAATCTATGACTCCCTACCAGAAAACTCTAAGATATATTACATGGACAGTGTTCTCATCAATGGCCAGGATACTCCTGCCAGGAGAGACTCTGGGGCTAGCAGAACAGTAGTGGATGAAAGCTTTTTCAAACATGAGGATGTGGCTAAGGCACCCAAAGGTCCCACTAGAAATTCTGGAGGCCCTGTCCAGATGGTTCCTATTCTACCAGCCCTCATTCAGTGTAATAATATGACAGTGAGGATCCCTGTCAGTGTTAAGACTGATGTGCCTGCGAGAGTTCTGTTGGGGAATGATCTAAAAACTCTAGGAGTAGTATCCATTACCCCCAGGCCTCCCAGTATGGAGACATAGAACCTAACCAAATTGGCTAGAGTAGCCACCTTAAGGGACCACTCTAAGCCTGTGGGAACCTCTACAGAGAACCCCACTACAAGCCCTGGTGTTGGTAAGTTGACATTTCAGGCTAAAATGTTAGGGAAATGGGAGCCCGAACCAAGCTCCATCATTGTTCCCCCAGTTTTAGAGTCTCTGACTCCCCCTGCTTCTGAGGAAGAGGAAGATAGACCAACTGGATCCCTACCTAGGCCTAAGAGAACTGGTAATTCAAAGGGATTGTGTCCTCCGACGTATTCCTTATCTTTGATAATTCATCTCCAGCTTGCTGGCCTCGGAAATTGTTTTCTCAGTAGAGGGCGCTGCGCATCGGCGTCCGTCGAGTTGGTGTCCCTCGACAGCCACCATATCGGCGCCGACGTCACCATGCCCATAAATAGCCACGCGCAGCGTCCGTTGCTCAGTTCCGTTTTTCCGCGCTTTGTGGTGCCTCGGAATATCGTTGCTCAGTTCTTCAGTCAAATATACTTCATTATTCCTCGAGAATACCGACTCGTACTCAATGGCTTCCTCATCCGAATTGACGACTCCACGGTCCGGCTTCAAAAAATGTCGAGACTGTGGAAAGAAAATGTTGTTGACGGATCCTCACAGGATCTGTTTGTGGTGCCTGGGAGTCGAGCACCATTGTTCGGAGTGCGAGGACTGCATGTCCATGACGGCGAAAGCCTTGAAGGAGCGTAAGGTGAAGCTCCAGAGAGGTAAGGCAGTTAAAACTTCTTCGAAAGTTTCCTCGGCGGAGTCGAGACATTCGTCTCCTCGCCATCACAAAAGACATTCTCGTTCTAGGTCTCGAAGCAGTTCCCATCACTCTTCGAGATCTAAGCATTCAAAAAAGAGACGTCTAAGATCCCCTTCCTCGTCTTCTTCTTCTTCCGTTTCCCCCAAAAAGGGTCTCCTGCCCCACAAAACATAGCTCTCAGGCTGAGTGGGAGGAATTCAGGAAAAAGATGCTTAGCGTCTTCGAGAAAGCGGCCTCGACCCCCCCCGAAGACTGCTGAGGGTGATACCCTGGGTGAAATACCCTAAAAATCAAAACGCCGCGATTCGCACCACCCGGCGAAAGAAGCTACATTGAGAGTGCCACGAACCCTCGAGCAAAGGCAAGGTCACGTCTTCGACGCCATCGTCGAAAGTCCCTTTGATGCATAGATCTGCGTCTTCAACGCCATTATCGAAGGGTTCTTCGACGCACAGGTCATTCGATTCGACGCCGTCTTCAACGCCGACATCGACGCCAAGAAAGGACAAACCCACGGCCACCTCACAGCCAGTGGCCATACCCAGAGCCTCGATCACGAGAATGTCGTCGACAACCTCGAGTAGAATTCCGATAATCTCGAGTTCCGCGAGGCCTCTACCAACTTTCTCTACGCCTTTTTCGATGGCTTCGAAGCCTTTAAAGTCCGCGTCGACGACGTCGACGTTTTCTCAGCCAATTATGACGAATTTGGCCCTTTCTGCTCTGGAAATGGGATTTATACCATTTCCAAGATCTGATCATTCCAGAGCCTTATCATCTATTTATGAAGAAGGGGAGAATTCGGATCAGGAAAGACCTTTTGAGTTGCAGGGATCTGCAACTCCTGTACCAGAGGAATTTACCTCTGAGGAAGGTAGGTTAAAAGACCTCCAAGAATCCTTACATGAAGCAAGTGGGTTGGACACTTCCCCAGAAGTAGAATTTGCCAAACCAGACCCAGGGGAACATGCTGAAACCCCTTATAGAACCTTGATGGCAAGGATAATAGAGTTTATGGGGTGGTCTACACCCTCACCTGCTTTTCAGCAAGACGACCTCACAGACATTTTGGTTAAAGGTCCACAGGAGGATTCTGTGGTGCCATTTCATGCGGCATTACAAAGGAAAATATTGGCAAGCTGGGAAACCCCTGAGGTTATCCCGGCGGTTAACAAAAAATGATCAGCCAAATATAGCGTGTCTACTGCTGACCCTGAATATTTATCCAGACACCCAACTCCGGAGAGTCTGGTTGTTCAGGCAGCAACTTCATCAGGTAGTAAATCAGCTTACCCTACTGTTCCACAGGACAGGGATGACAAGAGATATGACTCTATGGCCAAAAGAGTATTTTCTGCATGTAGCATGGCGTTGAAATCCATCAATGCTACTTGTACGCTCGCAAGGTTCAGCCACACACTTTGGGAGTGTGCTTCATCAGCGGCTGACTGCCTCCCGGATGGAGAAGAAAGTGAAGCGTTTCTAAATGTGAAGCGTTTCTAAATATCATTAAGGATGGTAAAGACGCAATGTGCGAATCCCTTCAAACTGGCATCGATTCTGCTGACAGCATCAGCAGGGCCATGGCGGCAAGTACAACAACCCAGAGATTTGCTTGGTTGCGAAAGTCTGGTTTTGCTCCAGATGTGCAAAGCAGACTCTTGAATATGCCCTTTGACGGCTCTTCTTTGTTTGGTAAGAAGGCGGATGACACTTTAGAAAAGCTACAAACATCAAAGGCAGCAGCAAAATCCCTGGGAGCTGCAATCCGTCAGACACCATATCGCCCCTCAGGAACCTCTTGGAGAGGTAAGTCCTTTCGCTTCTATTCCGCAGTCGGAAGAGGCAGAGGACAGCCGGTTCAAAGGGGTCAGAAAAGATTCACCGAGGTGGACGGGTTAAAAATACAAAAGCCGCAGCAGCAGCAGGTGCCTCTTTACCCTCGGCATCTGCATCAGCCGCCTCCAAACCGCTCTGAGGACTCTCCTCACAAGACACCAGTAGGAGGCAGGTTAACTCCACATCTGACGGAATGGCAAACTATTACGTCAGATGCTTGGGCATTGGAGACAGTTGCCCAAGGTTACTACCTGCCTTTTCTACGCATCCCTCAGAGTCATCCACCGGGTAACAGCTCTCTGAAAGTTCCAGATCCGCTCCTCTTGCAGGAAATTGTAGACCTGCTAGAGAAAGGTGCCATAAAACCAGTAGCTGTAGCGGAGAGGAACAAGGACTGGTACTCCCCCTACTTTCTCATACCGAAGAAAGACAGAGGACTGAGACCTATCTTGGACTTACGAGAATTGAACAAGTTCCTCAGGAAGGACAAGTTCAAGATGGTAACTCTCTCTCAGATCCTTCAAGCCCTCCAGCTCCAGGACTGGCTGGTATCTCTGGACCTCCAGGATGCTTATTTCCATGTGCCAATCCATCTGAAACACAGGAAATACCTGAGGTTCACAATTGGCGGCTCTCATTATCAATTTCGTGTTCTGCCATTTGGGCTGACCTCCGCCCCGAGGGTCTTCACCAAGTTAATGTCGGTAGTGGCTGCAAGTCTAAGGAGGGGAGGGATTCACGTCTACCCATACCTGGACGATTGGCTGATCAGAGCTGTATCTCTGGAACAAGCTCAGATCCAGCTAGATTATGTCTGCCACTTCCTTCACAAACTGGGCTTCTCCCTCAATTTAAAGAAGTCACAGATGATACCATCACAGAGACTCCAGTTCATTGGAGTGGTCCTGGACACTTCCCTGGGAAAAGTCTCGCCACCAGAGGTGAGGGCTCAAGATATTCTGCAGATGGTCACCAAGTTTCAAAATGCCCAACGTATCCCAGCCTTCGACTTTTTGAGGTTGCTAGGCCTCATGGCATCCTGCATCTTCCTTGTGCCAGAGGCTCGCCTGAGAATGAGACCTCTTCAGTGGGCACTGAGAACTCAGTGGTTGGAATTCTCAGGGAGAATTACAGATCTCCTTCAGGTTCCGGACAAGGTGGCTCGAGACCTTCAGTGGTGGGCCTGCCAGGAAAACATCTTGAAGGGAGAACTGTTTTGGCAACCATGGCTGTAGATAACAGTAGTCACAGATGCCTCACTCATGGGGTGGTGAGCCCATACCAACGACTTGACCATCAGCGGTCGTTGGTCTCCATCAGAGTCCAGACTACATATCAACCTGTTAGAGCTGAGAGCAATCAGACTAGCGCTGAAGGCTTTTCTGCCATCTGTACAGGAAGAAAAATGTCCTGATAATGACGGACAACACAGTGGCCAAGCACTACCACAACAAAAGAGGAGGCGTAGGATCACTGCCACTGTGCAGCGAGGCACTGCAGCTCTGGTTTTGGGCAATTCAAGAAGGAATTTCTCTATCGGCAGTTCACCTAGCCGGAGAGAAGAACTTGACGGCGGACGCTCTGAGCAGGCAGGGCACAGTCTCCCACGAGTGGGAACTAGCTCAGGAAGTCCTTCAGGAGATCTTCGCACTTTGGGGAACCCCTCAAATGGGTCTGTTCACCACCAGTACCAACAGGAAGTGTGATCTGTTTTGTTCAAGGGAATTTCCCCCGAGAGGAGCTCTAGGGGACGCGTTCGTAGTGGACTGGGAGTTTCCACCCCTGTACGCGTTTCCACCAGTCCCTGTCATTCCTCAAATGATCAGGGGGTTGAGAAGATTCTGGAGGACCATGATCCTAATTGCCCCAGACTGGGCCAGGAGAACGTGGTACCCGGACCTTCTGGACATGTCCATCTGCCCTCCAATTCGCCTTCCAATCAAGGAGAATCTTCTCTCACAGATGGAAGGTCAGGCTCTCCATCCAGACATCAGAACCCTCAACCTTCACGCTTGGCTTCTGAAAGGTTGAGATACAAGGATTGGGACCTCCCTGATGACGTCATGGAGGTGTTGCTTTCGGCCAGAAGGCCAGCAACAAAGTCTTTATACCGCTGCCGTTGGAACAAATTTTGCAGCTGGTGTAGAGAAGAGAATATCGACCCCTTTTCATGTGGTACACTAACGGTGTTCTCCTTTCTACTCTATTTGGCAAATTCAGGCCTTCAAGTTGGCACTATCAAGGAATATCTCGCAGCGCTATCGATCTTCAAGCGCACTGCAGAGGAGCCATTGTATTTCAAATTACCCTTAGTAATACAATTTCTAAAGGGATTAACTAATGCCTATCCTCTAAGACCATTCCAAGTTCCCTTATGGGACTTAAATTTAGTCTTAAATTTCCTGATGGGTACTCCTTTCGAACCACTCCACTCTTGTTCGCTAAGATTTCTCACCCTTAAAACTGTCTTATTAGTGGCACTAACATCTGCTAGAAGGGTGAGCGAATTCCAAGCTCTATCTTGTAAACCTCCTCATACAATTTTTCATAAAGACAAAGTTGTCCTACATGTGAAGCCTAATTTCCTCCCAAAGGTGGTTTCTGAATTCCACATCACTCAATTACCTTACCTTCATTCTATCCTCCTCCCCATCCGGGGAAAGAGGAAGAAAGGCTACATAGGCTGGACCCAAGGCGGGCTTTAAGCTTTTACAACAGCAGACTTGCTAGGATTAGGCAAGCAGACCAACTGTTCGTAGGTTACTCAGGACACAAATTGGGACTACCGATAACAAAACAGACCATTTCCAGATGGATTATTTTGGCTATTCTGGAATATTACAAACTAGCAGGGAAAGAGCCTCCTCAAAATCTTAGGGCTCATTCAACCAGGGGTATCGCAGCCTTTTCGGCCCTCCAAAGAGGGGTTCCGGTTCGAGACATATGTGCAGCTGCCACATGGTCGTCCGCACATACCTTCACAAGATTTTACAACCTGGATTCCTCCTCTAGTCAAGAGACTAGGTTTGGCAAAGCGGTATTACATTCTGTTCATTCCCAAAGGGAGCCATTGTATTTTTACTCCTACCTCCAATTACACACCACTGCTATGGGAGTCTATCTAAGATAAGGAATACGACGGAGGACACAATCCCTTCGAAGAACAAGTTACTTCTTACCTGGCAACATTCTTTCGATGGGATGTTCCTCTGACGTATTCCTTATCGCCCCTCCCATCCATCCCCGCAGTAATACTTCCCTTGTGGTTGCAGTTTATGCTCCTTCAAGGTCAATAACCAATTCATGCAGGACTTATCTTATGCTACAAAACGGAACTGAGCAACGGACGCTATGCGTGGCTATTTATGGGCATGGTGATGTCAGCGCTGATACGGTGGCTGTCGAGGGACACCAACTCGACGGGCACCGATGCGCAGCACCCTCTACTGAGAAATAATTTTCCGTGGCCAGCTAGCTGGAGACGAATTATCAAAGATAAGGAATACGTCGGAGGAACATCCCATCGAAAGAACGTTACCAGGTAAGAAGTAACTTATTCTTCTCAGCGCTGGTGGAAAACCAGAAAATAAAAGTCTAAGGCCAAAAACCTTCAGACTGTTGGACCTTCTACTGAAGACTCCAATTCAAATCCTAGTGTTGGGAGTGAAACTCCTAAAGTAGGTGAGGTAAGATCTAAGAGGAATGGGAAGCAGGTACATTGCCTAAACCCAACCCCTCCAACCAAGAGGCCTGAGATCCAACCTGCTCCCAACAGAGAGGTGGTGAGGAACCTTGGAGGCCCCTTTAGATCTAAGGGAATCCTTTATAAGGACCCCTTGAAAAAGCTTAACACAGGTTCATAAGTTGTACCAACTTCTGAGGGACTGGTCAACCAGTTCCCCTATAAATTTAACAAGGAAGATGTTCCTCAAAGGGTTTGTAGGTCATATAGTTTACAAAGGAAAACCTTTGATTTATCCATTGAACACAGGTCAAGGTGTCACCACCAAAATGCTGATGGTCTCTCTAGAATGTTGATAACCGACTAGAGGTATGAGAATCATCCAGGAGTGGATTCAATCTTTCTGTCCCTTAGTCTGGGAGGGGGGGCGAGTGTTAGGGAGAATTGTCTTATAAGGCTAATTTCCCAAACCTAGTGAGTCCCCCAGCAGCTTTGCTGGATTTTTGGGGTTTGTTTTTTTCTCCTGCTAAGAGTGAGACTCTTTTCCTCCCACTCTTAGGCATGATTTGAGGTATGTCTTTGACTTTGTATGTGCTTATGGGCTATGGGTTTTTTTACTCCATAGGGTATCATCTGTTTTTCATGTGTGTTACACAGCACCCTCGGTGCAGTAACACAGGGGTGTCATAGTGACTCCCAAACATAGACTCCATACCCTGGGACTGACTACTGTCTCCCAGGGCATGTAAAGTCACCATTGACTTTACTAGTCCTAAATTGTGAACAGAACCATTACAAACCATCATATTGTGGAAGTACTGGAAGGGGTTAATTATATTACCACTGGGTTTGTTTTCAAGGGGGCACTGTCCAGTCCCCCCTTGTCGAGTTTCTGGCTGGTGGCAGTGGTTACCACGCGAAATATTCCACCGGAATATTCTCTATGGGATTTTCTCATTGATTTTAAACACACCACTTGTTGGTGCAATGTTAAAGATACCGCTGGTTTATTTATTTAATATTAAATCAACGGTTGGGTCTTTTTGCCAGAACTCTTTTTTAAAATGGCGTTCGTGTCCGTCTCTGTAACTCTTACCAAGGTCGAGCCCTTTGTTCCACTTTTTGGCGGGCTTCTCCACAGAAGCCCTCCAAATGGTGCCACTCTGTCTGGGTTCCACAGGATGGGTGGGGAGGGGAATTGGCACCCTGGACTGTGTTGCCTTAGCAACTCAAGTTGCACTCTGTTCTGATTGGGCCAGTGGTGAGCCGCCCAGCTCACCACTTAGCATGTTTGAGTGACAGCTAGGCTGTTGAATGGGGGTTTTTCTGCATAAAAGCAGGGCCTTTGGGACTGGAACTTCAGAAGTCGCCACAGGACCTAAGAATCCAAAGAGGGAAGAAGCTGAGCCATCTGCAACGACAACACCACCGGTGAAGCCCTGCTGCAACGAACTCACCACTTTCCCAACGACAAGAGAAGATCTTCTACTGGACGAGTCTTCTTCCTCTGAGCTGGTGGGACCAACCAGTTCGCCCCTTTCGCCATCCAAAGACGTCTCTTGGTCGAATCGCCTGTGCCAAGCACCCCGGCGGCCGGATAGCCAAGCTTCACCACTTTGACCGCGAATAAAAGAAACACACCTTTTACCGACCAAACTCCGCGGCTGGTTTCACCCCTGTGCAGTGCAACGACTCCAGGTTTCCTCTTCGACGAGATCCTCTCTTCCCCTGGTCGAAACAACAAACTGCAACCACTGCCAGGAACAACTGCCACCGCTGGAGCTTCCTCTCTCTTTAAGGTACTGTGTCCTGCCTGGCCTCCCTTTCTTCGGATTGCCCAAGTTGACCCTTAAATCCTTGGCTTTCCTACTGGGTTGGCCCCAGACCTTCCAACTTTATCTTCTTGAATCGCCCCAACCTCTTTTGAACATTCTGCAAAGACTTTTAGTGCATTTTAAACCGTGTGATCCTGGGCACATGTTGCTTTGCTCCATTTAAAGTGGGCCGGGCCTGTGAACTTTGGCTCTACAGTGTCTGCTACCTTTATTCCCTTGCTGAGAACTCCTAAAAGTGTTGGGACCTGTTTTATTTCTATGCTCTGCCTTTTTCTCTCCCTTTAACTGAAATATTGGAGTGCCATCAGGTTACGCGCTCACATCTGTTTTAACAAATCGTGGTGTTTTATCTCTGACTTGTCTGATAGTTATCAAGCGAGGTGTGTATACTTTACCTGACTGTGTTTTAACTTGCTTTTGATTTAGAGTGCTAGTATATTGCCTAAAGTGTGTTTTAAATAAATAATTATATACTTTTTATATAAAGCTCTGGTCAGTGTTTGTTTGCTCTACTGTGTTTTTAGCCCTATTGTGTATACTCTATATACTGCCCTACTCTTCTTGAGAGAAGTCTGACTGCTCAGCCACAGCTACCAGGTAAATCTGGGTGGTGCAGACTGCTACCAATTGGGTTTACTGCGTACTCCTGTAGTCTTAATCTTTTTGCAGTGTTCCCCAAGGGAACTGCACAGGATTCTGCCTAAAACCCTCTTGTCTGCATCCTTATTTGGGCCCAAGCACGCCCACAACACATGGGAGCCAACATACGTGGTAAAATTGACAAGATAACGCAACGAATCGATAAAATTGAGGAGAGACTGGAAGGTGTTGAAAGCAATCAAGCCTCCATAGATACTCTTGAAACCCAGATGGACTCACGAATAAGAGAGGTAGAGCAAAGGAAAGAGGAATTCAGAATAAAAATGGACGATTTGGAAAATCGAGAGAGAAGAAACAACCTACGCTTTTTTGGGATCCCTGAACACGAGGGCGAGACAGAAGTGGACCTCAGAAAAACGATTCATGATATCATCAAAATATTGGTAGCGGATGAAGAAATTGAGCCCAAAACAGAGAGAATACACAGGGCCGGCAGACCTACGGGTGGCCCGAGATCCGTCCTTGCCAGGTTTCACAGGTACCAGGATAAAGCTAGGATTCTCGAGAAGGCCAGGACTGGAGGTCCACTCACCCTCAGGGGAGCACAGATCACAATCTTTCAGGACTTATCACCATTGACCATGGCATTGAGACGAATCTGTGGCCCCCTTACGAAATGGCTCAAGGAACAAGGAACCCGATATAGATGGGGTTACCCCTTCTCCCTCTCTTTCGAGCATGGAGGCAAGAGAATACGACTGAAATCGGAGAGGGAGATTTGTGATTGCATCGCTGATCTTTTGGAAACGCGCTCGGACGGTGGAGTTGATATTGATATTGGAATTGATATTTTATTTCTATCGCGCTCATACACAAGTGTTTCAGAGCGTGACAAAGCAAGGGAAGGGGAACAGAGGAGAAACAAAAACAACAATCTTACTAGGCCCAGTGACATTGAGAATGCACAAGTGCATGGTAGAGGGGGAGAGGGAGAAGTGCATGGAAGGGGGAGCAAAAGGAGGGAAAAAAACATAAATAACAATAAATAAATTAATAAATAAAAAGTCAACAAACAGAGGGAGTGCAGCCAGCAAGTGGCAGTGCTGGGTTTAAGGCAGCAGGCTGGTTAGGTCTGATAAGTGCAGGAAGAACAAAACAAAGGGGTGGGGGCTGTATGGGTACAGATACAGACCCCAGTGCAAGGGGTGGCCCGGAGGCAGTGCGTGTGGGTGGCAAGAGGAGCAGGTACCTGGGCCCAGAGGAAAGAGGGTGGCCAGGTGCATGGTGCCGAGGGAGAGTAGAGTCAGCAGGGGAGAGGGGGGGCAAAGGCAGAAGCAAAGAGGAAGGTCTTGAGGTGCTTCCGGAACCGGAGATGGTTCTCCTCAAGTTTTAGAGTGGCAGGGAGACTGTTCCAGAGGGGAAGAAAAAAGACAGAGTAGGAGACGTTGGGAACTCCAAGGACCATGGAGGAAAAGAGTCAAGGGATTGAGGAAATACAGACGAGGCAATGTCACACCCGACAGCGATAAATGAAGAAGACGAATGGCCAGCATGTACCATACACATCAGCCAATAAGATACGAAATCAGACGAAATGAGAAGGCCGGAGTGTTCCGAGCCGCTTGAGGTTCAATTGCAAAGTGCGGATATTCTGTCGGGGTGTTTCACCCTAAAGGGAAGGTGGACAATCTGTCAATGACAAGCGGCGGAGTCACATAAGACACCACATATCCTTTCATTGAGTTAATGTTACGATCCGGGGGGCGTGAGGGTTCGGGAAGGGAAGGGGGCTCAAATGTTATTGAGATTGTTTTTTTCTTTTTTTTTATATGGACCGTGAGGTAACGGTTCCCACTGGTGGTTCGACGCTGAATGGACATTCTCAGCCGATCTAGTTCGGACGCTATCGGCCAGGGATGGAGGATGGAGAGAGGAGGGTTGGGGGAGGGTGGAATGAGGAAAGTGGGTCGAGGAGAGATTCCCAGCTGGGACTTGCAAGGACGCACTCTTGGTTCGCCGACATACTGACAGGGTGTCAAATATTGCTGAAGGGTCTTCCAAAATGTATGCAGACAAATGGCAGATAACGTAAACCAACGGGTGGGAGATCTCCTCAAGGTGGAGACATTAAACGTTAAAGGTCTTAATTCCCTGACAAAGAGATCCTTAGTAAACCGCAAATTCCGCAGGGGACAACTAGGCAGGAAACAAAATATGCCAAGAGGGCGGAACGGTAGCTCCTGGGGACATGAACAGGGATAGAATTTTGGGGTTTTGGACCTCTTAGAAGGGGAGGAGTTGGGATACTCATCCGAAAGGGACTAGGCTTCACAACCTCTAAGATGTGACAGGATATTGAAGGGCGGGCATTGCTTGTCGCAGCCACTGTGGGAAAGGTAAACATCACCCTCGCAACCATATACGGCCCCAACATGAGGCAAGCAAGATTCCTAGCCAAGACAGTCCCTAAAATCATGCTAGAAGCATCTGGACATGTTCTCTTGGGAGATGACTTCAATCTGTGGGCGGACCCCAATTTGGATAGAAAGAGGGTAACAAGGAAGCAAGAGATCCCGATACAGGAGGGCGCAGTGAAGTAGCAAATATGTTCGAAATATTTGGCCTGAGAGATACATGGCGGCAACTCCACCCAGGAGATCAAGGGTTCACCTTCTATTCTGTCCTGCACAACACCTTTACTAGGATAGATGATCTTTATTTAACAGAAGAAATGCACAGTGCCGCGAAAAGCTCTGATATTGTACCGATCAGCTGGTCAGACCGTGACATGGTCACGGCTGACATTGATTGGGAAATACCACCCAGGAAAGAAGGCGGATGGCGGTGCAACGAGACACTTTGGAAAGAACCAGTCTTTAAAACTGGGATGGAAACAGAAATTACCGAATATATAAAAACGTATAACACCGGGGAAGTCTCCAAACTACTAGTATGGGAAGCAGGGAAAGCGACCTGGCGGGGAGTTCTAATTAGAGAGGGCGCTAGTAAAAAAAGGGAGACACTTGATCGAAAACAAACTTAGGAAGGAGATCTATCACTTGGGCAGTGAGGCGAGGGAAGACGAATCTGGAAAAACAGATAAGATCCTAGAGGCAAAGAAAAAGAGGGAGGAACTTCATCTTCTCGAGCACGGAATGATAGCCCGTAAATTGCAGCTCCTAAAACAAAAGTTCTATGAGAAAGGGGATAAGGCAGACTCTATGCAGGAGGCCAGGTTACATGTCCAACGGACAGAGCGGAAAGGGCTGGAAATACAAAACCAGGACACTCACCACATCGCAACCAATGCAGATATCCCTGAGGCCTTTGCCACCTTTTACGAGACTATGTATAGATCAGAAACCCACTTTGGGGAATTAGATATTGCCCAATACCGATCCTCAGTGAAAATTCTGCAGATAACACAAGATGAAAGCAGGGCATTAGAAGGTCCGATAACGGAAGAAGATGTCAAGAATGCGGTCAAGAGATTGTCACTGGGCAAATCCCCCGGTGAAGATGGCTTCTCCGCTGGATTCTATAAATCCTTCCTCTCCTCCCTTCTCCCTTTTATGGTAGAACTATTTGATGAGATCCTGGACACCGGGAAAGCCCCAGACTCTTTTGTCCGTGCCCTTGTCTCTGTGAGCCCCAAAGACCCCAAGCAATGCGATTTGTATCGCCCCATATCCTTACTGAATATCGACGCTAAAATATATACTAGAATCCTGGCAGCCTGGCTAGAGACGTTTATGCCGCGCCTAATACATTCGGACCAGGTCGGTTTCATACTGGGCAGACAAGGGGCTGACACTATAAGGAAGACCCTACACTTAGTTAACAAATCCCAAACTATGAAGGATGACCCAGCTCTCCTCTCAGTCGATGCGGAGAAAGCCTTTGATAGGGTGGAATGGGGCTTTCTGAAGGCGGTCCTCCGCAAGGTGGGAATAGGCCCGAAATTCAGGGGAGG
Source organism: Ambystoma mexicanum (assembly GCF_040938575.1). Classification (NCBI taxonomy): domain Eukaryota; kingdom Metazoa; phylum Chordata; class Amphibia; order Caudata; family Ambystomatidae; genus Ambystoma; species Ambystoma mexicanum. The sequence continues at coordinate 1,421,960,750 of NC_090937.1, forward strand.
GATCCAGGCGGTATACTCATCCCCCAAGGCCTTGGTTTTTTCAATGGTGCATACTCCCGCTGTTTGAATTGGGCAGAGAAACACGGCAAGGATGCCCTCTCTCAGCAATCCTTTTTTGCCCTCTCTGTGGAACCGCTTGCCTGCTTGACCCTCTGGTTGAAGGACTTAAACTGGGAGCCAGAGAATATAAAGTAGCTCTGTACGCAGACGACTTACTCTTGCACATTTGGAACCCTATATCCTCGATCCCCAGGGCAATCCAGTTAATTAAAGAGTACAGTACCCTCATGGGTTTCAAAATCAACGAGGCCAAATCAATCTTATTCCCCCTGCATGAAACCACACAAGCAGACGTAGACAGACTCTCTTCTGTGGGCCTTATCTTGGAAAATGTCAAGTTTAAATACCTAGGCATACAGAACATAAGAGATATCACCAAACTCTACAAAGCCAATTTTCCACCCCTCATTATAAAGTTCCAGGCGGACCTAGCCAAATGGAAGAAATTCACAATATCGTGGATGTGCAGACTCAGTGCGATAAAAATGGTATGTCTCCCTCGATTTCTTTATCCCTTCCAAATGCCCCCCTATACAAATACCGAACGCCTTCTTCGAAGAGGCCAAGAGAGCCATAGTGAAGTGCCTATGGGATGGCAAAAGAGCGAGGGTAGCTTATGACACTTTAACATTACCTAAAGATAAAGGGGGAACGGGACTGCCAGACCTGAAAAAATATGATGAAGCTGCCCAACTCTGCATCTTGATCCCCCATCTACGAAATTGGAAAGAACCTCAATGGGTTGCGATAGACAACTACTACCTGTCACCGGCAACCGTCTCTGAGTGGTTATGGGACCCGAGGAATAAATTAGTACAGAGACTTAGAGATCATCCAATACTGGGGACCATTTGGGAGATATGGATGGAGAGGAGGAATATGAAGGGTATAACCTCCTGGCCGTCCCCCCTGAGTCTTTTATGGGCATCTGGCATCAGAGAGAAAATTCCTAATTTAGACATATTCCAAACCTGGTTCGAGGCAGGCCTGGAGAGGGCGGGTCAACTCTGGCAAGAGGGGTCCTTTATTACAATTACAGACCTGGGTGAGAACCTCGGGCAGGTTCCCCTCCCTGTCTTTTACTTTTTGCAAATCAAGGGAGCATTGACTACAGTCGAATGGAAAGACAAAGTGGATAGAGAGCTCACCCCCTTCGAGAAGCTCCTGAATTCCAGAACAGAAATGAAAGGCTTGATATCCGCTATGTACAGGGAACTGGTTGATACGGGAAGAGGTTCCACGTTACATCTGAGGGATAGATGGGGGAGGGACCTCAGCAAAGAAATTGACTCGAACATGTGGGATAGCATGTGTTGGGCTGCCCACCAAGCCTCTATAGCTTGCCAATATAAACTGCATGCAATAAAATTACTACTTAGGTAGCAATATGACCCCCTCAGGCTCTCCAGAATGTTTCAATCGCTACGCCCACAATGTTGGCGCAAGTGTGGGGGTATCACTGACTAATGGCACATGTGGTGGGGCTGCCCCAAAATTAAGATGTATTTTTCAAGCCAAGTATAGGCCTTTCTTTTTTAGGGGACAGAAATGTTTTACACAGATATGTTACATTGGATTTGTCTGTTATTTGACCAATGTTCTGTAATGCACCTTAACATGACTTTGAAAATTTCAATAAAATCAAATTAAAAAAAAAACATATCTTGGAGGCATACATTGATAGTGGAACCGTGGGAAATTATATTGATCAAGATCTGGCTGCACAAATAGGCCTTCCTCTCTGACAAAAGCTGAAATTGGAAAACGTCACAGCAGTTAATGGTTCTCAGTTATCGTCTGGGCCAGTGACGCAGCATACCGAAAAAGTCATGCTTATGTGTCAGGATGGTTATCAAGAAGACATTACCTTCGATCTCATCGGTGCTCCCCAGTTCCAGATGATACTAGGAATGCCTTGGCTGGAAACCCACAACCCGAGGATTGACTGGCGAAAACGAGTTCCGACCTTTCCTGAAGAGTGTGCTAACATATGTTACAAAAGAAATGTGGCCAACCTGAAACCAAAGACAAAAACCATTTTGGGACTCACTAGTTCCTTACCACCTGAATATCTGGATTACCAGGATGTTTTTCAGAAGGAGCAAGCAAACACCCTGCCGCCACACAGGCCTTACGATTGCCAAATAGATCTTGTGCCCGGAGCCCAGATCCCTGGTAGTTGGATTTACGCCCTAACGGAGCAGGAAAACCAGCATCTAAAATCTTACCTGGATCAAAACCTGGCTAACAGCCTTATCCGCCCGTCCAAGTCCCCTGCCTCCTCGGCTCTCTTTTTCGTACCTAACAAAGAGGGCTACTTAAGAACTTGTATTGACTATAGAGTGCTTAACCAGATCACGGTAAAAAAACAGATATCCACTGCCACTCATTCCAGAGCTTTTGGATCAGGTAAAGAATGCTCAACTTTACACAAAACGGGATCCACGGGGAGCCTATCATCTTGTAAGAGTTAAAAAGGGGGATGAGTGGAAGATGGTTTTCCGTACTAAGTATGGTCTTTTTGAATACTATGTCATGCCCTTTGGGTTATGTAATGCCCCGGCGGCGTCCCAATTTTTTATGAACAATGTGCTTTGTGAATTGTTGGACGTTTGCGCACTCGTCTACATTGATGACATTCTCATTTACTCAGCTTTCATGGAGGACCATGTCGGCCATGTAGGAGCAGTATTGGAAAAGCCTCCACAGCATCGGCTGGTTGCCAAGTTAGAAAAGTGTTTCCTCCACGTAGCAGAAGTGGAATTTTTGGGATTTATGCTCACACCACAAGGAGTTCACATGGACACACGCAAGGTGGATGCTATCCTCTAATGGCCATCACCGACATCCACTAAAGGAGTACAAAGTGTGCTCGGATTTTCCAATTTTTATCGTTGGTTTATTCCTAGGTTTTCGCAGATAGTACATCCAATTACGACCCTGCTGAGAAAAAACAAGAAATTCCTTTGGTCTCCAGAAGCAGAGAAAGCCTTCCAGGAGCTGAAACTTGCTTTCACTACAGCACCTGTTCTTCGACACCCTCGACCGGACCTGCCATACATGGTCGAAACAGATGCCTCCAACGTAGCCATGGGGGCGGTATTGTCACAAAGGGACCCCAAAACATGACAATTACATCCAATAGCATTCTGGTCCTGTAAGTATTCTGCACCACAGTTGAACTATGCAATCACAGACAAAGAACTGTTAGCAGCCTTCAAAGCATGGAGACACTACCTTCTTGGAGCAAGACACGCAGTCACTGTTGTCACGGATCACCGCAGTCTGCAATACTTGAAGACTGCCAGAGCCCAATCCTCACGCCAACTTCATTGGGCTCTTTTCTTTGCGGAATTAGATTTTATCATCACCTACAGACCCGGAGTACGCAATGGGAAAGCTGACGCTCTGTCACGCATGAGTGAGGGCAAAGAAGCTTTTTCCACGACAGAGCCCGTGGCCATCATTCCGGAGGAGCGAATCCAAAACAAGATCGCTGCAACCACTTGTCTGGACGACTTGAAAACTGATCTCCGAGCTCAGATGAATCGAGCAACACAACAGGAATGGCTATCTACAATGATCTACCGTACTTTCAAGGGAGATTATACATTCAGGACAAAAAACTGAAAGATCAAATAATAGCAAACTATCATGATTCATTGGTGGAAGGACATCCAGGGATTGCCAAGACTCAAGCTAAAATACAAAAGAGTTATTGGTGGCCAACTTGGAGAAAAGAAATTGGCCAATTTATCGCGACATCTGGTTTCTGCGCACAACATAAATCTCAAAAACTAAACCAAGCCAGTTTACTGCGTCCATTGATGGTACCGCCAGCACCGTGGCATACGTTGTCAATGGACTTCATCACAGATCTTCCTCCCTGCAATGGATATAACACCGTCTTAGTTGTTGTGGATTTGTTCTCCAAAATGGCCCATTTTATCCCATTAAAAGGACTCCCCACTGCTTCTGCCCTCGCCACCGTGTTTTTAGAACAGATTTTTAAATTACACAGGTTCCCATCAGTACTAGTATCAGATCGAGGAACCCAGCTTGTCTCGGCACTCTGGAGGAGATGCTGCAAGATAGCCAAAATCGACCTGCGGTTATCTACTAGTCACCATCCTCAAACCGATGGCCAAACCACACGGACCAACCAGACTCTGGAGCAATATCTAAGGTGTATGCAACAAACTGAGGAATCCTGGAAAGACATACTTTGGTTGAGCGAATATGCCTACAAAAGTTCCATTCATACTAGCACCGGACAGACTCCTTTCTACATGGTGCATGGTCAACATCCTCGAACATCCGCCAGCAGTATTTGGAATTGGAAATGCCAGCAGTAACAACTTTACATAAAACCATCACTCGGATTCTTAAAGAAGAAGCTGAACATTTGACCATAGCTAAGGAAAAGCAGAAAAAGCAGACCGACATCGAAGGGAGGCCCCATATTATCAGGTCGGAGACAAGGTTTGGTTAGCCTCCAAAAACATTCCTCTAAAAGAACCACAAGCCTTCCGTCCCCGGTACCTGGGTCCTTATCCCATCAAAGCCGTGATAAACCCTGCTGCCATGAAATTGGAACTACCACCTAACATGCGAATCCATCCAGTATTCCATGTTTCACTCCTGAAGCCAATGAAACCAGGAACTTGGATGGAAGCACCACCCGAGCCCGACATTTTAGACGGGGAACCAGAATACAAGGTCAAGACTATTCTGCATTCCAAGATAGTGCGATCTAAATTGTACTACCTTATAGACTGGAAGGATTATGGACCTCAAGATCGTACCTGGGAATCCAGTGAATTCTTCCACGCTCCACGACTGATCAAACAATTCCATCACGAGAATCCCACCAAGCCAGGACCAGGAGAAAGAACACCCATGAGAGGGGCCTTGAGGGGGAGTGCTGTCATGTCCACCGACCCGGAAACACAGACCCCGCACCATCGGGGGACGAGGGCAAGGGGTGACACAACTTTTAATTGTCCCTTTGAGACAATTCAGCATAGGAAGCCCAGCTGGACTCAGTCCTGGCGCCTTTGCCACCAGGCTCATGAACAAATATAAAAACACACATTGATTTTGTGCAAAATACTTTATTTTCCTTACAAGAACCTCCACAGGCCTTTATTTGTGTGTGACTACTGGGGAAAGCTAGATTAGACGTGCAGCATCCTTTAGCAGTGGCTAGGTGGGGCAGGTGAGCCAAGGCTGATGGGCGTGGCCAGAGATAGACTCTTTAAGCCCACCCAGCCTTCAGGCAAGCGCTTCGCGTTATTCTGCACTGATGGCAGCATAACATTCACTGCCGCCTGAGCGCATCTTACCTTGTTTCCAGTTACCAGCCTCAGCATCTTACCTGCGCTTCCAGTTACCAGCCTGAGCATCTTACCTTCGTTTCCAGCGACCAGCCTCAACATCTTACCTTGGAATCTGCTTTCTTCGGCACGCATCATCTTTGTCACTGGCATTCTTCATTCATCTCCAGACCTCCAGAAAGCAGCGCTCCAACTCTGACATCATGGTACGGCGGGCCATTCATCTGAAAACAGTGCGTGCAAGGGAAAAAGACAAGGTTAGAGTTTGCAAAGACATAACTTTTAAGGTCGCGCTTTTGACAAATCTTCGCGCTTAACCATAAATCAACACTCACCTTCTGTCGGAGCATCACAGACTCCATTCTCTTCCAATTTGGCCTTGCTTTGTCCACCGCAGCTACCGCAGGGCCGCCTTTCATCTGTTGGGATAAAGCAGAGGAAAGACATAATTAAAAGATACAGACAATAATCAGGAATCAACATCATAATATTAAAAGCCATAAGACACTTACCATCAGAAGGGGTTAAGCCACAGCTGGTCTGGGCTGCCACGTACAATGGGCCAGTGAAGGAACTCGGGCCATCAAGAAGCGCACCTGCAGTATGAAGCAGGACGGAGAGCTCAACATCATTAATCAACAGGTGAGACTATATGGGTCGGCGCATGCTCACCACGCTTTGGGAAGAAGGGTTTGAAAGAGACAGCAGTCACATAGCCGCATTCTCACGATCTCATATATCACATGTGCAGGGGAAGGATTCAGACAAGGGTGATCCACTTCCAGGGAGGGCTGCAACCGTGCCCCAACGTCCCCGCAGAGACCAGGTGAGCGTAACAGCTGCTCAGAAACTTTTCGACGGGGGCGTAGTGGACCTCAACTCAGCTGTCGATCCATTTTGCTCAGTGCTCGATCGTCGGCTCCGGAACTGAAGTCAGGCGTTGTTTATATAACATGCCACTATGCCCCATGCTTCAATTCCTTTTTTGTGCTTGCTTGCCCGCTGGATCGGGAGTTTTCTCTAAGTGTTTGTTCTAAATGTGTCCGTTTTTCTCAGAAAACCATGAAGCAATGTCATCTCACCGGGTTTCAGGCTTCAAGCAATGCTGCAACTGTGAGGCCAAAATGTCTGTAACCGACCCCCACAACGTTTGCATGTGTTGCCTAAGTGTGAGTCATGACAGGGAGGCCTGCGCGTCGTGCTCAAAAATGGAGCTGAAATCCCTACGTGAGAGCCGTGAAACTGTCTTTGGGTCCAGAGACGTCGTTATGGGAGGGCAAAAGGGGCACTTTGCCCCCCCTCCCTCCCCACCTTGGAGGGGGGCCCCCAAAGTGCAGCCTGATTGAAAAAAGTCAGTTTGCATTAGTCACCAAAATTAAACATCACACGTCAGGATATTTTATGGCATGCTGCTGAGGCTCTTAACATATTGCCTTCTCTTGCTGACAAGTACATTCTGCTCCGATCTTTTCATCCTCTAATGCTTTCTACTTTCACTGTTTGTGCGGCACAACACTTGTAGCATTCTCATCTTTCTGTAGGGATTATATTGATCATGTGCAATAGCCAAAGTTGAAATGGATATTGATAAATGTGAGTGTTGCAATGGTTCAGAGGATAGCTCAGTGTGCTAAACACTCATTGCCGAGATTTGCATTCATATGCAAGATTACAGTACAAAATTCCAGCAAGGCTGACTCAGCCTTTCCAATGTATGACGCTGATAAGCCTGCAAGTATATGTACTTTGGTTTTTAGCACACCAGGTGTTATCATCACCAATGTACCTGCACCAGATAGTGGTTGCTATAGAAACTAACATAGCATCAGTATGGTGAAGGTCTAGAAATGTGTTTTTTCAGATGGGGTGTTGTAAAACCTAGGCAGGCTCTTCCAATGACAAAGTGTTGGTCCACAGAGGTGATTATCCAAATTCTGGACTGAGAAACCAAAGTGTTCATGCTTGGATCCTTGCTTTGCCAGCAGACGATACAGTGATCCTGGACAAATCTTTTATCACTGACAGTACTGTGCTGTCTTCTATGAAAAGGTTTGTGTTGGGTCATATGATTTGCATATTTTCCAAGTCGGTTCTGTAAAATGTGATTATTTTAGTTCAGGGTAAGAGCTAGAAAAGAAAGTGGTAAAGTGCAGACATTGCAGAGAGGGTATGAATCCTGGGCATCTCATTTGTACTGCCTCACCTGTGAAAATTGCCAGTCCCTAGACCTTTCAAAATTGTCAGTCCTTCAGAGTGATTTCGTTCTCGGGGTATGATCTTTAAAAAAGATTCACTCATGGTTTCACTAGCTATATACAGTGTTGCTTCCTCTATAATAATAGTGAGCATTGATATATTGCACACCGAGCCACTTGTTTATTTGCTCTCAAATGCAACACTACTTGATAACCATATCCCTCTTCTAATCTCTGTCTTTTTGGATACAGACATCTTTCTGGTGTCTTCAAATCGTCATCCGCTCTCTATGCTATGGTATGTGTAGCTTTCTCCTTGCTTCCTATTGGTCACCTGTATCCATGCGTGAGCACTTTTGCATTCTATGAGGCAGCTAATCTGAGTCGTTTGTCTATTCTGGATTATGTGCATCTTTTTTATATACGATCTGTGTCCTGCAGTTATCCTATGTCCGATATACCTTCCATGTGGCTGTTTTTGATGAAATGTTTCCTGTACCTACGCTGGAACACAGGTACCTTTGTTGTAGACTGCTAATGTTGCCCTTGAAATGCTGCTTGTTTATCTTTATGATTACAGCAAGAATGAAGGGAGGTAAGGAGGTGTTAGGAAAGATTTCATATTTGTATGTAATTCTCCCTCCATGTGTCAACCCCCAAACTTTTTGCTGCTGTTTAAACACCTGTAACTAAAGTTTGCCAGAGAAGCACAGCCCTCAGCTGCACTCCTCTGGGCTTTCGCTCACTTTTGACGGGGAAACTGACATGCCCTTAAGACAGTCAGTACTGGGAGACTTTGTTTCCCTTAGTCCTTTCCTCATGTTGCAACTTTTGTGCAACATGTAACAAGTGTACAATGTAACTTACCTTACAGTACACTAGTCTTTTCAAAGGCCCTAGAAACTCTCGCTGGACTTTTTATGAACTGTGCAGATGTGTCAGGGACAGGATTGGTGGCAGCTATCGTTTACATGTATTTTTAACCCTTTCTTGCCATGTTAAACCACGTTAACCGCGATCAGCACAAATAGGTGGCCTGGCTCCAAAATGGACATACCACGAGGTTCTTTGTCCTGTCCTTTGGCCATCTTGCCCCTTCAACTTCCCCAGGTCGAGTCGACCCGGGTCAGTCCTTATTTGTTCATGCACTTTCCCGCAAAACCCAATGCTTTCACGGGCTTTTACATGCCTTGTGTGTGTGCCTCCAGGATGTGGGCTGGGAGGTCTGCTGCCAATACACATCCTGGGTGCCAGAGAGTCTAGAGTGTCCTGAATGCCTAGGACCACTGTGGTCCATGATTGGCCACGTATGGAGTGAGTGTTTGTGAGCAGATCTCCCATTGGGACCTCTCCGTTTTGGCGCGAAGGGATCTTTGGATAAGAGGAGGCTGAAAACACTACTACAATGTCGATCTCCTGAGTTCACACAGAACAAGGGATAAGAAGCCGAGTATCCTGCAACAAGAAGCCGAGTCGAGCAACCGCTGGTGACCCACTGGAAGGTTTGGCACCCTGAGCCCGCTGTCGTCCTGCGAGACCCCTCTGCATCTGGTCGTCCTAGAAGGTCTGCGAAGGAGCTTCGACCCATTGGAATAGTGGGAACAAATATTCTCAGCACCTTCATCAAACCCTGCAAGTAAGCCTCTTCGGAAGTGTCCCTCGGCCAACCAGTGGGCTGACCAGCTTACACAAGATGTTTGCTCTGTCACTGCCGCCGTTTCGGGGAAGCCCTCGAAACTTGGCCTACTGCTAGCTCTGTGTCCACGGCACCATCACACCGAATTTTGTACACTTGGCATTCCCAGGTCTGAAGTGAGACGAGTGCGCCCGGACCAGAGTAAACCCGGTTGCGGTGTTGCCCTGCTGTGGTAACGACCTGTGCACGTTCGCTGCATTTGTGACCCCCTTGACACTGAATCCTGCTACCGCAGAATCTACACGGTGTCGAGACGTCCTGATTGTCGCATCCGAACCTGCCAGCAACGTGAACTGAACTGGCAAAGTCTGGGTCTGTCTGCGTCGGGAACCGGTGAGTAGTCCATACCCCAACCGGTGGCCCCTTGCACAGGAGCCCATTTCTTTTCTACCGCTGTTGCAAAATAGCGACTCTATCCCACACTCTCAACCTGCCTCTATTCGCAAGTGGAGGTACTGCTTGAATAGTGGGGACTTGTTCTTCATTGACCGCATCCACCTTCCTGAGCTGCTAGTGACCCTTGAAGAGACCCTATTTTGTCCATTGGCACCAGCGCGTGCAGGTACTATTGAGCATAAGGCCCCTCTCTTCGTAGGGCCTGGACTGCCTCTTGGTTAGGTGTATTTCTGATGTTGAACTGGGTCTAAAGATTACTTGCACTGCCTGTTTTCCTCCCCATCTAGGTGGTCTACATATCCTGTGCTGTTAACTCCTTAGACCCCTCGGTCTTGTATATATATCGTATTGATTGTGATGTGTTGGTTTACTTTAGTATTACTGTGATTCTTTGCTATGGTCTACTTTACAAAGGCCTTGTAATAAATGTGTATATATTTTTAATATAACACCTGTCTGGAGTAATTTGGAAGTGTCCTTGCTTTGTATGCTTATTGAGGTCTTTCAGTCACCCTCACTCCTCTTGAGACTTAGTCTTGACCGCCTGCCATAGCTACCCTGATTGGTCTGGCTTGTCCAGAGGTTACCCTGTTCCAAGAAACTGGGCTGACCTTCTGAAACTCTGCCCCTCAAGGTCAGAGTTCAGAAATCCTTCTTAACAAATTGGTGTACAGCGGTCGGATAGGACTGAAGGTATCCAGTGGTTCATACTAGTGAAGGCATTTCAAGTTATTTCTAACAGGGCACATAGTGAATTGTTGTAGTATAACTTTTTAAAGGCCATAGTCCTATCTAACAGTATGGAAACAAGTACCTTGTTAACTTTAAATGCTTCTAAATCCGACACATTAAGAAAGGTGTGTGCTGAGAGAGGTGTCTCCTCTCAAGGCATAAAAGTAGAAATGATCCAAAGAATCATGGGCTGGCTAGAAGCTCAGCTTAGAGCTATAGCTTCTGAGGACAGTGCAGAAGGAGGTGGGGCTACTCTCACTGGTAGAACTGATTGTTCTGACACTGCACTGATCCACAGCAACCATGAGGACATGGAGGATGTAATGTCTAATGTTTCCTCTGCCAGTGCTGATGGGGAGGCCATAGTTGAATTCAAGAAACAAGAACTGTTGTTTAGGCAGAAGGAGCTTGACTTCAATATGGCCAAACTAAAGATAGAGCTGCTCAGTGTGTATGAGGAGAAGAATGCCATTATGGACTGGCTGAATACATTTGAGTATGCATGTGAAGTTGACAATGCTGATAAAATTGCCTGGTTACTTAGCAGACTGCCCCATTCTGGCTGCAGTGCCATTATGGAAATGTCAAAAGCTGAGAGAGCAGATTTTGCAATGTTGAAGCAAACTCTGATTTTAAAGTTTGGAAAGACTCTTGCCCAATACTTGAAAAGATTCAGAGAGTACAAGAAAAAAGAAGGTGGTACCATATGTAACCGAATCCTTAAAGAACTTGACTGGCTGGGTTGAAGGTTATAAGGTTTCTACCTTTGAAGGTATGATAAGTCTTGGCAATGTCATGCTGGAACATATCTTTGCATCTTCTTCCCCTGAGCTTAAGCAGCATTTGGCAGATTCAAAGGAGATAGATCCTAAGAAACTTGCCATTGCAGCAGATTTGTGGGTGTCACATAGAGTGTCCCATAAGGACAAGACTCATCCTGGTAAGCAGGAGGAAGGGAAAAAGTCCAAAGATAAGGAGGGTGGGGAAACTGATAAATCTTCCTCTCATAAGGGCCACAAAAAGAAAAATAAGGGTAAGGCACAAGAGAACTCACAGGGTAGTGGAGGTCAGCCTCCAAAACAGAGCTCTGGTTATAGTAAGCCTCCCTATGTAAACAGACCCAATGGATCTTGTATTGCTTGTGGAGCAACTGACCACGTGAAGGGGGATCCCAGATGTAAGGTCAAAACCTTGGGGGTACACTCTGCTAATATGACCTTCTCCTCCTACGAGGAAGAAGAGATTACTGGAGCATCCTTCTCCTCAGACTCCTTCCCCAGTGGGATAGAAACTGAGGTAGTTTTAGTTTCCCTGGGTTCCAGGGAGCCTAAAATCTCAGAGGCTTATGCTAGGATTCCAGATAACACCAAGCACTACTTTAAAGACAGTGTGCTGCTGATCAATGGAGTAGATACTCCAGCTCTTAGGGATAGTGTGTGCAGTCGAACTGTAGTGGATTCTACTCTGAGGCCCACTAAGTTGGCTGATGGCCCACCTCTCATGTTCCCAGTAATACCTGTAAATCTTACTATCAATGGTACAGCTGTCAGGATTCCAGTGAGCATACAGAGGAGTGTCCCAGGAAAGGTCTTGCTGGGAAATGATCTCAGAGCTTTAGGGCTTGTAGGAGATACAGCTGACAGACCCTGCACAAGGTCTCAAACAAGGGCAGCACTGGCCAGGACCAATGCCCTGCCCCAGCCAAAGGGGAAACCCAAGGCTAAAGGAGTCAGAAAATCGAAAAGAGGGAAAGAAAATATTCCCCATAACTCACCTACCACTGAGGTGGAGGTAATTGGTCAATCACCAGGACCTGACGAGGAGGTGGTGATGCCTGAAGTATTTGACCCCAATGACCATCCTGAACTAAAAGACTTGTTAGTAGAAGGTGGTCCTGACAGGGAAGATTTCAGTAAAGACCAACGTGAGTGCCCATCTCTGGAAGGCCTAAGGAGACAGGCCTGCTCCTAGCTTGAGGGTGAACCTCCTGGGAAGCATCGGATTTATTGGAAAGGTGGACTCCTGTATAGTGAGCCCACAGAGTCTACAGAAGGAGACCATAGGAGGTTGGTGGTTCCCCTTGCTGTAAGACCCTTCCTCCTGCAGTTGGCGCATGAAGTGCCCCTTGCTGGTCACCTTGGAATTAAGAGGACCAAGCAAAGGTTATCCATTCATTTCTACTGGCCCAAGATGGGGCTACAAGTAGAAAGCCACTGCAGGAGTTGTGCCTCCTGCCAGTTATCTGGTAAGAGTGACTCAACAATCTAAGCTCCATTGCTACCACTCCCAGTTGTGGGGGTACCATTTGGGAGGGTAGGGATCGACATTGTTGGTCCCCTTGACCCAGTGCCTTAAGTGGCACTACAAATCGAGCCGGGGCTCATCGAGGGTGTCAAGGCACTCTGGTCCTAGGCGCAGGAGCGACGCAGTACCAACCACCCCCACTATGGTCGTGGAGCCTGCAAGTCGAAGCTTACGCAGGCTACTCGGACCAGAGCAGGGAAGGAGGGTTAGGGTCTCGTTGATTGGATAGGTTGGGGGATTTTAGGGAAACCGGATTGAGGTTTGGGTAGAGGTTGTGGATAGGACGGGGAATGGAAGGGTTGATTGTTGCACTCTTTGGATTATACTTGGTACCAAGTAGTTTTTGCACACCACCTCCACATAATCAGACTTAGGCCCCCTCACAGCTCAATAACGTACAAGTCTAAACCATGCACCTAACTCTGTCCACAACTAATTAGCATTTCTTGGCATGCAAACTTAGCTCTGGGTTTCAGTGTCCTGTCCGTGATGAAGCCGTCAAGTCTTGTGGCAGGTCCGTAGCGTTCAGTGCTGGTCCAAGAAGCTAAAAGAAATAACACAAGTTAGGGTGTTGCCTCTGCATTCCCATAACCTTCTCATTCATTCCTCACACGCACAAACACACAACATTCTAATTGCCACCCGGGCTCAAATCGCGGGCTTTAGAGTGTGCCAAAGTTTGCCACTCTTTGGGGCTTTTCCACTTGTTCCAGATGTGGAATGAATGCCAATGTTACTTCCCACAGGGGTCTTCCTTCAGACCGCCGCGGTAACTTTTGCCCATGTGTTTTCGCCTCCCGTGGGCCGAGTTTTCCCTGGTTCCAGGAGGCGGGAACACACGGTGCGGTTCGATTCCCCACTACGAATGCTAGCGCGGGTAGAGACGCGCCTAGGACACGCCCACTTATCTTTGCTGTAGGCGCAGGGGCTAGGAGTTTTGCGGGCTAAAGCCCCCTGCGCTTCTCCCCCGATCCCTCTGACTCCCCAAGATGGGTTAAAGACTTATCTTGCAGGAGCGAGGGGCCGAACTGCTTTTCCGGCGGGGCGGGGCCCCTCGCGACTGATTCTGGAGGAGCTGGGCTTTGCACGTCCTCTCCTTCCGAAGTCTCAAGCGCAAGCCCCGTGCCTCGGGGCTTGCGCATGCGCGCTGATGTGCCACACCCTGCTGGACTCCTGATTGGCTCGTGGCGCCCCCGAGCATGTTGGGAGTTGTAGGCAGGAGACTGCTTCTGCTGGGAGCTGTAGTTTTTGAAGGCTGCTTTTCTGCAAAAGGGGCACAGCAGCCTTTTAAATGGGTACAGCTTTCTGGATCCAACTTGTACATGCACCACAGCCCCCACCATGCCCCTCTGCACCCTTTGTCTTGGTTTGGTCTTGGCTTTGGCCCTGACAGCACTCCCCCTCCCACGGAAGGTAGGCCCTCCGGGTTTATCTGGATAATTCTTGTGGAAAGTGCGCAACAATCTTGGAGCATGAACGTGATGTGAGGGCTCCCACGAGCGCTCTTCAGGTCCATACCCCACCCAGTCCACTAAATAATACAATTGGCCGTTCGTGCTCTTTTTGGAGTTCAAAATTGCACGTACCTCATATTCAGGTTCCCCATGAACAATTATCGGGGGGGTTTTTTTAACGGGAGTTCCATGCGGGGCAGGTTTTAGTAGGGACGTGTGGAATGTGGGATGAATTTTCATTTGGGAGGGTAATTCCAATCGAATTGCAACTGGATTCACGATCTGTACAATCGGGAATGGGCCTAAGTAGCGGGGCTGTAATTTCCGGGGACCATCCAATCGAATATTGCGGGTGGAAAGCCACACCTTGTCACCCACACGATAGGGAGGACTGGCACGGCGGTTTTTGTCTGCATAATACTTATAAGAGTTTTTTGCTCTAACGAGATTACCTTGTACCTCCTTCCAAACTTGCTCAATTTCTATCCGTTGTCCCGTTAGTGTGGGCAATTCCACTTCCAAGGATGGGACAGCTACGGGAAGAATACGTGGATGTCGTCCATAAAGACAGTAAAAGGGAGTCTTTTTGGTGGACGTGTGTAAGGCATTATTGTAGGCTAGTTCAGCTAACCAAGTATGCTGGACCCAAGTGTTTTCCCTGCTTGTAGCAAAGCAACGCAAGTATTGCTCGAGCCCTTGATTTACACGCTCAGTTTGGCCGTCAGTCTCGGGATGATACCCGGATGACAAATGGACTTCCATCCCAACGATCCTACAAAACTCACGCCAAAATCGTGAAATGAATTGTGGGCCTCTGTCGGTGATAACATGGTATGGAAGCCCGTGTAGGCGAATGACGTTTTGCAGGAAGAGTTCTGCAATTGCACTAGCGGTTGGGACTCCCTTGCAAGGAACGAAATGGGCCATTTTTGAAAAGGTATCTACTACAACCAATATTGACGTGTAACCCTGTATCGGCGGGAGATCCACAATGAGGTCCATGGTTACAGTATGCCATGGTACGTCTGGAGTTGGTAAAGGACGCAGAAGGCCCGCAGGTCTTTGGTGACTGGCCTTATTGCGGGCACAGGTGTCACACTTCAATATGTGTTGCTGAACATCTTGTCGCCACTTCGGCCACCAGAAGTATCTAGCCACCAGCTCTTGTGTTTTTGACCTTCCCGGATGACCTACAAGGGATGAATCATGACACCAAGACATGGCCTTTTCCCGGAGTGCCGCAGTAGGCAAATACAGAGCATGAGCGTGGTAGGGAAGCCCTGCAAGAACTACATTCTGAGGGTCCTGTTTGCACCAATGGTGTAGTTCTTGCATAGAGAATTCTTTCTGAATTCCTTCAAAGAAATCTGAGGTCGCCCCAATAATATGAGCGGGAGGAATTATTGATTGGGGCGTGGGGTTCGCCTCTCGAATTGTCGGCTCGGGATAGCGTGACAAGATGTCAGCTTTCTGGTTGCTGTTTCCGGGCCTATATGTGATGATGAAGTCGAAGTCCGCGAAATACATGGCCCAACGCAGCTGACGTGGACTCAGGGTCTTGGCGGTTTTGATAAATTGTAGGTTTCGATGGTCCGTGATTACTGTTATCGTATGACGTGCACCCATCAGATAATGCCGCCATTCGCCAAATGCTGCTTTTATTGCCAGCAGTTCTCGATCGGCGATGATATAATTCACCTCAGCTGGCAGCAGCTTTCTAGAATAATAGGCCACCGGATGTAACAAACCCGTCAGTGGATCCCTTTGGGAAAGAACGGCCCCCAAAGCATAACTGGAGGCGTCCGTTTCAACCACAAATGGTCTGGACAAGTCTGGGTGTTTTAGTACCGGAGCGTCAGTGAAGGCCTTTTTGAGCCGATTAAAACTCTGTTCGGCTGAGGCATCCCAAACAAACGGGCAACCCTTACGAAGAAGCTTCGTGATTGGAGTAACCAATGCTGAAAAGTTCTTAACAAAGCGTCTGTAAAAATTTGCAAATCCTAGAAAGGATTGTATATCCTTCACATTAGCAGGGGATGCCCAATCTAAAATTGCCTGCACCTTTTTGGTATCCATTTGAACGCCGGTTGGAGTTAGGAAATAACCTAAGAACTCCACAGTGGTACAGTGAAACTCGCACTTTTCTAGCTTTGCGTAAAGATGATGTTCTCGCAATCTTTGCAACACCGCACGTACATGTTGGACATGTTCCTGGAGACTACTGGAATAGATGAGGATGTCGTCAATGTACACAACAGCACATACATCTAAGTATTCCCGAAGTACCTCATCCAGAAAATGTTGAAAGGCGGCGGGGGCGTTACAGAGGCCGAATGGCATGACCTGATATTCATACAATCCGAACTTGGTTCGGAAGGCGGTCTTCCACTCGTCTCCTTCACGTACCCGTACCAAGTGGTATGCGCCTCGAAGGTCCAACTTGGTATAGATGACCGCATCTCTGACTTGGTCTAGAAGTACTGGTATTAGAGGGAGCGGATAACGGTTTTTAATGGTTATCCGGTTCACGCCGCGGTAATCAATACAAGTCCGGAGCTCCCCAGACTTCTTCGGTACGAAGAACAGAGGTGACGAAACCGGAGAATTAGAGTGCCGAATAAAACCACTCTTGAGGTTTGATGCTATGTATTCCCGGAGGTGGTCATTCTCAGTCTCGGTCAAAGCGTAGATGCGGCTGCATGGCAATACCGCTCCTGGCTCCAGGTCTATCCGGCAATCGAAGGGCCGGTGTGGAGGTAAAGACTCAGCGGCCTGTTTATTAAACACGTCCGCAAAGTCGGCATACTCTTGGGGCAGATCTTCAGGACGTACCTCTGGTTGACTGTTAGCAATGCAGACGGAGCGTATGTCCGGCAAAGCCTTTTTAAAGCAATGTTCTTTGCAATATGGAGAATTCAGGTCTATCGATCCTGAGGTCCATTGAATGTGAGGGTCATGCTTCTTTAACCATGGCAAACCTAGGATAAGCCCAAATTGCGGGGCGGCAATAATGTCAAAGGCAATCTTTTCTGTATGCCCATCTCCACACCGAAGGATTATAACACAGGTACTATGGGTAACAGGACCTGAACTAAGGGGGGTACCGTCAACTGCATGTACCAGTTCTGAAGCAGGTTTACATTGCACCGGAATTCCTAAAGTACCCACAAACTGGGCATCGATGAAATTACCAGTTGCACCCGAGTCGATTAGTAGTGTAACCTGTTTCCTCTTAGTCAAGAACTCTAAGCAACCCTTCTGAGTGATATAGGGGCCATGATTCGAATAGCCTGCAACTGGGGCCCTGCTAACTAGGCTCGGCCGGGTGACCCCCACTACCGACGAGCCAAGGCGTTTCCCTGGGTTTTTGGTTTGGCGGGGCATTCGCGAACGAAATGCCCAGCCTTACCGCAATACATACAGACCCCGTCTTTTCTTCTCTGCTCTTTCTCTTCTTTTGTTAGGGGGCCCCGGATAGAGCCGATTTGCATCGGCTCATCCCCCTCAGATTTGTCCACCGTCCCACGAGATCCTTTAAACTGGTCTAACCGTGGTACAGGGCGAGATTCTCCTCTTCTCTTGTCGCCTCGCCTTTCCGCCAAGCGGTGGTCAAGACGCAAGGCTAAGTTGATCATATCCGAACACTCTCTTGGCTGTGGATCAACCTGAGCTATAAGATCTTTTATCTCGTCTTTTAACCCCTGATAAAATAGGGACATCCTCTTTTCTCTGGGCCATTCGGCTTCTGCTACTAGCCGGTTGAACTGCGTGACATAAGTCACCAGTTCCCTATTTCCTTGCCTTAAACTCAGCAGTTCCCGATCCTTGCAGAGGGTGGCTGCCTGTCGGTTAAAGATCTTCTCGAATTCCCCTAGAAACTCATCCCAGTCATACAGGACAGCATCGTCCTTTTGAACCAAAGGATTCGCCCAGGAGGCGGCGTCCCCTGTAAGGTACGATATCACGAAGGCTGTACGTGCTTGAGCAGACCGAAAGGCTGATGCCTTGGTGAGAAAGTGGAGACGACATTGGGTCAAAAACGTAGAGAATCTTTGCGGGTCCCCTGCATATCTCTCTGGAGGTGCAAGGGGAACTATGGCTTCCGGGGTTACGTGTACCTGTACCGGGGTAGATGGTTGACCAGGTAAGGGCGATGCTTGGGCAGCTAGATTCCGCACCTGCGCGGACAAAGTTGCATATTCTTGCCTGGATGCGGCTAACTCCCCTTGCAAATCCTGCAAGGCTTTAGCAATCTCTTCCATGACTTGTTGTGAGGGTTGGCTGTGTCGCTCAGGCGCCTGGAAAATACGTGGGCTTGCGCTTCTGTCAAGGCACTCTGGTCCTAGGCGCAGGAGCGACGCAGTACCAACCACCCCCACTATGGTCGTGGAGCCTGCAAGTCGAAGCTTACGCAGGCTACTCGGACCAGAGCAGGGAAGGAGGGTTAGGGTCTCGTTGATTGGATAGGTTGGGGGATTTTAGGGAAACCGGATTGAGGTTTGGGTAGAGGTTGTGGATAGGACGGGGAATGGAAGGGTTGATTGTTGCACTCTTTGGATTATACTTGGTACCAAGTAGTTTTTGCACACCACCTCCACATAATCAGACTTAGGCCCCCTCACAGCTCAATAACGTACAAGTCTAAACCATGCACCTAACTCTGTCCACAACTAATTAGCATTTCTTGGCATGCAAACTTAGCTCTGGGTTTCAGTGTCCTGTCCGTGATGAAGCCGTCAAGTCTTGTGGCAGGTCCGTAGCGTTCAGTGCTGGTCCAAGAAGCTAAAAGAAATAACACAAGTTAGGGTGTTGCCTCTGCATTCCCATAACCTTCTCATTCATTCCTCACACGCACAAACACACAACATTCTAATTGCCACCCGGGCTCAAATCGCGGGCTTTAGAGTGTGCCAAAGTTTGCCACTCTTTGGGGCTTTTCCACTTGTTCCAGATGTGGAATGAATGCCAATGTTACTTCCCACAGGGGTCTTCCTTCAGACCGCCGCGGTAACTTTTGCCCATGTGTTTTCGCCTCCCGTGGGCCGAGTTTTCCCTGGTTCCAGGAGGCGGGAACACACGGTGCGGTTCGATTCCCCACTACGAATGCTAGCGCGGGTAGAGACGCGCCTAGGACACGCCCACTTATCTTTGCTGTAGGCGCAGGGGCTAGGAGTTTTGCGGGCTAAAGCCCCCTGCGCTTCTCCCCCGATCCCTCTGACTCCCCAAGATGGGTTAAAGACTTATCTTGCAGGAGCGAGGGGCCGAACTGCTTTTCCGGCGGGGCGGGGCCCCTCGCGACTGATTCTGGAGGAGCTGGGCTTTGCACGTCCTCTCCTTCCGAAGTCTCAAGCGCAAGCCCCGTGCCTCGGGGCTTGCGCATGCGCGCTGATGTGCCACACCCTGCTGGACTCCTGATTGGCTCGTGGCGCCCCCGAGCATGTTGGGAGTTGTAGGCAGGAGACTGCTTCTGCTGGGAGCTGTAGTTTTTGAAGGCTGCTTTTCTGCAAAAGGGGCACAGCAGCCTTTTAAATGGGTACAGCTTTCTGGATCCAACTTGTACATGCACCACAGCCCCCACCATGCCCCTCTGCACCCTTTGTCTTGGTTTGGTCTTGGCTTTGGCCCTGACAGAGGGGGCGTGGCCTAACAGCGGGGGTCTTGATGGCCTGTTAGGCCACGCCCCCTTAACAAGCCCGGGCTCAATGGGCTACTGCCACCCCTGCCAGGCAGCCTTTCGTATAGATTAGCACCCTCTTCTCTATGGGGAGAGGGTGCTGATCTCTGCATTTATTTTGTGCAGGCTTGCCTGGCAGGGGACAGCGCCTGCCTATTCAGCCTTAATGGTGGTGCTGCCCCTCGCCAGCTGGGGAGGGGCAGCACCACCATTAAGGCTGAAAACGTGAGGCCACTGGAAGCAGAGGCCTTTTTCCTAAATACTGAAACTCCCGCGAATGCGCGGCAGCTCCAGTATTTAGAAAGCAAGGCCTTTGCTTTCAGCGGCCTCACGTTTTTTCCATAATGGTGGCGCCGGCCGCCGGGAATCTCTTGATTAAAGGGATGCCTCGCAGGTGCGGCGCCACCATTATGGCTGAAAGGCATTTTTTTCTGTAGCCTGAAGCTCTCGCAAACGAGCGAGCGCTTCAGGCTGTAGAAAAAAATGCCTTTTCGTGTAGTGGCCGGGGCTGCCAGGGGAGATTACTGGGCCCCGGCAGGGCCCCGCCTCAAAACGAAATTTCAGAGCCTGCCGGGGCCCAGCCCCGGCAGGCCCCGGCCCACTTAAAGCCCTGCCTTGACCCCCAAACATCCTCAGGCAATAGGTTTATCCTGGTGCTGGTCGACCATGCCACCAGGTATCCTGAGGCCATCCCATTGAAAACTGTGACTGCCAAGTCAATTGCAAAAGCTTTACTTGGCATCTTTACTAGGGTTGGATTCCCTAAAGAAGTTGTGTCTGACAGAGGCAGCAACTTTATGTCTAAGAATATGCAGGCTATGTGACGGAATGTGGGGTCACCTATACGTTTTCTTCCGCATACCACCCCCAGACCAGTGGTGGTGGAAAGGTTTAACAGGACCTTAAAGAGCATGATTGGGGCTCTGGAAGAACCTCAAAGAAGAAAATGGGATCTTCTATTACCATGCTTACTGTTTGCCTACAGAGAGGTACCCCAAGAGGGTGTTGGCTTCAGCCCCTTTGAACTTCTGTTTGGTCACCCTGTGTGGGGACCCTTAGCCATAGTCAAGGAGGGATGGGATATGCCCACTCCCCCCATTACTATCAACGTAGTAGACTATGTGCTAGGGCTCAGAAAAAGGATGGTACTACTGATGGGTCTGGCTAGTGACAAGTTGAAGGCAGGACAAGCTCTGGTGAAACATTGGTATGACCAGAATGCTTCCCTCATCAATTTCACACCTGGTCAGAAAGTCATGATCATGAATCCCATAAGGCCTAGAGCTTTACAGGACAAATGGTCAGGCCCTTACACAGTGGTGGAGCCCCTGGGTGAGGTCAACTATTTAGTGGACCTTGGAAGGCCTGGACAGGCCCCAAAAGTGTTCCATGTAAATAGGCTGAAGGCTTTCATCCCAAGAGTTGAAATCACAGCACTGCTATTGGCTTCAGATGTTGAGGAAGAGGACTCTGAACCTCTCCCTGACCTTTTCCAAAACAGTCCTTCAGATAGCTCCTTTGAGGGTGTCCGAGTGGCCCCTCACCTGACTTCTGATCAACAGGCTGTGGTGAAAAGTTTGCTTAGGCAATTTTCCCCACTGTTTTCACAGTCCCCTGGTTTGACACCTTGGTGCAAACATAACATAGACACTGGAGACAGTGTACCTACCAAAAGTAGGGGATACAGAATGTCAGACAAAGTAAGGTCTTACATTAAGACAGAGGTCAACAAAATGTTGGATCTTGGGGTGATTGAACCCTCCAGTAGTCCTTGTTCCAGCCCTGTGGTTTTGGTTCCAAAGGCAGGTACCTCTGAATTGAGGTTCTGTGTGGATTACAGGGCTCTGAATGCTGTCACCAAGATAGATGCACACCCCTTGCCTAGAAAAGATGAGCTGGTGGATACATTGGGTGCCTCCAAGTACCTCAGCACGTTTGCCCTTGTTAGGGAGAATTCTCATTCTCTGGCTAATTCCCCTTACCTATAGAGTCCCCCAGCAGCTTTGCTGGATTTGAAGGGTTTGTTTCTTTTTACCTGCTAAGAGTGAGACTCTTTTTCCCACTCTTAGGCATTTTTGCTATGTGTGTTCTAGGCTATTTTTGTGTTTAATGCCTATGGGATTTTCTCTCACCCATAGGAACCATCTTTATTCACATGTGTTACAAATCACCCTCTGTGCAGTGACACACCCTGGGACTGACTTCTGTCTCCCAGGGCATGTAAAGTCCCCATTGACTTTACTAGCCAAATCTTACAAACTTAACCAGTCCAACCAATCTTACTATGGAGGTACTGGAAAGGGTTAATAGTTTTTCCCTTGGGATCATTTTCGAGAGGTTACCTTAAAGTCCCGCTCTCTAAAGTTTGTGGCTGGTGGCAGTGGTTACTACCATAAATATTCAACTGCAAATATTTTCCTATGGGATTTTCCCATTGTTCGAGGCTAACACTTTTACTGACAGCCTCTAACATACCGCCGGGTTATTTTATTATTAACTTTACTCCGGTAGGTTTTATTTGCCAGAACTTTAATATAACTTCTTTCTCCTGTCTTACTCTAAACTCCTAACCCAGGTCGGGGATCCTTTGTTCGCTCTTTTGCTGGGCTTCTGCTAAGAAGCCCTCCTTTCGGCGCCTCTGAGTCTGGGGTGGGTCTGTTGTTTGGGAGGGGGAGTAGAACCCCTGGACAGAGTTGCCGCAGCAACTCAGGTCGCACTGTAACCTGATAGGCTGGAGGGTCTCCCGCCAAGAAGACCACTCCACTGTGTGAGTGACTACTAGGCTGTATGAATGGGTCTCTTTCTGCATAAAAACAGGGTCCTGAGGACTGGAAGAGCAAGACGTCGCCACTGGAACTACGGAACCGAAGGGGAGAGAAGCCACAGACATCTTCAGCATCTACACCACCGGTGAAGCCCTGCCGGATCGTCTCACCACTTTTCTTCCACACGACGAGAGGAGATCTTCTTCGAAAGAGCCTTCTTCCCTTGAGCTGGTGGGAACAACCAGTTCACCCATTGCTTCTCCGGACCTGCCTTGGTCGAATCGACAGTGCCCAGCACTTGGAGACCGGATAGCCAGGCAGCTATCGACCCGGACCGCGATTAAAAGGAGCGTACCTTTAAAACTTCGTTTGGCAGCATCGCGGCTGGTTTCATCCCTGGGTAGTGCAGTGACTCGAACCTTCCTCCACAACGAGAGTCCCTCACACTGCAGGAACTACCAGGAACAACCGCCGCCGCAGGAGCCACTTCTTCACGTTTAAGGTACATTGTTCCGCCAGGCCGCCCTTTCCCCGTGGTAGCCCTAAAGGTGTTTTAAATCCTTTAGCTACTTGTTGAGTGGGCCGCCCTCTCTCTTAACTTTTTGTCTTTCACCTCGCATCTACCTTTTAAATATTCGTTTACCAAAGACTTGACTGCGGCTACAAGAACATTTTTGCTCCTAAACTCTTGGTCCTGTACCACTGACTCTGGCTCAGGCCTATTGACTCTGGCTGATTTGTTAGATCTGCTCTCACTAGATTGATTTTCAATAAGAAATGTGTTGATGCACCTGAATCTTCTAAACCCCTCTTCCTTCCTACTGTTTTAACTTGTGGAATGCCATTTTGCTCAGTTTTCATTCACTTATCTTTCTGCTAAAGTGTCACTGTGCATTACTTGTTCACAAAACTTCAGGAAAGTGTTGCTAGGGGGTGCCTGAAGATATTTCGGGTTCAACTTGTGCTTTCAGTCCCTTTCGTTAAATTGATAGAATGCCATTTGTAGTTGGTTTTCACTGTGCCGTTTTGCTCAGTTTTCACTCTACCGCAAACGTGTCTACAATTGAATAGGGAGTTGTATATACTTTTCCTTGACTAAACTTAACTTACTTTATGAACTTTTATTTATGTGTTGAACTAGATCTGTATAGAATAAATATATTCTCTTTTTGATACAAAGCTTTGGTCAGTGTTTCCTTGTACCATAGTACTGTGATGCCTATTGTGTAAACCCTGAATACTGCTCATCTCCCTCTTGAGATAAGTCTGACTGCTCAGCCACAGCTACCAACTAAATCTTTGTGGTAGAGACTGATACCAATGGGGATTTATTGCTCTCACCTGTAGTCCTAATCTGGTGTAGTGCTCCCTAAGGGAACTGCACTGGATTCTGCCTAACAGACCTCACTGCAGGCTATTGGCAAATAGCCCTTGCAGAACATGCCAAGGAGAAGACAGCTTTCTCAACTCCAGAGGGCCTTTACCAGTTCAGTGTAATGCCTTTTGGGTTGAAGAATGCACCTGCCACTTTCCAGAGGCTTGTGAATTATGTGTTTAATGGGTTGGATGAATTCTGTCTTGCATATCTGGATGATATAGCAGTTTTCAGTGCCACCTGGGAAGACCATGTGAAACACCTTAAGATTGTGTTACAGGCTCTTCAGAAGGCCCACTTGACCATAAAGGCCAGTAAGTGCCAGATTGGACAATGATCAGTGATCTACCTTGGACCTGAAGTAGGTGGAAGGAGGATACAGCCTCTACCCAGTAAGGTACAAGCAGTACAAGACTGGCCTACCCCCACTACACAGACCCAAGTGAGAGTCTTCTTAGGACTCACTGGGTACAACAGAAATTTCATGGCAGACTATGGTACCATAGCTGCCCCTCTGACTGCTCTCACCACTCCAAAGAAACTCAAGAAGGTAACTTGGTCTGAAGAGTGTGAGAAGGCCTTCAATGGCTTAAAAGACTCCTTGTGCCAGGCCACTGTTCTCAGGGCCCCTGATTACCAAAGTCCTTTTATTGTGCAGACAGATGCCTCTCACACTGGGATAGGAGCTGTACTTTCACAAGTAGATGAGAAGGATAAGGAACACCCTATTGGCTTCATTAGTCGCCATTTTAAGGACAGAGAGCTCATATGGTCCACAGTAGGAAAATAACGTTTCTCTGTTGTGTGGGCCCTTAGGAAGCTGAGGCCCTACCTCTATGGGACCCACTTCACTGTGCAAACTGACCATAAGCTCTTAAAGTGGCTAATGAACATGAAGGGAGAGAATCCAAAGTTGCTTAGGTGGCTCCATAAGTCTGCTAGGCTTTGACTTCACTATTAAGAATAGGCCAGGTGTCCAACATAGCAATGCTGATGGGTTGTCCAGAATGTTTAACCGACCTGAACAAGAAACTCATCAAGGGGTGGATTAGTTCCCCCTGTCCTTAGTCTGGGGAGGGCGAGTGTTAGGAAAGATTTCATATTTGTATGTAATTTTCCCTCCATGTGTCAACCCCCAAACTTTTTGCTGCTGTTTAAACACCTGTAACTAAACTTTGCCAGAGAAGCACAGCCCTCAGCGGCACTCCTCTGGGCTTTCGCTCACTTTTGATGGGGAAACTGACATGCCCTTAAGACAGTCAGTACTGGGAGACTTTGTTTCCCTTAGTCCTTTCCTCATGTTGCAACTTTTGTGCAACATGTAACAAGTGTACAATGTAACTTACCTTACAGTACACTTGGGTCTCTAGTCTTTCCAAAGGCCCTAGAAACTCTCGCTGGACTTTTTATGAACTGTGCAGATGTGTCAGGGACAGGACTGGTGGCAGCTATCGTTTACATGTATTTTTAACCCTTTCTTGCCATGTTAAACCGCGTTAACCGCGATCAGCACGAATAAGTGGCCTGGCTCCAAAATGGCCATGCCACAAGGTTCTTTGTCCTGTCCTTTGGCCATCTTGCCCCTTCACCTGCCCCAGTTCGAGTCGACCCGGGTCAGTCCTTATTTGGTCATGCACTTTCCCGCAAAACCCAATGCTTTCGCGGGCTTCTGCATGCCTTGTGTGTTGTCTCCAGGATGTGGGCTGGGAGGTCTGCTCCCAATACACATCCTGGGTGCCAGAGAGTCTAGAGTGTCCTGAATGCCTGGGACCACCGTGGTCCATGATTGGCCCACGTATGGAGTGAGTGTTTGTGAGCAGATCTCCCATTGGGTCCTCTCCGTTTTGGCACAAAGGGAACTTTGGATAAGAAGAGGCTGAAAACACCACTAGCATGTCGATCTCCTGAGTTCACACTGAACAAGGGATAAGGAGCCAAGTATCCTGCAACAAGAAGCCGAGTTGAGGAACCGCTGGTGACCCGCTGGAAGGTTTGGCACCCTGAGCGCGCTGTCGTCCTGCGAGACCCCTCTGCATCTGATCGTCCTGGAAGGTCTGCATAGGCGCTTCGACCCATTGGAATAGTGGGACCAACTATTCTCGGCACCTTCATCAAACCCTGCAAGTAAGCCTCTTCGGAAGTGTACCTGGGCCAACCAGTGGGCTGACCAGTTTACACGGGACGTTTGCTCTGTCACCGCTGCCATTTCGGGGAAGCTCTCGAAACTTGGCCTACTGCTAGCTCTGTGTCCATGGCAACCTCACACCGAATTTCGTACACTTGCCATGCCCAGGTCTGAAGTGAGACGAGTGCGCCCGGACCAGAGTAAACGCGGTTGCCGTGTTGCCCTGTTGTTGTAACGACCTGTGCACGTTCGCTGCATTTGTGACCCCCCTCGACCCTGAATCCTGCTACCGCGGAATCTACACGGTTTCGAGACGTCCTGATTGTCGCATCCGAACCTGCCAGCAACGTGAACAGAGCTGGCGAAGTCTGGGTCTGCCTGCGTCAGGGACGGTGAGTAGTCCATACCCCAACCGGTGGACCCTCGAGCAGGAGCCCATTTCTTTTCTACCGCTGTTTCGAAATAGCGACTCTATCCCACACTCTCAACCTGCCTCTGCCCGCAAGTGGAGGTCCTGCTTGAATAGTGGGGACTTGTTCTTCATCGACCGCATCCACCTTCCTGAGCTGCTAGTGACCCTTGAAGAGACCCTATTTTGTCCATTAGCACCAGCGCGTGCAGGTAATATTGAGCATAAGGCTCCTCTCTTCGTAGGGCCTGGACTGCCTCTTAGTTAGGTGTATTTCTGATGTTGAACTGGGTCTAAAGATTACTTGCACTGCCTGTTTTCCTCCCCATCTAGGTGGTCTACATATTCTGTGCTGTTAACTCCTTAGACCCCTCGGTCTTGTATATATATATATTGTATTGATTGTGATGTGTTGGTTTACTTTAGTATTACTGTGATTCTTTGCTATGGTCTACTTTACAAAGACCTTGTAATAAATGTGTATATATTTTTAATATAACACCTGTCTGGAGTAATTTGGAAGTGTCTTTGCTTTGTATGCTCTTTGAGATCTTTCAGTCACCCTCACCCCTTTTGAGACTTAGTCTTGACCGCCTGCTATAGCTACCCTGATTGGTCTGGCTTGTCCAGAGGTTACCCTGTTCCAAGAAACTAGGCTGGCCTTCTGAACCTCTGCCCCTCCAGGTGAGAGTTCAGAAATCCTTCAGGAGGCTGAAAGGAGGGTTTGCCATGCGTATTTTGATCTCTGCAAACAGCATATCAACCTATGGGTTTTGATCAAGACGGACGTGGGGTGGGGACAACAAGATATTCTATATCCCTTATTTCCTTTGGTCCAGTGGAGGGGGTCCCCAAAGGTGTCCATGCTTGGGCCCCAAAAGTGCTTAAAATGGCCCTGTTTGGTTCGACCATCTGCAAAATCTCTGGCACGTTTGCTCGCCTGGTCTTCAGAGGCCGTGACTGAGGAGCCCACCCCGACAAGGGTAAGAAATGCCATTGGAAAAAGACTAAGAAACGATCCCATTCCAGGAGCCATTCCTCGCAGTCTTGCTCACGAAAGAAGAAGCAACAACACCATCATCGATG
This sequence comes from Ambystoma mexicanum, assembly GCF_040938575.1. Classification (NCBI taxonomy): domain Eukaryota; kingdom Metazoa; phylum Chordata; class Amphibia; order Caudata; family Ambystomatidae; genus Ambystoma; species Ambystoma mexicanum. Next base: position 1,421,988,357 of record NC_090937.1, read on the forward strand.
AGAAACCAGCTTGTCACCGGAACTAGGTAAGCCCTCGGCGGACCCGATCCTTGGATTTTTCAATGGGATGGCAATGTCTCGTATTCTAATAGTTCTTTGTGTCTCTCCTTGGCCCATAAACCCTCCTGTTAGGTAGAACGCTCTGTAGTGATCTTTCTTTAACACAAGGTCCTTCTTTGGTTAACAAACACTGCCCTTTTTTAATATTTCTTGTAGGTCTGCAATTTGCCTTGTATACTCCCCTTCCAGGACTCTTCCAACTGCCTGGTGTACTCTCCTTGTCAGGACTTCTCTTGTACTTCCAACTGCCAGGTATACTTCCCTGACAGGGCGTCTTATATAATTTCAACTGCTAGGTGTACTTCTCTTGGCAGGACTTCTTATCTAGGTTCAACTTCCTGCAGGCAGAAAGGGAAAGTGAGAAAGTGTTTGTGAAGAGAAGGGGGGTAAAGTTCCCACGTATTCTACCTGGTAGCATGGTGTAAAGGTGTTACAGGGGGAGGGATATGGCATCTCGCCAACCAGTGTCCCACTCCCACTCTCCTAAAACGCCTCACCCAGGTGATCCTCCAGCACTGGTCCTGGCTACCTGAGAGAGAGATCTGTAGGGACTAGTGGGTGAGACACCTTCTGGTTTCTCACACCAGACAGGGGCAGAGGCGTTTATCATGTCCCACAAGGGGCAGAGGGGCTTCTAGAGGCCAGCAAACAGTGGCGAGGGGGGCCACGCCCTGTAAGCTGCTTTGATTTCCCTCCCACGACTTGCCGGTTAGTGGACGGATGACAGAACATTTGCAGTTGTAGAACATTACCTCTGATGCCTGGGCCCCTGCAGCTCGTTCGGTGGGGTTATTGTCTGCCCTTCTTAAAAACACCGGACAGACCCCGATTGCCTTCAAACCAACCGGAACAGGCGCTCCAGGAAGAACTGCGAGCCCTGTTTTCAAAGGGTGTCGTGGAAGAGTCGTCTCCCGATCAGAGATGGTTGGTTTGGTATTCTCAGTATTTCCTGGTGCCCAAGAAAGGAGTACATCTCCGTCCCATTCTGCACCTCACGGCCTTGAACAAGTTTCTGAGGAAAGAAAAATTCAGAATGATGACATTAAGAGAAATTCTCCACACTCGCGAACTTCGGGACTGGCTGGTGTCAATAGATTTACAGGGCTCTTATTTCCATGTGATATGATATAAGTCATTTATAACGCGCATGTACATACACATGTGTTTCTAGGTGCGGCAAGACAAGGAAGGGTAGACAGAGGGAGGACAAAACAAACAATCTTACTCGGCCTTGTGTCATTCAGATCGTGCAAGTGCGAGGGGGAGGGAAGAGGAGAAGTGCCGGGGGTTGGGAGGGAGGGCAGAGTGCAGTGGCAAAAGCATGGTAAGTGCTGCCAGGGTGGTGGCTCAAGTAAGTGTAGGGGGCCAGGGGACTGTAGGGTTACAGATACAGTCCCTAAGTGGGTGGGAGTCCCAGAGGCAGTGCAAGGGGCTACTGGTCATGCAGTAGCCTGGTGCCCGTGAGGTTCAGTGGGTGGCCAGATAACCAGTTAGCGCAGCAGACCGGAGCACCAGTAGGTGAGAAAGAGAGAGAAAGGGAAGTGAAAAGGAAGGTCTTGAGTTGCTTCCGGAACCTTAGGTGGTCCTGCTCAAGTTTGAGAGAGGCAGGGAGGCTGTTCCAGAGGGAGGCCCCAGCCGAGGACAGCGATCTACCCCCCACTCTCTGCCTGGAGAAGCATCTGACCCTCAGAGAGTTGGAGGTGGATGAGCGCAGGGCTAGAGAAGGAAGATACTTAGGAAGAGAGCGTTGGATGTAGTGTGGTCCCTGGCCCCAGAAAGCCTTATGGACAATGCATGCAGAGGGTCTTGAACTTGACCCTTGCAGCCACTGGGAGCCAGTGGAGAGATTCCAGGGATATGATCCCTGGGCTTGAGGCCAAGGACAAGTCTTACAGTCTGGTTCTGGATTAGTTGCAAAGGGTGAAGAGTAGAGGCAAGCAGATTTAGAAAGATGCTGTTGCAGTAGTCCAGCTTAGAAAGAACCAGGGCTGTGGAGACAGTGAGCTTCTGGGAGAAAGTGAGAAAAGGAAGAATACCTCTGAGGAGGTGCACCTGGTAGTGTGATTTCTTAGAGATGTCAGAGATGTGAGGAGAGAAGGAGAGGGTAGAGTCGAAGATGCCACGAAGTTTCTTCGCCTCACAGGAAGGTGTGGGTAGAGGGCCCTGGGTGGGCGGCCAGATTGAAAGAGGGAAAGCAGGAGCAGGGGTCCCAATGAGAAGGATCTCAGTCTTACTGGCATTAATGCAGAGATCATTGGAGGCAGACCATTCCTGAATCACGGATAGACAGTCAGGTATGAGCGAGAGAGGAGAGGAGGCTGAGCAGAGCCTGAAGGAGAGTTGAGTGTCATTTGCATAACACTGAATGTTTGAACAGAAGGTAAAGATTAGGTGGGCCAGGGGTGCCAAGTTAGGGTTGAAGAGCCAGAGTGAGAGGTTAGAACCCTGGGGAACACCACATGTCGAGAGAGAGGTGGTAGGGAAAAAGGAAACAAGTTGGACCTGGGTGGTGTCGATCGAAGATAAAGGAGGACAACCAGGCTAGGGCCTGACGCGTGAGGCCCAGGTTGTCACTGAGACAATTGATCAGGATGGCGGGGTTGACCGTATCAAAAGCAGAGGAGAGATCAAGGAGAATGAGGACAGAAGGAAGGTTAGAGTCGAGATTAGAGAGCTAGTCTTCACAGGTGTTCAGGAGAGCAGTTTCCGTGCTTCTGGGTGCTCTAAAGCCAGACTGGTGGTCATGGAGACAAGCGACATATTCAGTTTGGAGAGTAAGCTGGTTAGATGGTCAGCTTTTCCAGGAATTTGCCCAGGAAAGGAGTGATAGAGATCGGGCGGTAGCTTGCCAGAGAGGAAGGATCGGCGAAGTGCTTCTTGAGGAGGGGGTGCACAAGGGAGTGCTTTAGCGGGGAAGGGAAGGTTCTAGTGGCAAAAGAGTGATTGCAGAAATCGGCCAAGGCTGAAGCAAGGGTGTTGATGTGGTCCTTGATGGTTCTGGAAGATCAGGGGAGCACCTGCTTTGACAAGACTTTCATAGATGAAATTTCAACTGAAATGAAGAAGAAGAAAGAAATTAAAAAAAAAAGAAAAGAATTATTTTTAAAAAAAAGATATTTCTTTTTTTTAAAAATACCCGGGACTCACCCTCCGAAGCCAAACTCCGTTGTTAGGCAGAGGACAGGGACCGTTGCTGGAGACGAAGGAGCATTAATCACTAACTAACACCCACAGGACAGGGAGCGCTTACAATTCGCAGGGTTGGGGACTACGCCCTAGGAACTCAGGGAGCTGATGCCAGGAAGAGCCCACTTACGACCAAAAGCCACCCATAACCATAGCAATCTCAACCCTAGGTGGGGGAGACCCTCATCTCCTTCCTGCCCACAGATCACTAGGCAGCCACAGAGATGGGCTACCACTTCGCACAGCACCTGGCGAATGTACCACAGAGGAACCCTCCAGAAGACCGCAAGGCGAAATACACCCAACACAGACACCTGAAACGACGAGATAACCCCACTAACCCATCTGCTAAAACCTCTACTCTCTACACACGCCTCTCAAACCCTAAACAAACACAACCACTCTCTTGCACTGCATACCGCAAGCACTTCACAACTCTGCAACAAAAAAAAACACACACATAGGGCCTCATCACGACTTTGGCGGTAACCCTAAAAATCGGCGGTAACGCTATTAGCGCCAATTTTAAGGGTCCGTCAGATCACGAGTCAAAATACCGCCGGCGCCATTACAGCCGGCGCAAGTACAGCCGGCTGTACAAGCGCCGGCCATAACAGCGCCAGGAACCATTCGCGCTAAAACATCAGCAATCACGGGTCCGGCGGAGGCGCTATTAGCGCCAGAAAAGCGGAGGATAATCCGCCGAAAATACCTCCAGCAAAAACCTGGAGGTAACAGAACACAGGCCACAGCAATAAGGGCCCAGGTGGAACCAATGCAAATCATAGGCCCACAAAGCAGCCACCCATGCACAACACACCCTCCCCAACACCATTACACCAGCAGGAGCAGGGAGGAGACAGCAATAAGGGCCCAGGTGGAACCAATGCAAATCAGAGGCCTACAAAGGAGCCACCCATGCACAGCACACCCTCCCCAACACCATGCTGCCATTTGGAGCTGGGAGCCTTGATGTTGACTCCTACCTGCTGCGCCTGGAGCTACTGAGGCCAGCCAACCAGGCCAGGGCCCTGGGAGTGCAGGGGGCAGTGGGGATGAGGAGAAGTAGGAGGAGAGCAGCACCAGCAAGGCGGCCAGCCATCCCCAGGGTCAGGCCAACACCCTGGGCCCTGACTGATGGTCAGTTGGTGACAGAATATCGGCTGGACAGGGCAACCATCACCCAGTTGCTGGACACAATCCAGGGTGACATTGGCAGCCGCATAGCCACCAGCACGGCAGTACCTCCCCTAGTGAAGCTTGTGTCTGTGTTTCAATTTCTTGGGACTGGCAGCTACCAACATACCGTTGCCATGATGCATGGAATGGCCCAGTCCACATTCAGTGCCATGCTGGGACAGGTGCTTGATGCACTGTTGAATCATGTGAACAAACACATTGCATTGCCAACCGCACAGGTGCACTAGCTGAAGGGTCAATTCTATGCCATTGCCCAAGTCCCGAATGTAATGGCAGCCCTGGACTGCACACATGTGGCACTCGTACCACCCCAGGCACATGAGGCTGCCTACAGAAACCGGAAACAGTACCATTCCCTCAACGTGCAGATGACATGTGGTCCTGATCTCACCTTCAGCCACTGCTGTGCCCGCTACCCAGGATCCACCCTCGACTCCATGGTCCTGCGCAACAGTACCCTGCCGGCGTACATGGAAAGGCACCGAGGCCAAAACACATGGCTACTGCGTGAGTACAAATGTATACCATAAAGCATGTCAATCCACGACTGATGGTGCCTGTCACAGAATCCATTCTTCCCAATAGGCAGCAGCATTATTGCAGCATTCACATTCAAGCACCTTGCACGATAAACCTTGGACATGTCCAACACAGCAGAACACACCCATGCAGGATGTAAGACATGTGGCGGCACAGTGACATATGGAAGCCCCACCACAATAAAGCCTCCTGTGTGAGTAGCACCATGGCTCCCAACACTGACACTGTACAGAAATCCCACCCTGGCCATCCGCCAGTAATGAAATTCCAACCCATAAACTGGCAAATCCACAAATGCACCACACATAAGTAGGCCGAGTAATGACAATGTACATCCCACGAACACTGTCCCCAGAATGGCCAGGGAAATGCATGGAGAACAGTACAGAATAGTGACGACCAAAGAAGCAACTGTAGCCAAATGGATTTACAGTGACACATGAGGCAGCCACTTCTGTCATGCAGAAGTAGATTGAAGGGCCCCCTTATCCTGCGACAAGTGAATGAGTACTGTTACATACAGAAACATTGGGGTACGTACCAAGTGGAGAGTACCCCATTGATTCAATAATGCCCGTAGGACAGCACACTCCACAATGTCATAGGCCAAATGACAAATATGGCAAAATCACACTGATGACAGAGCTCTGTACACCCACTGGACTTACCTTGTCCCCATACCGGCTTTCTCTCCCCTGCAGGTGATTCTGGATATCCCTTGGCCATGCCCGTACACAGATCTGCGTGGAGAGGGCATTTGGACTGCTGAAGGCATACTTCCGGTGCCTCGACCGCACAGGAGGGGCAATGATGTATGCACCAGAAAAAGTTGGCAGAATTGTACTGACATGTGCCATGCTGCACAACATCTGCTGTCGCAGAAATGTGCCACTGTCCCCTGATGCTCATGTGCAGCCACCTGAGGATGGTAGTGAGGGCGATGAAGTGCCAGAAGGTGTTGAACATGCACAAAGGATTGGGCTGAGGGAGGGGAGATTGGCAAAATAGGAATTGATAGATGGATTCTTTTAGAAATGGGTAATGGGTACATTTGAAATATGTCACTTCAACATTAAATTGCATTAGTAACAATCACTACTGTCCATGCATTGTGATTTTTCTAACGTGATTTATTTTCCGTCCAACAAACCCCCCTCCCCCCAGTAAACACCCAGCACACAATCCCCCCTACCCCCAGTAAACACCCAGCACACAATCCCCCCTCCCCCAGTGAACACCCAGCACACAATCCCCCCTGCCCACCAGTAAACACCCAGCACACAATCCCCCCTCCCCCCAATGAACTACCCCCAACTGTGCAGATAGGCACATGTGTCTTATCAGGGCACCAACAACTATGCCATGCACCACTAGGATGGTCGTGGGCGCTTTCCTTTTCCGGGCCCCTCTGGTGTGCGTGCCCTTAGGTGGCGCATGGACCGGCGCCTAGGAGATGGCTCGTGGGAACCCTCCGTGGGTGTGGTCAATGTCGAAGGAACTGAAGGGGCATCCTTCATGTGCTGTTGCATGAGGTTGTTTCCCTCTCTTGTTTGCTCAGCAAGTGCTGAGACTGCCTCTGTCAACTCCCTCACTCGTTACCCGAAGCCTGTCAGGGCAGCTGTACATTGTTCAACGACTCTGCGTGTGCGCGCATTGTCCCGCGCAATGTATTTGCACCCATGCCGTATAGATGCACTGACAGCCTTGATGTGCCGGCTCTGCACCTTGGCCATTGATTTTCCCTGGCCTGTTTGGCCTCAATAATGTCGAGTCGGCCAATCACTGCTGCCCCAGTGACGAAGGCACCCCTGGTGTGTCATATGCTGGCTTGCGACTTGTGTGCTGTCCGGGGGGGGGCTGCCTGGCTCAGAGTGCCGGTCTTCTCGGCTGCCATATGATGGCGTGTCCACGTGTCCGCATCTGGCTGTGGTGTGCGGACACAACACACAGGCACATATCGACTTAGTGCATGGTGTGTGCCTGGACTTGGGCTTCCCTGGTGTGTGACCATCCCTTCGGCCTCACTGCTTCCGGGAGAGTGCTGTCCTCCGGCATGTTGGCCACGTGGAGGTGTTGCTCCCACGTCTGGCTCAGATCCAGACCTCTGTCCCTCAGCATCGGGGCTGTGACTGGTGGCTTGGGGCGAGCTGGCGGTGGCCTCCCTGCGGCCATGTGGCTGCTGCTGCTGTCTGGTGGGGCTGCGTTGGGGTGAAGTGGGTGTTGGCCTGGGTCGTCTCCCTTCCGTGCGGCCTCTTTGTGGGGTGGTGGTGCTGGTGGAGGCGCGCTGCCGTGGGCGCTGTGTTGGTGTGGCCTCCTCCCCATCATCTTCGTCCCGTTGGGATCGACGTGTGCCTGTGGCGTACATAGGGTGTGGTTTGAGTTCAATGCTACATATATTTGTGTGATGCAGTTCATGTCAACAAGTGTGACTGAGGACAGTATCAATCATGCATTCAACTTGCATTCTGTTCAGTCGCCATGTGGTGCTTGTTGTGAGTGTGTATGGAGGTACACTGCATGGGAATGTCGGAGTGACAAGATTGCATGCGTGGTTGGGGTGCACTGCGCTCTGGGTTTTGGGGGTGTATTCATGCACACTCAAACTCTACGTAGCTGTCCTATGGCTATGGATGTCTATCCCCTGCCCCTGTCATTCATGCACTGCACGTGCAGGGTCGTCTAGGCAGCACTACAGTTGAATGGGTGTAGGCCTCACTTATGGGTGTATGCAGTACCTCGCACACATTTCTTCGCATTCATTCACTCAGGGTCTGCATGTGTGGTACTTTCAGCTGCATGCATTCTGGGGTGGGACTCATCTGCAGTTGGGTCGATGCCAGTGCCTGCCTCCGCTCCACCAACGCCCTCGATGGTGCCAACATCTATCAGGGCTGTCATTTTCTCCTCCTAAGGTGTGAGTTCGGGTGGGCGGGGTGGTGGGCCTCCTCCAGTGGCCCTACTTGCACTCCGGTACTGTGACAGGATGCCACGGACTCGTACGCGCAGGTCATTCAGGCGCTTGCGGCAATCCTCCCCATCCCGGGGCACGCGCCCCACAGCACTGACCCTTTGGCTGATTGATTGCCAAATTTGTGCTCTGCGCTGGCCACTTGTTTTGCGCTGCTGCAGCTCCTCATGGTGTATCTCGGCCTCCTCAACCAGTACAGATAGCTCCTGGTCACTGTATTTGGGCTTTCGTACCCTGTCCAGGGCGGTCTTGCCCCTAGTGCGCTCCTGAGACATGTTTTGGGGTTGGATCGCGTGGATGGCTTCCAGGGACTGTGATATCCGATGGATTGTGATTTCCAAGATGGGCGCCGCTTTATTTCCCGTTCCGGCGGTGACGCGTTTCCCGTGCGCTCATGAGCGCGATATGGCGGTAGCGCACGGTGCGCCGGATTTAAAGGTTTGCGCTATTCGCGATACCGCCATGGACCGGGGCGCATGCACGATAACTCGTGATCTGGCGGATTATCCGCCGCAGGCCTTGGCGTTAGCGCTATTTACGTCCGGCGGATAATCCACCGCATTATCGCTGAAGTCGTGATGAGGCCCATAGTCTAGCACAACAGCACACGGAAGCCCCCAAATCCTTAAACCCCACCCATGCTCAGAGAAGAGTGGTAACCAAACTGAAGCTGCCAACAGCACATCACAATTCACGCTCTACTTTTATTCCACTCCACCCTACTGACCGATCCTACCCTCTTAAATTTCAGATCCACCAGAGCACCAGTGGACCACTACGGTGGTGATGGTGTGCAGTATAAATATCCTTTAACATAACATAACATAACATAGATCAGACTTGTCTAGAAACATCGTCGGGAGTGAACACAGCGGAGGAGGAGAAAGGAGGAGGAGAGATGGCCGGAGAGGGGCCAGGAGTGATAGAGGGAGTGGAAGAGAAGAGAGTGGACAGGATGTCCTGAGTTTTAGTGGTGAAGTGAGAAGTCAGTGCCATGCAAAGGGCCTGGAAGGGAACAGGAGAGGTGGAGACTGCAGTAGGATTCTCCAGCTCCTTGCAGATTCTGAAAAATTTGGCCAAGTAGTTAGAGGCCGCGGAGATGTGGGCTTGGATGTAAGCTTTCTTCTTGTACAGGACAGGGAGTCTATATTTCCTTTGGAGCAGGCAGCAGGCCAGTTTGTCGGAGGATAAGCCTGATGCCTTCCACTTCCTCTCATCCGCCCTAGACTTGCGTTTAAGGGTGGCGAGGACGGAATCATACCAAGAGTTGCACTTGGATGTTGGCTTCAGACGGATCCTCATGACAGGGACAAGGACATCAAGAGTGTTAGAGATTGAGAAATGCAGGTTGGAGAGGGCTTTGTCAGAGTATGAATTGGCCACAGGTGTAGGAGGAGGAGAGAAAGTAGCAGTGAAAGTCTCCACTGACACGCGCTACATGGGCCGGATGACCGAGAAGGTGGGTGGCAGTGCTGGGGTTGGCTTTACCTGGGGGACAAAGCATGACAGGTGAGAGAAGAGAAGAAAGTGGTTAGTCCAAGAGAGTGGAGTGGTGAGAGGGTAGGAGAGGGGGATGCCTGACGAGTTAAGAACATCCAGGGTGTGCCCGGCAGAGTGTGTCAGGCCACAGGGAAGTATAGAGAGAGAGAGAGTCGCAGAGATTGCGAACAACCCCAGACGAGGGTCTAGAAGCATCCATGTGTATGTTGAGATCTCCGAGGGGGAGAAGTTGAGCGGTAGAGACAAGGAGGGAGGAGGAGAGGTCAGCCCACTTGGAGAGGAAGAGAACGACCTGGCCAGGAGGCCTGTAAATGCTGGCCACAGTAAGAGGGAAGCTAGGAGACATAGAGAGCCTGCAGACCAGGCATTCAAAGGAGGAGTAGGCCTGCATAAGAATGACAGAAGCAGGGATCCACTCTGGGAAGATCAGGGCTACTCCACCTCCTGGACGGTTGGTTCTGGGTTCAGAGAGGATCTTTTAGCTATCAGGGAGGAGAGTGTCAAAAAATGTAACATAGCTGGCTGTGAACCATGTCTAGGTGAGACCGAGGATATCCAGATCAAGTTCTTTGAGGAGTCAGCAGATGTCAGAGGAGTGTTTGAAAGCAGAGGAAGAGTTAAGAGTAACGACGTGGAGTAGAATGCCATATTTGAAAGACCTTTGTACAGGCATGAGGTACGCCCTGCAGAGGTGTTAGAGGTACCCGCGAGTGGGCAGAAGAGGAAGAAGGAGATGGCAGAGTAGTCAGCGAGGAAAAAGAGGGTGCCAGAGAGATGGTGGATGAAGGGGAGGCAGAGCAGCCAGAGAAGCTGAGGAGGGTGCCAGAGAGGTGGCAGAAGAGAAAGGTTTCGGAGATTCCAGAGAGGTGTAGGTAGGAGTAGCGGAAGAAGGAAGGAAGTTGATAATACACAGGAAAAGCGTCTATCAAAAAGGAGGAGATTGGGCTGAGGGCCCTGGACCAAGACAGTGCCATTCAGATAGACAATAATGATGGTCTTGCAGGAGTGGAAGGGGGCCAGGAGGACCTCCCACCGTGTGCCACCTTTAATAGGAGAGGAGGAAAAAGCAGAGAGAACAGAGGCCATATGGGGGGGTACATAGGGCTGGAGAGGGAATGACAAAGTGGATGTTGGTGAGGGCCTGTCTGGGGGAAGCACTGGTGTAGGTATCAGCGATAGGGAGGTCTGGTTTGGAGACCAGGATGTCCCTTTTGAGCTTCTTCCTACCAGAATCAGTGAGAGGGATAGGATAGGAGATAGAATACCAGTTAGAGAAGATAGGGGAGACTGAGAGCACCATGGAGAGAGCAAAAGAGGAGGCAGCCAAAGTAGGAAGAGGTGGGGGGTCACATACTAGGGGCACACAAGGGGGAAGGCACAAGATGAGGACGGGTACATACAGCACAGAGTACCGTAACAACAATAATCACAGTTAGAGGGGAGGACATAAAGAGATGGAGACAGTGCAATAATGTGCGATAATACAGTAGACACCACTGGGGGTGAACAAGAGAGTGAGAGGTGAATACAAATACAGTACAAATACGCAGAACACTAGTAACACCGGGGGACCAAGAATAGTAAGATGAGAAATACAAACAATGCAATAAATATACAATACAATCAGTTACAATACAATAGAGAGTGGGAGGGGAATGCAATTACAGTACAAATACGCAAAACACTAGTAACCCTGGGGGACCTAGAGGAGTGAGAAGAGAAATGCAAACAATGAAACAAATGTACAATGAATAGTCATAGCTGAGGGGGGTACCTGGAGAGGGAAGGAAGAGAAGGGAGAAAAGACCCAAGAAGCATGGGGAAAGTGCACAGGGAGACGGACAGAGAGGGGAAGGATGCGCAAGGCCGGGAGAAGGCGGACCCTATGTTGTGGGGGGGGAACGCATGTGGAGATGGTCAGAGAGGAGACAGACATGCAAGGCCAGGAGAAGCAGAGCCCAAGTTGCGGTGGGAAATCGCACATGAAGACGGCAGACAGGGGAATGACGCGCAGGACCAGGAGAAGCAGAGCCCGAGTTGCAGGGGGTGGAGGGGAAGCGCGGGTGAAAACAGGCAAAGAGGAAGTACGCGCAGGCCCGGGAGAAGCAGAGCCTGAGTTGTGGGGGGGCGGTGCACGTGGAAACGGGCAGAGAGGGGATGGATGCGGAAGGCTGGGAGAAGCGAACCCTGAGTTGCGGGCGGTGGGTGGGAATGCACGTGATGATGGTTAGATGGGGAGGGACATGCAAGGTCAAGGAATTGCGTAGGGTGCAGCATTGCTAATTTCCCTCCCTGCACCTTCTAACCTTACGGATGCAGATGGACGGAGATATCATCCGCGCTCGCAGTCAACGCAGCTACCCCTTCGCCACCAAACACCTGAGTCGCACAACACTGCAGCCTTGTCCTGCAAGAGGTTTTGTGCTGATACATCAAAAGCACAGGAAGTTCCTGAGGTTCCTCATAGGGGACAAGCACTATCAGTTCACAGTGAACCCTGAGTTGCGGGCGGTGGGTGGGAATGCACGTGATGATGGTTAGATGGGGAGGGACGTGCAAGGTCAAGGAATTGCGTAGGGTGCAGCATTGCTAATTTCCCTCCCTGCACCTTCTAACCTTACGGATGCAGATGGACGGAGATATCATCCGCGCTCGCAGTCAACGCAGCTACCCCTTCGCCACCAAACACCTGAGTCGCACAACACTGCAGCCTTGTCCTGCAAGAGGTTTTGTGCTGATACATCAAAAGCACAGGAAGTTCCTGAGGTTCCTCATAGGGGACAAGCACTATCAGTTCACAGTGCTTCCCTTTGGGTTGACCTCCGCTCCAAGGGTCTTCACCAAGGGAAGTCGGCGGGCAGGTCTTGTCTGATCTAGAGGACACCTGTCTGCTACTGCACAGGCTGGGCTTCTCCCTGAACTTGAGGAAGTCCCATGTGATGCCAGTCCAAAGCTCTATTTCATCATGGGGAGTCCTAGACACTCGGTGGGAAAGGTATTCCCCCCCGAAGAGAGAGTCGACAGCATAGCACAGATGGTACAATTGTTCCGGAATCGTGCAACCTTACCAGCAGCTTCCTTCCCCTGCCTCTTCGGTCTCATGGCTTGTATTTTTCTAGTGCCAGAGACCAGGATGCACATGGGATGTCTACAATGGCTCCTAGGATTTCAGTGGTCACAGTACCTTGGAACGCTATTGGATCCTCTGACGGTGTCCAGCCAAGTGGTCCATGACCTCAGCTGGTGGACTGACCGTGTCAATCTTCTGGCAGGACAACCCTTTAGGCCCCTTGTCCTCGGACCACAGTGATCACGGATCAAGGAATGGCAGGTGAGCGGCCTTTGGTCAGCAATGGAAGCCAAGAGACACAGCAACAGGCTGGAGTTAAGAGTCATCAGGCTAGCCCTGAGGGCTTTTGCCCCATCTCTCAAAAGGTGCAGCATGTTCTGATTCTGACAGACAACACGGTAGCCATGCACTACCTGAACAAGCAAGGTGGCGTGCGCTCCCTCCCCCTCTACAGAGAGACGATGCAGCTGTGGTTATGGTTGCTGGAGAACCAAATCTCGGTGTCGGCAGTTCATCTGGCTGGGACAGAAAACAGCTTGGCGGATGCTCTGAGCAGGCAGAGCATGGTCTCACACAAGTGGGAAGTGTGCCAGGAAGTCCTGGAGGAGGTCTTCTCTTGTTAGGGTACACCAGCAGTGGATCTGTTTGCCACAGAGTGCAATTGGAAGTGCAGGCAGTTTTGCTCAAGGGAATTCCCAGCGAATGGTGCACTGGGGGCCACGTTCCTGGTGTATTAGACCTTCCCTCTCCACTACACCTTCTCCCCCATTCCCACCATTCCTTGGGTTCTCAGGATGTTGAAGAGGATTTGAATGACCATGATCTTAATCGCTCCAGAATGGGCAAGCCAAATGTGGTACTCGGGTCTCTTGGATCTGCCCATCTGTCCACTTCACTGGTTGTCTCAGGGCTGGGATCTCCTGACCCAGGTTGCTCCACCTGACCCAGGAGTCTGTCAACCTACATGCGTGGCTCTTCAGAGGATGAGGTATGATGACTGGGACCTCTCAAAGGAGGTACTTAAGGTGTTGCTGGCTGCACGCAGACGGTATACAAGATCTCTGTACACGTGCAGGTGGAGAAAATTTGAGGCATGGTGTAGGGAACACGAGATCGACCCCATTGCTTGCTCCACCACTACAGTGATGGAGTTCCTTCTGTCACTGGCCTCAGCAGGCCCTCAGCAGACCTTCAGGTTACCACAGTGAAAGGATACTTGGCGGCCTTGTCTGTTTTCTTTCTTTTTGCTCCTGGTAATGGCCGAATTCCTGAAGGGCCTTGGAAATATATTTCTGCCAATTCCCTTTGTTGTCCCAGATTGGGATCTTAACCTGGTTCTGACATTTTTGACTTTTGAGCCCATGCATTCCTGTTCCTTGAGACGGTTGTCTTTTAAAACAGTCTTTTTGGTTGCGATCACATCAGCCAGGGGGGTTAGTGAGTTGCAGGCAAGAGCCCGTTCCTGCGTTTTTTTCAGGAAAATGATTTCCTTAAAGTCAGACCTGGCTTTCACCCGAAAGTAGTTGCTGAGTTCCCACTGTCTCTGTCCATAGATTTACCGGACTTCTACCCTCCTCCACACCCCTCTAAGGAACAAGAGCGGTTCTACCGTTTAGATCGTACAAGAGCCTTGAGCTTTTACGATGAAAGGACGTCTGAGTTCGGAAAATCTGACCAGCTGTTGGTGATCGATTCATTGTCCCGTAAGGGTTTGGCTGTAACTAAGCAGACTGTCTCACTGGTTTATTCTTTGCATCACAGAATGTTACCAGTCTGCAGGCAGGGAGCTCACTGCCGGTATCATGGCACACTTGACGATAGGGTTCTTGGCTCAGGCTTGAAGAGAGGAGTTCCCATTAAGGAAATCTGTCGTGCGGCCACATGGTCTTCCTTGCACCCGTTTACCAGGCACTATTGTCTGGATGTTGCTTGCAGGGCTTATGCATGTTTTGGTAGCTCAGTTCTGCAAAATCTACTACTGTAGAACTTTCTGCCCACTGCCGTCGTCCTAACTGCTTGGGGAGTATATCAGATGAGGAATCTGTGGGGAAAAAGCAATCCATTGAAGGGGAAATGACTTACCATAATGTTCTTTCTTTGGATTCTTCGCCCCTCCCCTCCCATCCATCCCCGCTCAGAAAGTTCTTACGGCTTGGCGCATCTGTCTAATGTAGGGAGGCCTGGTGATGGCTCTGAGGTGAACACTTCTATCTGGCTAGGTTTTCGCGCAAAAAGAAAAAAATCAATCTTTCAATTATGTTATTCGGCGCGGTCTGCCCATTGGGACGTTTCCCATTGTATTTTACAGCCTGGTTAACCTTGCCTCCCATTGTTTTCCTCTGCAGCGTTCAAGCACAGGAAAAAAGGGAGGAACTGAGGTATGGGGCATAGCCGACGATCAAGTACCGAGCAAGACCGATCGACGATCGACGGCCGAGTCAAGGTCCACTACTCCCCATGTCGAAAAAGTTTCCGAGCAGCAGAGCTTGATGAGGATATCTATCAGATGAGGAATCTGCAGGAGAAGAATCTATAGAAAGATCATTGCAGTAAGTAATTTCTCCTTTTTTCATCATACATACTGAGCAGATCCTTAGGACATCTCGGATAAAAAGAGGATCCAGTCTGGCCTGGACTTCCCCACAATACCATATTTGGAACTTCCACCCAACAGCCAGTCAGGGGAAGGGACAGAGTCAGGGCTTCCCAGGTCTTTGGGAAAGCAAGGTAACAGGCAATAGAAATCAAGAGGCCACAGGGGCCATCTTGTCTCCTATCAGGAATCATCTGATTCCAATGGCAGGGCCTGGGTATCCAAAAGTGGAGGATACTCAGTGCACCTGTCAATTTCAGCATGGAGCTGCCACCAGCCCATACCCTGATATGTGGGCCACACACAGGTGTCCAACAACATACACTAGGGGTATAGGGTTGTACCCCCACCCATGGGTGCTATAAGGGTATCCCAAGGGTCTGTTCACCATAACCAAAAAGAGGAAGATCTGCACTGCCAGGCGTCTCACATGTACTCCTGTGCAGAAAACTACACAGAACACACATGATAAAAGGAGTACAGGACAAGGATATGGAGGCCCTGGCCCTCCAATGCATTTCCAACATCACAGACTGACGTTAGGATGGTCTAATCCCCCACGAGATTGACACCCTCATCCAGACGGTCAACATACCTTCTGGAAAGGCCATCTACATTATCATGACTCTTCCCTGGTCTATGTGCAATGGTGAAGTCTAGCCCTGGCAGGCTAATGGACCGCCTGAGCAGTTTTGGGTTTTCACCCTTCATCTGCATAAGCCATTTTAAGGGCTTATGGTCTGTTTGGACCTTGAAGGTAGACCCCGTAAAAGTAGGGCCTAAAACGCCTAAGGCTACAAACTATACTGAACCATTCATTTTCAACAGTAGCCCACCTAAGTTCTCTACCTTTGAGTGGCCTATTGATGAATATGATAGGATGTTCCCTCCCTTTGTCATCTAACTGGGACAAGACAGCTCCAATTCTGGTGTCGCAGGCATCAGTCTGAATGATAAAGTGTTTGCTGCAATCAGGCGCATACAACACAGGTGCTCTAAACAGACTTTCCTTCATGCCAATAAAGCCTTCTGACAGTCCTCAGTCCAATTAACCTTCCTCGGTTGTTTGGGCAAAGTCAGAGCTGTCAGAGGGGCAGCTAGGGTTCCATAGTCCGCCATGAAGATGCGGAAATACCTAGTGAGGGCCAAAAAAGCTCTCACCTGGGTTGGAGTCTCCCAGTCATGTACATCCTGTACCTTACTGGGGAAAGGTTGGATTCTACCCCCTCCTACTTTGTGACTAAGATAAGTGACCTTCCCCTGAGCTATCCGGCACTTGGTGGGCTTGATAGTGAGATTAGCCCTTTTCAAGGCCTGCAAAACCTTATCCAAATGAGTCAAATGCTCTTCCCAGGTGGAACTGTAGACAGCAATGTCGTCTACGTAGGCCACACAAAAGGCCTCCAGCCCACTGAGCACATGGCTGACTAATCCTTGGAAGGTGGCAGGTGCATTCTTCAACCCAAAAGGCATGACTCTAAACTGGTAGAGCCCCTCAGGTGTTGAGAACGCAGTCTTTTCCTTGGCATGGTGCGTCAGAGCTATTTGCCAATAGCCTGAGGTAAGGTCAAAGGTGCTCACAAATTTGGCAACACCTATGGTGTCCACAAGCTCATCAGCCCTGGGCAGTGGGTGCACGTCAGTTTTGGTGACAACATTGACCCCTCTCTAGTCCTCACAGAACCGCCAATCCTTGGTACTTGCCTAGGAACTTGCCTTGGGGACAAGGACCACTGGACTGGACCAGGGACTGGTTGAGGGTTCAATAACACCCAGATCCAACATCTTGGCGACCTCAGCCTGGATGTGGTTCTTCACGCTATCTGACACTCGATAGCACCTGCTTTTGACAGGTACACTGTCACCAGTGTCAATTTCGTGCCTGCACCACAGGGTGAGGCCTGGTGTCAGTGAGAACAGAGAGACATACTGCCGGAGCAAAGCCCTGCAGGCCCTCTGCTGCTCTGGTGTCAGATCTGGTGAGAGATGCACTCCCTCCATGGGCCATCCTGAGGGTTGCTATGCAGCAAATCAGGAAGGGGCTCACTCTCATCCCCCTCTTGCTCTGAAGCTAGCAGAAGACATGAGACTTCCTCTTGCTTGTGAAAAGGCTTGAGCCTGTTAACGTGGAATACCTAAGGGGCTACCCCAGGGACTCCCATGTCCCCCAGATAGTTGACTTCGCCCATCGTGGAGATTATCCTGACGGATCCAGTCCACTTATCTGCCAAACCCCTAGGCTTTGTAGGCTCCATCACAAGGATCTCCTGTCCTGGAGTCCAATCCACTTGTGATGCTTTAAGGTCATGCCAGTACTTGTTCAGTTCCTGGCTAGCCTTAAGATTTGCTGTCGCCTGGCCCATCATCTGTGCCATCCTCTGTCTGTGGCCTAACACATAGTCCCCCACTTGCTTGGCAGGACCTGGAGGGGTGTCTTCCAAACCTTCTCTTACTAAGGCAAGGGGCCCACTCACGGGATGACCAAAGAGCAGCTCAAAGGGGCTTAAACCAACACCCTCTTGAGGCACTTATCTGTAGGCATGGTAGGAGGAGATCCCATTTCCTCCTTAGAAGCTCTTCCAAAGCACCCATCATGCCCTTGAGAGTCTTGTTAAATCTCTCAACCAGATCATTGGTCTGGGGATGGTAGGAGGTGGAGAACTTGTATGTTACTCCGCATTCCTTCCACATCGCTTGCATGTAACTCAACATGAAGTTGGATCCTCTGTCAGAGACCACCTCTTTAGGGAATCCAACTCTGGTAAAAATGGCCAGGAGAGCCCTGGCAACCACCTTGGCTGTAATGGTCCGAAGGGTAATAGCCTCAGGGTACCTGGTGGAATGATCAACCAAGACCAGGATGAACCAGTGTCCACCTGATGTGGGAGGGTCAAGGGGACCGACAATGATGATGGCAACCCTCTCAAATGGTGTGCCAACCACTGGCAAAGGCTGCAGTGGGGCAATGACACTGCCTCCAGTCTTGCCAGACAACTGACAAGCGGGATAGGTCCGGCAGTGGGATTCCACTTCTACTCCCATCCGGGGCCAGTAGAAATGTTCAGCGATCCTTTGCTTAGTATTCTTGGTCCTAATATGACCAGCTAAGGGCACCTCATGCGCCAACTGCAACAGGAAGGGCCTGTAAACCTTGGGCACCACCAACCTCTTGAGGGCACTAGGTGCATGCTTAGTGGGCTCACTACAAAGGAGCTCCTCCTCCCAATAGATTTTGAATGACCTAGGCACCTCAGCTTGTGCCATAGACCCTCCAGAGAGTGGCACTCTCTCTGACCCTTACAGAAGCCTCCCCTAGAGGGCCCCCCTTCAGCCAGCAGGAATTGAAGGTCAGGGTGATCCTCTGGGTTGAGCATCTCTCCCACAGGAGGGTCTTCTGGCTCTTCTCACTCAGGAGTTGAGTCTCGGGTTACCACTGGACCCAGCCTGTCCAGAGCCTGAATCCCAGTGGGTGCTGCTGAATCAGCAGGATTAGTAGGAGCCCCTTTCACAGAGGTGGCCTTCTTCCTCTTCCGTCTTGCCTTGGATCTCCCCTTTGGCTTCGGTACCTGACTCTCAGTCAGACCTGGTGTGACCTTTGATCTAGTGACTGCAGCAGCAGCCTGGGGTAGTCCACCCGAGATCAGCCCCAACGAAAGTAGATCATTCGCCAACAAAATGTTGGCAGGTACATTGTCCTGAACCAGGACAGGAATCTTCACTGTCTTGTCCGCAATCGTGATGGTGACTAGTGTTTGGCAGAATTACATGCAGTACCCTTTGGGAACACTAAACACAATTAAGACTACAGGTGTAAGCACAATCTCACCTTTGGTACAAGCCTGTACTACACAGATATGTGGTGCCAGTGGCTGCGCAGCCAGACTTATCTCAAGAGGGATGTGAGCAGTACAAGATTTTACACAAAGAACTTGCAATCATAGTAGTTCAAACAAACACTTACTCAAGGTTTCTTGGTAAAAGAATATACATTTGTTTACACATTTAGTTAGAAAACATTCCACTAGCAAGAAGCAGCTCAATATCACACTATTATACACTCCAGTAGCAAACCAATAAGTTTCTGAACAAGTTAGGCTCCCCTGAAGTGGGAACAAAATGGCACTTCAGTAACTTTCAAAAGGGGTAGAAAGACAAAGGTTATAAGAATCAAAACACAATTACTTTCAGAGGCAGGGCAAATAGTTTCAGTTCACTACAAGAGGCAATTAATTTCAATAGGCCTGGGCCAAAGTCAATGGTTCAGTTTCTTCGATAGGATAGCACAGTTCTGGTAGTAAACGGTTAAGTCTTTGCCAATGTTCTTAGAAGTAGTTTGCCAGAAAAAGAGTTATATGTCAGATTAGGAGCGAACAAGACTCCAAAGTTGGGAAAGTTTCAAAAACTTTCACTGCGGCAGAAAGGATTTCCACAGTGTGTTTGCACAGTACCTTATGGACGAAGAAAAGCTCTAGCTGAGGCAGTTGTTCCTGGCAGTTCCTGCAGATCTCGCTGTACCTGAACTTCAGTCATGGGGACAAGAAGGAGGACGTTGGGCGGTTCCTGCACTGCCCAGGGAAGAAACCACAAGCTTGGCTAAAATGTCAGTTTTAAGGTGTGAGTGCCTTAAAGTCCACAAAGTATCCTTCTCACTGGCTATCCGGTTTTCAACAGCACTCTGAAGAAAATTCGACCAGTATGGAGACGGTGTCCAGGTGGCTTGCGAGTTGGTTGTTCCCACCAGCTCAAGGGAAGAAGTCGTCCTTGAAGGGGCTTCTCTGTCGAGGGAGTTTCAGGCAATTCTGACCTGCAGCAGGGCTTCACCGGGCAAACCAACGGTCCAGGAGTTGCAGCAGTTGTCTTCCTTCAGCTCGTCTTCGGTTCTTTCGTTCCAGTGGTCGACTCTGCCTTCCAAGTCCCACAGACCTGCTTTTAAACAGTTTTCTCCCATTCATTCCAGCCTAGCTGCAACTCACCCAGCAGTCGTCGGCAACACAGCGTCAAGCTGTCCCTGCTTCTGGGCAACACAACTTGACGGCTTCCAGCGGTTACGGCGGTCATCGGAACCCTGGTCGACGACGATGGACTTCGATGGACTACGATGTCCGGGTGCTTCACTTCAGGATTCCTCAGCAGCCCCATCTCCGATCGACAGCCTTTCAATTCTGGCTTCCAGGATGCCTCAGTGAAGATCAGCTTTCTGCACGATGTTCCGTCGTAGCCTGGGGAGAGGTATTCTAGTCAGGTCCTCTTTCGGATCAGTCCTCGACCGACTTCGGGTCAAAGCAAATGCAGCAGCAATTCGTCTTCTTCCAGCTGGGCTTCAAGGATTAGCAGCTTCAAGTTTCAACTTCAGCTTCTGAACAATTCTGGTAAGTAAGAGGTCCACAGATATACTTTTCTGGCTCTCATTCACACTGCTGAGCCAGGCTCAGGCAGCCAATCATTCAGAAGGGCATTCTGCAGGAAGGCAGCCAATCAGACTCACAGTGCATTCAGGCCATTCTCTTCCATCCAGACACTCACAACAAGGAATGTGGATTGGGGCAAGCACCCAGTCTTTCAGCACACCACAATGTATTCATACCAGTTTCTGGCAGGGCTGTTTCACTCATTGTGTCACACACCAGAAACCAGATACCCATAACATGAAATGTATATTGGTCACACACTCCATTCACCCAGGTCCCACCCCAGTGGTGTACCCACAACATACAGTCATTGGGAAGGCTCCAGCCAGTCTGGCCTGGGCTTCCCCACAATACCATATATGGAAATTCAACCCAACAGCCAGTCAGGGTAAGGGACAGATTCAGGGCTTGCCAGGTCTTTGGGAAAACAAGGTAACTGATTCCAATGGCAGGGCCTGGGTATCCAAAAATGGAGGATGCTCAGATCACCTGTCAATTTCAGCATGGAACTGCCACCAACACATACCCTGCTCTGTGGACCACACACAGGTGCCCAACAACATACACTAGGGTTACAGGGTTGCACCCCCACCCATGGGTGCCGTAAGGGTATCCCAAGGGTCTGTTCACCACACCCAAAAAGAGGAAGAGCTGCACTGCCAGGAGTCCCACACGTACTCCTGTGCAGAAAACAACACAGAATACACATGATAAAAGGAGTACAGGACAAGGATATGGAGGACATGTCCCTGCAATGCATTTCCAGCATCACATTCTCTCCCTCTTCTTCTGCCTTCTCAATAGTGGCAGTTAGCACAAGCACATTGCTATTACTTGAACCTGACCCAGAATCTACTGCATCACTATTCACAGGTAAAGGAACACATATAGACTCCCTGCGATCTAACAATTTCTGTATCAAATCAGTCTTGTTACCAGAGGATGGGAATCCTCTGTCTACACTCAACTTTTTTAAATGTTCTCCTTTCCTTTAAATGCAGCATTATTTAAAAAAGAGTAGGTGTCACAAATGTTGTCAATTCGTCCCTTCTCCTCAGGGGTGAGCCACCCCCATTGAGACTAGGGAGGTGAGCTCCATAAGCAAGATCCTCCCTAGGGGTCTGGGCAAGTAGGACCTCACTGGGAGTGACTCCCACTTAAGGACAAGGACTCCCATTCCAACAAGGAACTCCCAGTTCAAACCACCCTGTCTGCATATAAGATATTAGAAAGACTTTGGCGTTCCCTGTGTTAGGGAAAATTCTCCAGAATGGCTAATTTCCCTTACCTACTGAGTCCCTCAGCAGCTTTGCTGGATTTCTAGGATTTATTTTTTCCACCTTACATTTTGCTGTGTGTGTTTAACATTTTTGTGTTTATAGACTGTGGAGCCTCACCTACCCTATAGGCATCATCTTTTTACTGTGTGTTACACAGCACCCCAGTGCAGTGACAGAGGGTTGTCTTTTTCAGACTTCCCACTTCCAACTCCATTTTCTAGGACTGACTACTGTCTCCCAGAACATGTCAAGTTACCATTGACTTTATTAGTCTTTTTAAATTCACAGACCCAGTACAAACTATCTTATATAGAGTTCTGGAAAGGGTTAATAGTTATCCCTTTTTGTCTGTTTCTCATTGAACATTATTTAGTTCCCCTTTCTTTAGGATTTGGCTGGTGGCAGTGGTATCTACCCTATTTTTCCTATTGCGGTTTATTTAAATAGCCTTGGTACTGTTTTAGGCTAAGTTAGTAGCCTCGAACTTAACTCCGCTGGACCCCATTTACTTTTATTTGGTTCCGGCTGGGTTTATTCGCCATTTCTTTTTGTAAAGGTCTTTCTCGTGTTTTGCTCTGCACGCCAAACCAGGTTTGGTTCCTTTGTTCGCCGTCCTTTGGCGGGGTTCTGCACAGAAGCCCTCCTTAGGCGCCTGAATGTCTGAGGGGGACAGGATGTGAGGGAGGGGTTTGAGACTCCCTGCACAGGGTCTCCCTGGAGACCCATGTCGCACTCAGTATGATTGGCTGTGGTGAATGTCCCGCCAGGACAGCCACCCTGCTGTGTGATTGACAGCCAGGCTGTGTGAATGGGGCTAAGCTGCATAAAAACCAGGTCTCTGGGACTAGGATGGCAGAGTCGCCACTGGATCTAGAGAACCGAAGAGAAGCTGAAAGAAGAGGACCACTACCACGACTGAACCTCCCGTGAAGCCCTGCTGCGGGTCCGAATCTCCAAACTTCGATGACAGAGAAGATCTGCAAGGAATCTTCTTCCCTTGAGCTGGTGGGACCAACCAGTTCACCAAACACCAAGCAAGGCTTCCCTCCCCGGTCAAATTTGCTGTACATCGCTGCAGTGAACCGGATAGCCAGGAGGCTCGGACCCTCTTTGGGTTTTAAGGAGCACACCTTTTATTAGTTGCTTTGCTCTGCTGCTGGTTTCTTCCCTGGGCAGTGCAGCACCCTCCAGTCTTCCTACTTCGTGTCAGTCCGACAGTCGCTTCAGGAACTGTGAGCCTGCAGGACCTGCCAGGAGCTTTTGCCTCAGCTACAGCCTTCTTCTTCATTTAAGGTACTGTTCTAATCCGGTTGTTCCTTCCGTCCGACCGTGTGAATGTATTTGAAATCTTTCACCGATCCGAGGGCTTGTCCTTCTCTACTCTTTTAAGTAACTTTTACAACTGATGTGTAAATAAATGTATATTTTTTTACTCATAAACCTTGAGTCAGTATTTGGTTGAGCCATAGTGATTGCTGTCCTTTGAGTAAATTCTGATACTGCTCACTTTACTCTTGAGATAAGTCTGGCTGCTCAGCCATCGCTACCACTTTACTGTGTAGTACAGACTTGTACCAAAGGATAATTGGCACTGTCACTTGTAGTCCTAATTGTGTGTGGTGTTCCCAAAGGGTACTGCAAATGATTCTGCCTAACACTGGTGTACAGCGGTAAGGATCAAGTATAGTGATTACACTTAGAGTGCTGCTATTACCTTGGATCAACTAACCACAAGGCTAAACATCACTAAAAAGCAATTTTAATCATGTCTGATATGGAAAGCTACAGTACAGTCAGGAGACCCTCCTTAGTTAGACTGTGGATTATCTGAAAAATCTGTGTAGAGAAAGGAATCTCTCTGTGAAAGGCAAAAAGTCAGAATTAATTGAAAGGTTGTTAGAGAAACAAAGTGTGGGGAGTGGGTCTGAAATACCTGCCCCTCCAGCAAATGTGGAAAATGATGAGGATGATAATGTGTCTGTTATTATGGATGAGTTAGATGAGGCAGATGTGTCTCACAATGTAGGCCATACTGCTCCTCTACCTGCTCATCAACCTCAACCATTGTCCACTGGGATCCCATCAGGCCCTACACTCAGTCCTGAATTCATTGCTCTAGAAAACATGAGGCTTGAATTGGAATTTAAACATATTAATGCTCAAACTGAACAAAAGCATCACGAACTGAAACTCAGAGAAATGGAGTTGAATCATTCCTTAGAAATGAAAAGGTTGTCTATTGAAAATGCTTCTCTCCCAGAGTCTTCTAGGTCTTCCAGTCCTAAGAGACCCTGTATGCCTAAAGCAATTGTTGGTATGTATGAGCCTAAGCTTGATATTTTGGATTGATTTGCAATGTTTGACTATAACCATGGGATTCAAGATATTACAGCGAATCAGTTGCTTCCTTGGCTATTCTCTAGGCTACCCACTGTTGCATCTGATGTTGTGATGGAGTTGGGGGAGTTGGATAGGATGGATTATGAGTGTGTGAAGCTAGCTTTAATTGCTAGATTTGGGAAGACCCCTTCCCAGTACCTTAAGTGGTTTAGGACCCTCAAAAAGCATGATGGTACCCCTTGGGCTACCTGGGTATGTGAATGTTTGAAAACTTAGATGGTTGGGTTAAGGGTTACAGAGTAAACACTTATGAAGGTATGAGAAATCTTGTTAAGCTGAAGTCAATTTATGATGCCTGCTCTCCTGAGCTCAGACAGCACTTGGCTGATTCTAAGGAGATAGATCCAAAAAAGTTAGCTAAGGCTGCTGACTTGTGGGTTGCAAACAGGGCTACTCACAAGGATTCTGGGGAAACTCAGAAGAAGGATAAGGGAAAGCAGCCAAAGAAAGATAACAAGGAGAATTCTAATACCTCCAATCCAAAAGAGGGCCCCAAACAGCAACATAAGGGTAAACCACAAGGGAAACCGAATCAGGCTAGTGTACCATATGGACCCAAACCAGATGGAGGTCAGAAAAAGCCCCCCTTCATCAAAAGATTTGGCAAATGTTATGTTTGTGGGTCAACTGACCATTTGAAACGGGATCCGAGATGTAAGGGTAAACCTTCAGGGGTCCACGCTGTCTCCTTAGCCTTCTCCGCAGAGGAAGAAGTACCTATGGCAAGTGGAAACTTTCACCTACTGGCTGATGAATCCATGAGAGTCTCAGCCAGTGTTTCTTAAGTGCCCCTGGGCTTGTGGGACCAACAGAATTTAGATGTCTATAATTCCATCCCAGATAATACTAAAGAGTATTATAAAGATAGTGTTCTTGTGAATGGCCAGGAGACCCCTGCCATCAGAGACACAGGAGCCAGCATAACTGTGGTGGATTAAAATTTTTCAAGGTGGAGGATGTTGCTAAGGCACCCAAACGCCTAACCAAGTTAGCTGGAGGACCTGTGCAAATGCTTCCCCAGTTACCAGCTCTCATCCAGTGTAATGATATGACTGTCGAAATACCTGTTAGTGTGCAGAGTGAAGTCCTGTTGGATAATGAGCTGAAAACTCTTGGAGTTGTGTCTAGTACCCCCAGGCCTCCCAGTAAAAGGAAACGGGAGCTCACTGGGCCTGCAAGGGAGAGGACCCTGGGAGGCTCTCCAGAGGAGTTGGTAGAGGAAACTATCACTCCCAGTCCACAGGAGTTGCTCACTGCTATTTCTGGAAAGAAAGTGGCAAAAGGGAAACCCAAGACCTCCAAGAAAAAGACAGATAGCACCCTTGTGCTACCAACAAGGACATCCCCAAGATTGTCCAAAGTCACAACTGTGACTCCTCCACCTCCTGAGGCAGAGTGTGAGGTACAACCCTGTGTGGTTGATTCCATTTCTGAAGAGTCCGATCTGGAAGAAGACATTGTTTTAGTTGGAGATCTGGACCCTGTTGAACATCCTGAGCTGCAGTCTTTACTGGCAGAAGGTGGACCCAACAGGGCAGACTTCAGCAGAGGAAAAAGAGAGTGTCCTACTCTCGAAGGTGTTCGCCTACAGGCAGCTTCTCAGCTCGCTGGGCAAGAGCCTGGGAAGCATAGGTTGCACTGGGAAGATGGCCTCTTCTACAGTGAACCGACTGAGTCTGTCCCTGGGGACTGCAAAAGACTTGTAGTGCCCCTAGAAAACAGACTCCAGTTCCTACAGTTGGCCCACGAGATACCTTTGGCTGGTCATTTGAGTTTCAAAAAG
Organism: Ambystoma mexicanum; assembly: GCF_040938575.1. Classification (NCBI taxonomy): domain Eukaryota; kingdom Metazoa; phylum Chordata; class Amphibia; order Caudata; family Ambystomatidae; genus Ambystoma; species Ambystoma mexicanum. The sequence continues at coordinate 1,422,014,345 of NC_090937.1, forward strand.
ACCAAGGAAAGGCTCTCCCTATACTTCTACTGGCCTAAGATGGGTTCAGAAGTTGACAAATTCTGTAGGAGCTGTCACACTTGCCAAACCTCTGGTGAGAGTCGAGCCAAGAACGTGGCACCCCGGTGCCTCTCCCAGTGGTGGGAGTTCCTTTTGAGAGGATGGGCATTGATGTTGTTGGTCCCCTTGACCCTCCCACATCTTCAGGAAACAGGTTTATCCTGGTTGTAGTAGACCATGCTACTAGGTATCCTGAAGCAATACCTATGAGGACTGTTACGGCTCAGGCTGTGGCTAAGGCTCTACTTGGTATTTTTACCAGAGTAGGGTTTCCTAAGGAAGTGATATCCGCCAGGGGATCCAATTGTATGTCCCACTACATGCAAGCCATGTGAAAAAACTGTGGTGTCACTTAGAAGTTCTCTACAGCCTACCATCCACAGACAAATGGATTGGTAGAGAGGTTGTATCGTACTATGAAGAGCATGATAGGTGGTTTAGAGGAACCCCTTAAAACAAAGTGGGACCTTCTACTGCCATGCCTTCTCTTTGCTTTTAGAGAAGTCCGTAAGGAGGGAGTTGGTTACAGTCCCTTTGAACTTTTCTATGGCCATCCAGTCAGAGGTCCATTGGCCCTGATTAAGGAGGGGTTGAAGAGTGCTCCTTCCCCCAAGCCAGTCAGAGTGACTATGTGATAGGTCTCCGGAGGTGAATGTCATACATTATGGCAGGAGCTAGCGATAACTTAGAAGCAGGTCAGGCTCTGGTCAAACATTGGCATGACCAGAAGGCCAGCATGGTTGAGTTTATTCAAGAGCAGCTTGTACTAGTTATCTTGCCAACAAGGCAGAGGGCCTTGCAGGGCAAATGGATAGGACCCTTCAAGGTTGTGGACAAACTTGGAGAGGTGAACTATTTGGTGGATTTAGGCAGACCTAAGGAAACTCCCAAAGTCTTTCACACCAACCTTTTGAAGGCAAATGTCGCGAGACCAGAAGTGGGAGCTTTGCTTCTAGCTTCAGCTCAAGAGGAGGAGAGGAGGAGAGTGAACCTCTACCTGACCTACTCAGAGGCTAACCTTTGGATGAGAACATAGAATGAGTCAATCTCTCCTCTAATCTGACATCTGAGCAGTGCAAGGTCCTGTTAAATCAGTTTGCCTCCCTGTTTTCACTTTCACAAGGCTTGACCCCTTGGGGCCAGCATGATATTCTCACTGGTGACTGTTTACCTGTGAAAAGCTGAGGTTACAGAATGTCAGAACATTTGAGATCCCACATCAAAGGAGAGGTCAACAAGATGCTTGATCTCTGGGTTATAGAGCCCTCTACAAGTCCATGGTCTAATCCAGTTGTTCTAGTACCAAAGGCAGGATCCAAGGAGGTGAGATTCTGTGTGGACTATAGAGCTCTAAATGCAGTCACTAAGACTGATGCCCATCCTTTGCCATGGACAGATGAACTGGTGGACAAACTTGGTGCAGCCAAGTAGCTCAGTACATTTGATCTGACGTCAGGCTATTGGCAAATAGCCCTGACAGACCATGCCAAAGAGAAAACTGTATTCTCAACCCCAGCAGGCCTTTACCAGTTTAAGGTCATGCCATTTGGATTAAAGAATGCACATGCTACATTCCAAAGGATGGTCAATCAAGTTCTGAATGGGATGGAGGACTTCAGCATAGCATACTTGGATGACATTGCAGTGTTCAGCCCAATTTCAAATTGGTCAGTGCAAAGTGGTCTACCTTGGTCATGAGGTAGGAGGAGGTGAAATAAGGCCATTGCCTAGCAATGTACAAGCTGTATAAAACTGAGCCACCCCTACAACTCAAACCCAAATGAGACCCTTCCTAGGTCTCACTGGGTACTACAGGAATTTCACTGAGAACTATGATACATAGCTTCTCCTGATTGCCACCAACCCTTCATTGTGCAGACAGATGCATCCAATACAGGTATAGGTGCAGTCTTTAGTCAACTGGATGAGAAAGGTAGGGAGCACCCTATTTGCTTCATCAGTAGGAAACTGAAGGAACCAGAAACAAGGTGAGCAACCATATTGCGTGAGTGTTTTGCCATTGTGTGGTCTCTGAAGAAGTTTAGACCATACTTGATGGATCTACTTCTGTGATTCAGACAGACCACCAACCCTTGAGATGGTTAATGCAAATGAAAGGGGTGAACCCAAAACTTCTAAGATGGTCAATCTGCCTGCAAGGGTTTGATTTCACCATTGAGCACAGGTCAGGATGTCACCACCAAAATGCTGATGGTCTCTCTAGGATGTTTATAATCGACTAGAGTGAAAAGATTCATCCAGGAGTGGATTAAATCCTCCTGTCCCTTAGTCTGGTGGGGGGGGACAAGCGTTAGGGAGAATTCTCCAGAATGGCTAATTTTCCTTACCTACTGAGTCCCTCAGCAGCTTTGCTGGATTTCTAGGATTTATTTTTTCCACCTGGTAAGAGTGTGAGCCTTTTTTCCCACCCTTACATGTGTTTTGCTGTGTGTGTTTAACATGTTTGTGTTTATAGACTGTGGAGCCTCACCTACTCCATAGACATCATCTTTTTACTGTGTGTTACACAGCACACCCAGTGCAGTGATACAGGTTTGTCTTTTTCAGACTTCCCACTTCAAACTCCATTTTCTGGGACTGACGACTTTCTCCCGGAACATGTAAAGTTACCATTGACTTTATTAGTCTTTTTAAATTCACAGACCCAGTACAAACTATCTTACATAGAGTTCTAGAAAGGGTTAATAGTTTTTGTTTTTTTTAAACACTTTTTTATTTTATTTTAAATCAACCAACACTCCAAACATTACAACCATTTAGGACATTTCACCATCAATATTAAAAATCGATTACACTTTACTGTCCTCCCTCCTACCCCCCGTTAACGGGAGCCATTTCAACAGTGTCATCCTCCTGAGCTTCCTCATATGTCTTTGACACCCTCCCCTCCATGTCCTCTGCTTCGCCTTCGGGCTGGTGGGGGTTTGCCATGGAGGCCACCAGTTGTCTCCAAGCCATCAGGGGACCTACTTCCTCCTCCCCTCCCCTAGTGGCTGCTTCGTACCAGGCCACTGATTCTGCCTCCGCCCACCACATCTCCAGTCTGGGCCAGTGGGCCGCCTTCCAGCCCATAGCAATTCTGCGCTTGGCCACAATATAAGCCAGGTCCCTCATCTTGCTAATATGCTTTAGGTTCCGGGGCATGGGGAAAGTCCCGAGCATGCATGCCCAAGCTGATCCGACATCAAGCACCACCCCACTTCTAGCCAGTCTCGTTTTCAATTCTATCCAGAATCTGCTCACTTCCGGGTAGGTCCAGAACATATGTAGCAGCCCAGCCTCCTCCTCCCCACAACTGGGACAATTCTGTGCAGCCGAACCCCCGAACTTGGCTATCCTGCCGGGGGTCAGGTATGCCCTATGGGTGACGTATAACTGGATCTGCTGAAGTCTCGCATTCCGGGACACCTTCTTGTGGTACCTCTGGGCTCTATCCCATTGGCCGTCCGTCATGGGTTCCCCCACCTCCTCCTCCCAGTCGTGTCTCAGCTGGAGCAGCTCCCTTCCCGTCTTCGTGCCCAGTAACTCATATATCCGGGATATTTCGTGCCCACCCTCCAAGATATCGTACATCATTTCTATGGTGGCGTCGGGTTGTTCTGCAAGTACTGTTTCAGGCCACCTCTTCCTCACTCGTTTAATAATTCTAGTGTGCGTTATATGTTGGCCGTTATGCAACCCGGTCTCGTCCATCAAGTTCTGGAATCCTACTGCCTCCCCCTCCTGCCATATATCACCCAGGGTGGCCAGGCCCACCGGCTCCCAGTATTTGCGAACCCCCTTTTATCAACTGGGAGACCCCCCCACATAGCACTACCAGCGGGACTTGTTGAGAGAGCGGATCCGGGTCACCCACTGTTCGCCACGGTCTGCGCCAGACCTCCCAGCCGAGCACCAGCAACCTACCCCTCCCCGCCACCTTCGCCCTGGGCAACCATACTGTCTCTCTAAGGAAATACGGTGCCAGGTCTCCTCGCAGAAGGCTGGCTTCTGCCAACTCATTTTCCAACAACCACCTAGCCATGAATAACAGCAATCCCGCCAGGTAATACAGTTCAAAGTTCGGCAGGTTGATGCCCCCCTTCTCACACGAGTTCTGCAATTTCCAGAGGGCCACCCTGTTCCCGGAGTTGTGCCATATGAAGCCCCTGCACATGCTGTGAAGTTTAACAAAAAAGTGTTTGTGGATCAGGTATGGGACATTCACGAAAAAGTGTAACAGTCTGGGCAGCACAACCATCTTGAGCAAAGCTGCTCTACCCATCATGGCTAGGGGCAATCTGGGCCAGAACACCATACTGTTTCTGATGCCTTCTATCGCCTTCTCTGTGTTGTGTTTGTGCACTGCTTCTATGCTGTGATATATATTTATGCCTATGTATCGGAACGTCTCTATCTGCCAGGGTAGCTGCAAGATGGGCAGCTTGTCTGGCGGCGTGCCCCTATATCTCCCCAAGGGGAACACACTGGACTTACCCGGGTTTACCGATATGCCCGAGAGGGTGGCATATCGTTCCATCACCTCTAGGACATATTGCAGATTCTCTTCCGGGAAGCGCAGGTAGAGAGCATGTCGTCAGCATATAACGAGATCAAATGTGTCCCTCCTACCGTTTGGATCCCCACCTCCCCGTATTGTTGCCTAAGGCAAACTGCCAACGGCTCTAGCGCCAGGATATTTAACATAGGTGACCATGGGCATCACTGTTTGGTCCCTCTACTGAGTTTCCATTTATCTGAGATCGTGGTCCCGGTTTTTACCCTGGCGATTGGGGAACTGTATAGCATCTTGGACCATCTCATGTACCCCAGCCCCCTCCTGGATCGTGCCCGGTGCCTCCGCGCTCTCTGCAGCAGGCTTTTCCTTGCTTCTGGCACCTTCTGCAGCTGGTGATGTCTTGGCATAATTGTCCAGCGTCCTTTAGTCTTATGTTCTTGGTTGCCATTGTGCCGCTCCGACCAGGTATGAGCCGACCTAACAGCCCCGCTCCTACCGTCCCGCTCCATGTTCTGCGGTGCCCGGTGTTTGGGACCAACTCAGCCGTGTTAGGGGTTCGTGTAGGTAGCCTGTGGTCCCTCCAAGATGGGTCTGTCCTCACGTGTGCTACTGTGAACTCAACTACAGACACCGCTACACCGGGACCCGACAGGACCCCCCGGCTGCACGACCCACAACAGTGTCTTCCTTCTCTGCTCCGGATCCAGTGCCGTCACACGCTACCCTCTGTGTATCCCTATAAGACTGCGTGTGTCCCGGGGTGGGCCATGATGTCCAGCCCCCCTGCGCAGGCTGCAGTGCCTCTCAGCGTTGGTACCCTTTCCGAACGGCCCACTAGTCACTTTTCTTCCCTTGGTTAGCGTAGGGGTGTGTTATCTCCCCATGTCTTCAGGCCCCAGCTCCCCGGTTTCCCATTGTCACCCAATTGTTACTGTCTGCAGCTACTCAGCTGCCGTGGGTGGCCCGCTGTGTGGGGGGCTCCTGCCCATGCATTCGCCTCAGGGCCGGGTGTATGTTCGCTTGCTGCGAGTGCGTGCCGCCGAGGGGCTCCACCCGGCACAACTTCCAATACTCTCCGTCTATTCGCTCCGGTCTCCACAGGCCGCTTTACGTGTCCTTCCTGTGCGCTCCTACGCCGCACAGCCAGCCAGAGCCCCCTGCGGGGTTCTCCGCTCGCAAGCCTCTTCGCGGCTGTCCCTCACCGGCGTCAACTCAGCCCAGTCCGGGCCCCACTCTCCTGGCTGAATGTTGCAGTGTCTCCGGTTACTCCCCAGCCCTTGTCACGGCACCGTGCCGTATAAGAACCCCCACAGAAGGGGCTCTCTCCCCCCATCAGGCACGGGGGCTGCGGGGGCCACCGCTCTGCCCAGGGTCACCAGTTTGTGCGTCCCCGTGATGGGCACCAGGCGTTTGCACCCCAGATGTGCCCTCACCGCGGTCTCCGCGCCTGCTGGTCCAAAATCCGCCGGCGCTCCTATATATGTCGCTGGCCGCTGCTTTCCTCTCTGGCCCGGTAGGATCCTCCTTCCCCCAAGTTCTCCCGGTCGCTCTCGAGCAGGATGCCTCAAGCCCAGAGCTTCTGTTATGGGCATGATATGCACTGCGCTGGCCAGCTTAGTCCACCGCAGCCTCGCAGACCATTTATGGCCCTTTGTTCCCCAACGGCCATCTTGGATTCTACTCGTCGCGGGCAGTACGTTTCTTCCTTCAGCTCCGGTTTCGCCTGCCTGCCATCACACAGGCTGTCTGCACGCTCGTTATGTGCCCCCAGTATTCATGCTCCTTCAGGTGCGCAGTGGGCATGCATGTCCACCCAAAACCATCATTTTTCTTCAAAATCAATGCCAGATCTGTGGGAGCTCCTACAAGGAACGTCCTTTCATGCAGCCATCAAGCCACGCCCTCCAAAGGGTTAATAGTTATCCCTTTTTGTCTGTCTCTCATGGAACATTATTTCGTTCCCCTTTCTTTAAGATTTGGCTGGTGGCAGTGGTATCTACCCTATTTTTCCTATTGCGGTTTATTTAAATAGCCTTGGTACTGTTTTAGGCTTAGTTAGTAGCCTCAAACCTAACTCTGCTGGACCCCATTTACTTTTATTTGGTTCCGGCTGGGTTTATTCGCCATTTCTTTTTGTAAAGGTCTTTCTCGTGTTTTACTCTGCGTGCCAAACCAGGTTTGGTTCCTTTGTTCGCCGTCCTTAGATGCCTGAATGTCTGAGGGAGACAGGATGTGAGGGAGGAGGTTGAGACTCCCTGCACAGTGTCTCCTCGGTGACCCATGTCGCACTCTGTATGATTGGCTGTGGTGACTGTCCCGCCAGGACAGCCACCCTGCTGTGTGATTGACAGCCAGGCTGTGTGAATGGGGGAAAACGGCATAAAAAGCAGGTGTCTGGGACTAGGAAGGCAGAGTCGCCACTGGATCGAGAGAACCGAAGAGAAGATGAAAGAAGAGGACCACTACCACAACTGACACTGCCGGTGAAGCCCTGTTGCTGGTCCGAATCTCCAAACCTCGACGACAGAGAAGATCTGCAAGGAATCCTCTTTCCCTTGAGCTGGTGGGGCCAACTAGTTCACCAAACACCAAGCAAGGTCTCCCTCCCCTGGTCGAATTTTCTGTACATCGCTGCAGTGAAGGCTCAGACCCTGTTTGGGTTTTAAGGAGCGCACCTTCTATCCGTTGCTTTGCTCTGCTGCTGGTTTCATTCCTGGGCAGTGCAGGACCCTCCAGTCTTCCTACTTCGTGTCAGTCCGACAATCACTTCAGGAACTGTGAGCCAGCAGGACCTGTCAGGAACTTCTGCCTCAGCTACAGCCTTCTTCTTCATTTAAGGTACTGTTCTAACCCGGTTGTTCCTTCCGTTCGACCGCGGTGAAAGTGTTTGGAATCTTTCGCCAATCCGAGGGCTTATCCTTCTCTACTCTTTTAAGTAACTTTTCTTCTGACCAACTTCGTTTCGAACTCTTGGCAAAGACTTAACCGCAAACTATTCTGAACTGTGTGATCCTCTGCAAAGACCCTGTACCATTAACATTGGCCTGTGCCTATTGATTTGAATCCTCATTGTAGAAAGCCTTTTCTAGATTGCCCTGCCTAATTACTTGTTGGTGCTGCTTAATTTTGTACAACCGTGTTTTTCCTCCCTTTTAAATTGCTGGAGTGCCATTTTGCTCACACTTCATTCTGAGCTTAACTTGGCCAGAATTTCATCAGGTGTTGTGTAGTATATTAAGAGTGTAATTTTTCTGCTGCTTTACTTAGTGAATTGTTTTACAACTGATGTGTATATAAATTTATATTCTTTTACTCAGAAACCTTGAGTCAGTGTTTGTTTGAACCATAGTGATTGCTGTCCTTTGTGTAGCTTCTGATACTGCTTACTTTACTCTTGAGATAAGTCTGGCTGCTCAGCCATCGCTACCACTTTACTGTGTAGTACAGGCTTGTACCAAAGGTGAATTTGTACTGTTACTTGCAGTCTTAATTGTGTGTGGTGTTCCCAAAGGGTACTGCATATGATTCTGCCTAACACCCTGTTGCAACCATAATCAACAATGAACCTTTCTTCTCTCTTTTGGTATCAGTTAATACTGAACGTCACCTGAATCCCATGATCAAGGAAGACGGACTCAATTTTTCTCCAATGACAAGAAGAGTGACTCCTATGAAGGGAAGAGAGCAACCACTACACAGAGACAAACCTCTGTAGCAATGAGGTCCTGAAGGGGCGAAGCCACGTCATGTCACGGAGCCAGCAGTGGCGTTGACAAAGCGAGACCTGCTAGCTGGTGGCTGAACGGTGGGTGCTTTGACCGAGCAAGAGGCTTCCGTCAGAGGAAGAGACACGACGGGAAGACAACCATCTTCTCTGGTGGAATTACCACTGAAGGGCAGTGGTGGGCATGGCACGCAACAACCAATGTCGATACCAGAGACGAGAAAGGAGCCTTGGGTCCCTGAGCTCTGGCCGGCAAGCAAGTTTTCCACCGAGAGAAGGACCAACGCGGAAACAGACACTTCTGACTTGTGGATACCTGTGAGGCCTATGACTGTTATTTTTTAAGAGTACCGAAACCAACAACGTACAAGAAACAGAGTGAAAGAGATAGAAACATTGTATATCAAAGCTGGAATAGCTGCCAAAAGCATGAGACCATAAGAGAAGCTAACGGGCACATGGGGCCTCATTACGAGGTAGGTGGATAGGGAACCTACTACCCACATTGTATTGTTATAGACCGTATTTTGGGAAAGGTGCATAGACTTCTTTAAAATATAAGATCCCGGACTATTCAGAGATGGTGCTCAATAGGGAATAGGATTGAGTAGACGACATATTCTTAATTATAGACACAAAATATGCTGATTAATTTTGCGAAGTTCTTAAATCTTATAATCTAATTCTTGTAAGTTTGCATAAGAGACTGTATCTGGATTGTCATATATTGTCCCCCATCTTTAATAAACACAACGTAATGTATGCTTCTTTGCTTGGACTTCTTCATTAAAAATATGAACTCTACTCTGAGGAGTCCTCCTTACATGTGTCCCTGTGGCAGTGCATGGACAAGACAACATTCATTGCAGAACAAAATTTAAGAAATGTATCGGCGACACATTTGAGGTCCTTTCCTCATCATGTAGTTGTTCCAGTGAATCATAAATCTTTATTTCAGAGTTTTTAGCATTCCATAAAATGCGATTTCCACCTGAGATGACGTTCACATCATAATCACATTCAAATCACGCTATCAGCCAGTTTTTTTTTAAAACAATTTTTATTATTTTTTAACAACAACAATTAACAAAACCAAATCCAACAGTGCATGTCATAGTTATCAAGCGTCAAACACATTACCATAAAGTGGCCACTGTTCTCCCTTTACCCTCCCTCTTAACTCGAGCTTACTCTTCCTCGCTCTCCACCCTAGTTTCTTCTAGAGGTTCACCCGCCTATATATCCCCGGAGGATCATGTTCACTTGGACAACCCTGGGTAGACCCATACAGTGTGGCTACTAGGTGTCTCCAGGCCATCAGGGTTTCCGTTTCCTCCTCTTCTCCCCTATTGGCCGCCTCGTACCATACTGCTGTTTCCACCTCTGCCCATTTCTGGAGATCATGCCACCACACCTCTATTTTGGGTCTGTGGCCCGCCTTCCAGCCTATGGCAATTCTTCGCTTGGCCAATATGTAGGCCAGGTCCTTACGTTTACTCACGTATCTCTGGTTGCAAGGTCTTGTAAAGCCCCCCACCATACATGCCCACACAGATTCCACATCTAACTGAATTCCTTTCTCGGTTAACCGGTGGGTGATTTCGCCCAAGAATTTCCCAATCTCCGGGCATGCCCAGAACATATGTACCATCCCAGCGTTCACCTCCACACATTTAGGGGATGCTTGTGTTTCTGTGCTCTTGAATCTAGCGACCCTCTGGCGGTCATATATATGTCCTGTGAGTTACATATAGTTGGATCTGCTGCAACCTTGCATTCCTGGACACTTTTTTATGATATCTCTGAGCCCTTTCCCATAGCCCATCATGAATGGGTGCCCCCACTTCTTCCTCCCAATCCCGTCTCAGCTGGGTCACCTCCTTTCCCACCCTAGACATCAAGAGTTTGTAGATTCTGGAGACCTCGTGTCCTCCTCCCGAGATATCATAGATTGTTTCTATAGCTTCATCGGGTTGATCTTCAAGCACCGATTCAGGCCATGATTCTCTCAACCGCTGTACCACTCTTGTGTAGTCCAGTTTCATCTACTAGCACATCAAATTCCGTTACCTTCCTCTCTTGCCATAGGTCTCCCAATGTTGCAATGCCCACCGGTTCCCAATGCTTGCGAATCGTCTTTCTTAGTTGCTCATCCACTCCTAACCATGCCACTAGCGGCATCTGCAGAGAGCATGGAATCGGGTTCTCCAAAGCCTGGCAAGCCTTACGCTAGTTCCAACAGCCTCGATCACCCCTTTAGTTCCTGTTTGGGCACCCATATCATCTCTTTCAGGAAAAACGGGGCACATTCAGACCAAAACAATCTGGACTCAGCTGTGGGGTCATCCGTCAGCCACTTAGCCACATACTGTAGTTGGCTGGCCAGATGGTAGATCTCGAAGTTGGGCAAGTTTATACCCCCTCTATCATACGTGTTCTGCAATTTCCATAAGGCTATCCTATTCCTGGTGTTGTGCCAGATAAAACCTCTGCATAAACTCTGTAATTTACCAAAGAATCGCTTGGGTATCATATAGGGAATATTCACAAAAAAGTGTAGTAGCCTGGGCAATACGACCTTCTCCAGCATTGGATCTTTCATGGATTCACATGCTTTGAATATTCCCCGTCGTCAGGCTGGGAATCCCCGGTACATTATATAGACCCTTTCCCGTAGGAAAACTTTTTCGACGCTTATGCGTCCTATCCACCTCGTTTTGTATCATGCGTGCCCGTGCCGTCAGGACGTCATGATATAAATACAGGACCCGCCCCCGCGCTCCCTCAGATTTCAACCGTCTTTCAAAGCAGTGGGATCTTCGTGTTACTACTAGTGATAACTAGATTGTTTTTTTGTCTGTTTCGCGTAAGCGAAGTTCAAATCTGGAGAATTATGTCTGGAAAGGCGTTATTTCGCCCATGTGCAACCTGTGGCCTCAAAAAGGTTTATGAAGGAGACGGCCACATGGACTGTATCTACTGTCTCCACCCGCACCACACGGCGGATACATGTGAGATATGCCAGGGTTTCTCCCAAAAAACCCTTAAGGACCGTAAAAGAAGGCTGGTCGACTGGCTTAATGACGGAGCGGGTGCCTACCCGGCTTCGGAAGTTGGCTCCACGGCCTCCAGGAGCAAGTCGGAGCCTCCATCGAAGAAGGTGCGGCCAGCAGAAATTCGCCCTGAGGACAAGCATAAGGGGAAACATGCTGGATCCTCCTCATCTCATAAAAAGCCCTCCTCCTCCTCATCATCTAAGACGGAGAGGCTGGCGCTGTCTAAATCCTCCTCAGGGGACCGTCCCAGGTCTTCCGTGAGTCGAGAAGCTTCAGCCGGGAAGTCGGCATCAAAATCGACAACGAAGTCTAAAGGCTCGACGACGACGACTTCCTCGTCGACCTCGGTGTCATTGACGATGCCTATTACCGTTCAAGCAGCAGCGGTTGGGATTCCTTCGTCGACGGAAACTCAGTCTATGGCTTGGCTGCCTGAGGTCTATGACCCGATCCCCCCTGAGGTCTTACTGCAGCCAGACACGGCCTGCTCGGCGGAAGGGGAAGGTGACATGGTTCTGCAGCCATTGGATTTAGGCTTACGGCCTTCCACGTCGACGACGACGGCGACGAGTGCGAGCGGGGGTATGGTACCTATATCATCCACGTTGCTGAACCCCCAGACAGTTTTGTCTCTGGATGTGCTTAATACTCTTCAGAAGCTACTACAGCGGCTGGATACCCAGTTCCCTCAACCTGGGACGTCATCGTCACTTCTGTCTGTACCTTCCATCGACGAGCAAACTTGTACGGCTCGCTCGTCGACGAATCACCCATCGGCTCCCCAGGCGGTAAAAGATCGTCCTCGAGCTCAGGAGGAGGGTGAGTTGTCGGAGTCCGACTCTATACATGATGACTCTGGGTCAGACATCTCCCTGTCACCGTCGAGGGACCCGACATGGAATTCGGATGTAGAATTGGAGTCTACGAGGAGCCAGACACAGCCATCTCCCCCTGATGATGTGGGAGCCTTCCATGCAATGATGGGGAAAGCGTGTTCCGAATTCGGCTTGATTCCTGAGGAGCAGAGGAAAGACTGTTTCCTTTTTGACCATATGGGTCAAAGGAGAAAATCGGTATTTGCCATCCCAATCCTTGACCACGTGTGGCAAGAAGGTCTCAAAACGATGCGCCATCCGTTCTCGGAACCAGCCATAAAGGGACGGATCGAGAAAAAGTTTAAAGCTCCGGAGTCCACTCCAAAATGTCTAACATCACAGCCTTTGTCTGACTCGGTGGTGTCGGCGGCAGCAGCTAGGAAGGCCAGGGTCCAGCAAAAATGTTCAACGCCACCGGAAAGCGAGGCTAGGAGGCAGGACGCATTTGGAAAGAAGGTGCTCTCGGTCGGAGCGACGACAGTAAGAGCAGCCAATTCCTTAGCGATCGTGTCACGATATGATAGGGAAATGTGGCACAAATTAGCCCCTATCCTAGAACACCTGCCAGACGAACACCGAAAAGCAGCTATGTTACTGGTGCGGGACGGCGAGGAGGCCTCGAACCACGCTATTAATATCGCAGTGGACCTAGCAGAGTCTGGTTTCAAACAAATCAACCATGGAGTAGTGCTTCGTCGACAAGCGTGGCTCAAATGTACTACTTTCCGTCCTGAAGTACAGTACAAAGTCCTGGACATGCCATGCGAAGGGGAGCACCTGTTTGGCGAAAAGGTTGATGAAGCGCTGAAAGGGATGAAAGAAGACACGGATACTGCTAGGTCCCTCGGCGCCCTTCAAACGGGTAGAAATTTTCGCTCTTTTCGCCCTTTCAGAGGTGCTTCTGGAAACTCCCGCTTTGGAGCCTCGAGGGACCGTGGATTTAACAGGCCCTCGTACTCTTCACAAGGGTTCAGACGAGCGTCCCAGTCGGCACGTGGAAGCAGGGACTATCAAGCCTCCAGGCGGCGAGGCTCAGGTCCGTCGTCAACGAAGAACAAGCAAACCAGCAACCAATGACGGCCTTCGGAACGTCCTGGGGGGTCGAGTCTCTCATCACTTCGACCGATGGAAATGCATCACCAAAGATCGATGGGTCCTAGACACGATTCGCATGGGTCATGCGCTGCAATTCAAAGACAAGCCTCCGCGTCTTCCTCCTTTATTCTCGACACAGCCCCACCTCCAAATCCTACGACAAGAGGCGGAGCTTATGTTGCGAAAAGGGGCGGTAGAGAGAGTTCCTGTGGCACAGGAAGGCCAAGGAGTTTATTCCAGGTTCTTTGTTGTCAAAAAGCCAAACGGCAAATGGAGGCCCATTCTCGACCTGAGGGTACTCAACAAGTGGCTAAAGAGCCAAAAATTCAAAATGCTAAAACTCCAAGAGGTTATCAGATCGGTGCAACCCATGGACTATCTCTCTTCACTAGACCTTCAGGATGCTTATTTTCACATCCCAATACGCCCACGACACAGGAGATATTTAAGATTCGTCGTCGGGAGAAAGCATTTTCAGTTCAAGGTCCTCCCGTTCGGGCTCAAGTCCTCCCCCAGGACGTTCACCAAGTGCTTGGCCCCTATAGCGGCCCATTTAAGGAAGGATGGTCATCATGTCTATCCATATCTAGACGACTGGCTAATCAGAGGGTCATCCAAGGAACAAACACGAGACAGTCTACGAGCCACAATGTCCATCTTACAGGAACTGGGCTTCGCAATAAACTTCAACAAGTCCTCAGTAGAGCCTTCGAGGACCTTGGTCTTTCTAGGAGCGGAGTTTCATACGCACACAAGCCTGGTGAAACCATCCAGCGAAAGAATTCAGAAACTTCAAAACAAGGCGTCGGAATGGAGCGGCGGTACCAGAGTCTCTGTGCGCAAGTACATGTCCCTGCTAGGGACCATGTCGTCCTGCATTCCGTTAATAAACAACTGCCGTCTGTTTATGAGGCCTTGCCAGGAATTTCTAGCGGACCGTTGGGCACAGAGCAGAGGTCGCTGGTCCGACAGACTGGTCGTCGACGAACAACTAGTTCAAGCACTCGGCTGGTGGAAAGTGTCTACTCACCTAACGAGAGGGATGCCTCTACTGGAACCAGAGTTCCAAAAGACGGTGGTGACGGATGCATCGCTGAGCGGATGGGGAGCTCATCTGGATATGTTACAGGTACAAGGCCAGTGGTCTTTGCAGGAGTCCTCCCTGCATATCAACCTGCTAGAACTGAGAGCAGTGCGATGGGCTCTGAAGTCTTTTCTTCCGCAACTGAGGGACTCGGTGGTGCGTGTCATGACGGACAACACCACTACGATGTTCTACTTGAGGAAACAAGGAGGGACACGTTCCAGGTCCCTATCGACAGAGGCACAGAAAATCTGGCATTGGGCCCTTCAACACAACATACAAATCTTAGCATTTCACCTACCAGGAGTGAAAAACGTGGAAGCCGATGCCCTCAGCAGAGAAATGAACGAAGTTCACGAATGGGTGCTGAACGACCAACAACTTCAACAAGTATTCAAGGAATGGGGACACCCTTCCATAGACCTGTTTGCAACGAAGAACAACAAGAAATGCCATCAGTACGCAAGCAGATGGCCTCAGCAGGGCTCACTGGGGGATGCGTTCTCATTCCCATGGACGAACAAATTCCTGTACGCATTTCCTCCTTTTCCCCTTGTCAGGAGGACGTTGCAATGGATCCTCAGGTACCCATGTCGGGTAATTCTGGTGGCCCCATACTGGGCCAGACAAGTGTGGTTTTCAGACCTACTACACTTAGCGGCGGCGGAACCGATGAGATTCCAGAAGACCCCCGACCTTCTGTCTCGACAGGAGGGTGTCGTTTGGCATCACGACCCGGACAGCCTCAAGTTGACGGCCTGGCTCCTGACTTCGCCGAATTTGGTCGGCTAACGATTCCGGAGGACTGTCGACGTATCCTGCAAGCGGCAAGAGCACCTTCCACAAACGCCTCATACGCGTACAAATGGAAAAGGTTCTGTCAATGGTGTGAGGATCAACCAGGTTTGGCCCCGCAATCGATTAGGCCGGAACAGCTCCTTCCATACTTGCTGTTATTAGCTCAAATGGGCCTGTCGGTGTCGTCAATAAAAGTACACCTAGCAGCCATTTCCAGGTTTACTCGTCGACGGCACTCGGCACCATTGTTCAGCGACCGCCTGATTAAGCACTTCCTTAAAGGCCTCTTTCGGAGTTTCCCTCCAGAGAAGAAATTTCCACCGGAGTGGAGCCTCAATCTGATCTTAACGTCTCTTATGAAACCTCCGTTTGAGCCAATGTCATCATCGTCTCTGAAGTTTCTGTCGTGGAAATTGGCCTTCCTGGTGGCCATCACTTCAGCCCGACGTATCTCAGAAGTTCAGGCTCTAATGGTGGACCCACCATACTTACGATTTTTCAAGACCAAGGTAGTCCTAGCCACTAACCCACAGTTCATACCAAAAGCTCCTTCGGTGTTTCATAAACACTCTTCTATCGTGTTGCCTACGTTTTTTCCGGAGCCATGCTCGGGAGCGGAGCGCATGCTACACACATTGGATGTAAAAAGGGCTCTCAAGTTTTATCTTCATCGTACGCAACCGTTCAGAGAAACGAGACAGCTGTTTGTGGCCTATGGGTTGGGTGCTAGAGGAAAAGCCATTTCAAAGCAAGGACTTTCAAGATGGGTGTCATCTACCATCTCGTACTGCCATTCCAAGGCAGGGAAGCCTCTTCTACGACGGCCAAGAGCTCATTCAACTAGAGCAGCGGCATCGTCGACGGCACTGTGGGCCGGAGTCCCTCTAGGGGACATCTGCATGGCGGCTACCTGGGCGACTACACACACCTTTACCCGCCATTACTGCCTGTCGCAGCAACATGCCGAAGACACCCGGATGGGACAGGCGGTGCTTCGACACCTATTCCAGTAAGGTAAGCCCCGGCTGCGGGGTGGCATCCTGTGGAATTTATGACTGTATGTGGTCCGTTTTTTCCCTATGTAAACTATTACTGATGTATACATAATCTTAGGGAACGGCCTTTTGCGAAGAATGTATAGGGGTTTGCATGCACACCTCCTCTTGGGGGTAGTACTGCTATGTAATCTATTCAAAGCATGTGAATCCATGAAAGATCCAATGCTGGAGAAGGGAATAGTTTCTTACCTGTAACTCCATTTCTCCAGCATTGGTATCTTTCATGGATTCACATGCGCCCACCTGCCTCCCCTGATCATGCAAACCGGTTCCCCCACTACTTTGGGGGCCGAAATCTGAGGGAGCGCGGGGGCGGGTCCTGTATTTATATCATGACGTCCTGACGGCACGGGCACGCATGATACAAAACGAGGTGGATAGGACGCATAAGCGTCGAAAAAGTTTTCCTACGGGAAAGGGTCTATATAATGTACCGGGGATTCCCAGCCTGACGACGGGGAATATTCAAAGCATGTGAATCCATGAAAGATACCAATGCTGGAGAAATGGAGTTACAGGTAAGAAACTATTCCCATCTTCAACAGCTCCACCCTCCCTACCATGGCCAGGGGGAGCTTCGCCCATAATCTCATACTTTTCTCCAAGTTTGCTACTGCCCTCTCTGGGTTATGTGTATGTTCGTCCTCCACTTTATGATAAATATCAATACCCAGGTATCTAAAGGTTCTAGTCTCCCAGGGTATCTGTAATACTGGTTGGTTCTCCTGCGGGATCCCTATATATCTACCCAGGGGGAACAAGCTCAACATCATGGGGTTAACTGCAATTCCAGAGAGCAACGCAAATCGCTCCATTACTTCCAAGATGTATTGCAAGTTTTCCTCAGGATATCTCAGGTATAGCAGTATATCATCGGCATACATTGATATGAGATATGGTCTTCCCTTCGTGTAAATTCCCACCGTTTCGTATTGTTGTCTCAGATATATTGCTACGGTTTCCAATGCGAGGATGTACAGCATCGGGGACCAAGGGCAACCTTGTCTGGTGCCCCTACTGAGTTGCCACTTGTCCAAAATAGTCACCCCCATCTTGACTCTAGCTAGTGGGGAGCTGTACAACAGTTTTACCCATTTTAGATAAGCAGGCCCTATTCCGTATTCTTTCAAGGCAGCCATTGTTAGGCAGAATCCTGTGCAGTTCCCTTGGGGAACACTGCAAAAAGATTAACGGCCTCATTACACGGAAGGCAGTAAGGGTTAACGGTCACCGGTAAGGTTACCGGTGACCGTTAACCCTTACCGCCTTACTACGAGGTCCCTTTGCGGTACCCGACCTTAACGCCTGGTGTAGACCAGCCGTTAAAGTTGGGACCCGCAAAGGGACCTTGGTGCTTATTACGGTACCGCAATTTGCGGTACTGTAATTACCGCCTTCCCCATTCTCATTATGCCCTATGGGGCAAAAATGGGAATGGGGAAGGGCCATGGAGAAAGGGGGAATTACCGCCCCGCCAACCTTGGAATGGATGGTAATTCCCCTTTTCTCCATGGTGGTACCGGTATGGTACCAGCAGCAACCATGGTGCTAATAGCACCATGGTTTACCGCCTTCCTTGTAATGAGGCCCTAAGACTACAGGAGTAAGCAGTAAGCCCAATTGGTAGCAGTCTGTACCACCCAGATGTACCTGGTAGCTGTGGCTGAGCAGTCAGAATTCTCTCAAGAAGAGTAGGGCAGTACACAGAGGATACACAATAGGGCTAAAAACACAGTAGAGCAAGCAAACACTGACCAGAGTTTGTTATCAAAAGTATATAATTATTTATTTAACACACACTTTAGAAAACACACGAGCACTATAAATCAAAGCAAGTTCAAAACACAGTCAGAAAAGTATACACACCTCCCTTAAGAATTATTAGACAAGTCTATGTCAAAACACCACTTTTTCTCAAAACAGAGGTGAGCGCGTAACTTAGATGGCACTCCAATAATTTAAGTAAAAGGGAGAGAAAAAGGCAGGTCATGAAAATAAAACAGTTCCCAACACTTTTAAAAGACCAAAACAAGTTAGTGAAGGCAGAGTCTACTGTAGAGCCAAAGTTCATAGGCCAGGTCCACTTTAAATGGAGCAAGGTGAAATGTGCCCAAAATCCCACAGTTGAGAAATGCATCAAGTCTTTGTAAAAATGTTCAAAAGAGGTTGGGTTGATTCAGAAGGTAAAGTTAGAAGGTCTGGGGGCCAACCCAGTTGGAAAGCCAAGGATTTAAGGGTCACCTTTAGCAAACCGTAGAAAGGGAGGCCAGGTGGAACACAGTAACTTTAAAGTCGAGAAAGCTCCAGCGGTGGCAGTTGTTCCTGGCAGCGAGTGCAGTTCGTGGTTTCGACCAGGGGAAGAGAGGATCTCGTCGAGGAGGAAACTTGGAGTCGTTGCACTGCCCAGGGAAGAAACCAGCTGCGGAGTTCGTCGGTTAAAAGGTGCGTTCCTGGTATTCGCGGTCACAGTGGTGAAGCTTGGCAATCCGGCCGCCGGGGTGCTTGGCACGTGCGATTCGACCAAGAGACATCCTGGAAGGCGAAATGGCGAACTGGTTGATCCCACCAGCTCAGAGGAAGAAGACTCTTTCAGCAGAAGATCTTCTCTTGTCCTCGGGAAAGTGGTGAGGTCGTTGCAGCAGGGCTCCACCGGTGGTGTCGTCGTTGCAGATGGCTCAGCTTCTCCCCTCTTTGGATTTCTTAGGTCCTGTGGCGACTTCTGCAGTTCCAGTCCCAAAAGCCCTGCTTTTATGCAGAAAACCCCCCATTCAACAGCCTAACTGTCACTCACACCTGCTAAGTGGTGAGCCAGGCGGCTCACCACCGGGCCAATCAGAACCGAGTGCGACTTGAGTTGCTAAGGCAACGCAGTCCAGGGTGCCAATTCCCCCACCCACACATCCTGTGGAACCCAGACACAGTGGCACCAGTTGTAGGGCTTCTGTGGAGAAGCCCGCTAAAAAGTGGAACAAAGGGCCCGACCTTGGTTGGAGTTACAGAGACGGACACGAACGCCATTTTAGAAAAGAGTTCTGGCAAAAAGACCCAACCGGTGGTTTTATATTAAATAAATAAACCGGCGGTATCTTTAACATTGCACCAAAAAGTGGTGCGTTTAAAATCAATGGGAAAATCCCATAGGAAATATTCAGGTGGAATATTTTGCGTGGTAACCACTGCCACCAGCCAAAAACTCGACAAGGGGGGACTGGACAGTGCCCCCTTGGAAACGGACCCAGGGGCAATCTAATTAACCCCTTCCAGTACTTCCACAATATGATGGTTTGTACTGGTTCTTTTCGCAATTTTGGACTAGTAAAGCCAATGGTGACTTTACATGCCCTGGGAGACAGTAGTCAATCCCAAGGTATGGAGTCTATGTTTGGGGGTCGCTATGACACCCCTGTGTTACTGCACTGAGGGTGCTGTGTAACACATACACTAAAATAGATGATATACTATGGAGTAAAAAGACCCCATAGCCCATAAGCACACACAAAGTCAAAGACATACCTCAAATTATGCCTAAGAGTGGGAGGAAAAGAGTCTCACTCTTAGCAGGAGAAAAAAACAAACCCCAAAAATCCAGCAAAGCTGCTGGGGGACTCACTAGGTTTGGGAAATTAGCCTTATAAGAGAATTCTCCCTAACACTCACCCCCCCCCCCCCAGACTAAGGAACAGGAGGATTTAATCCACTCATGGATGAATCACTACCTCTAGAGAGACCATCAGCATTTTGGTTGGACATCCTGCTCTGTGCTCAATTGTGAAATCAAACCCTTGCAGGCAGATTGACCATCTTAGAAGTTTTGGGTTCTCCCCTTTCATTTGCATTAACCATTTCAAGGGTTGGTGGTCTGTCTGAATCACAAAGGTAGATCCATACAAGTGTGGTCTAAACCTCTTCAGAGGCCACACAATGGCAAAACATTCACGCTCTATGGTTGCCCACCTTGTTTCTGGTTCCTTCAGTTTCCTACTGATGAAGCAAATGGTGGGCTCCCTACCTTTCTCATCCAGTTGACTAAGGACTGCACCTATACCTATATTGGAGGCATCTGTCTGCACAACGAAGGGTTGGTGATAACCAGGAGCTCTTAGAACTGGAGCTTGACAAAGGGCTTTCTTCAGGTTTTCAAAGGCTTGAGTGCACTCCTCATTCCATCTAACCTTTTTTGGGAATTTTAGAGAGGAGATCACATTCAAGGGAGAAGCTATGGACCCATAGTTCTCTATGAAATTCCTGTAGTAACCAGTGAGGCCTAGGAAAGCTCTCACTTGGGTTTGAGTAGTAGGGGTGGCCCCGTTTTGCACAGCTTGTACTTTGCTGGGCAATGGTCTTATTTCACCTCCTCCTACCTCATGACCAAGGTAGACCACTTTGCTCTCACCAATTCGACATTTGCTTGCCTTTATGGTCAGATGGGCCTGCTCAAAAGCCTGCAAAACATATCCCAGGTGATCAATATGTTCTTTCCATGTAGGGCTGAACACTGCAATGTCATCCAAGTATGCCATGCAGAAGTCCTCCATCCCATTCAGAACTTCATAACCTTAAACTGGTAGAGGCCTGCTGGGGTGGAGAAACCAGTTTTCTCCTTGGCATGGTCTGTCAGTGATATTTGCCAATAGCCTGAGGTTAGATCAAATGTACTTAGGTACTTGGCTGAACCAAGTCTATTCACCAGTTCATCTGTCCTTGGCAAAGGATGGGCATCAGTCTTAGTGACTGCATTTAGAGTTCTATAGACCACACAGAATCTCAACTCCTTGGATCCGGGCTTTGGTACTAGCACAACTGGACTAGACCATGGACTCGTAGAGGGCTCTATAACCCCGAGATAAAGCATCTTGTTGACCTCTCCTTTGATGTGGGATCTCACATGCTCTGACATTCTGTAACCTCTGCTTTTCACAGGTAAACAGTCACTAGTGAGGATGTCATGCTGGCCCCAGGGGGTCAAGCCTGGTGATAGTGAAAACAGGGAGGCAAACTGATTCAACAGAACTTTGCACTCCTCCTGTTGTTCAGAAGTCAGCTGAGAAGAGAGATTAACTCCTTCTATCTGCTCATCTAAAGGTTGACCTCTGAGGAGTTCAGGTAGAGGTTCACTCTCCTCTTCCTCTTGAGCTGAAGTTCCTACTTTTTGTCTCAGGGCATAAGCCTGTAAACGGTTGGTGTGAAAGACTCTGGGAGCCTCCTTAGTTCTGCCTAACTCCACCAAATAGTTCACCTCTCACCTTGAAGGGTCCTATCCATTTGTCCTGCAAGGCCGTCAGCCATGTTGGGAACATAACTAATACAAGCTGGTTTTGAGTAAACTCAACCATGCTGGCCTTCTGGTCATGCCAATCTTTGACCAGAGCCTGACCTGCTTTTAAGTTATCACTTGCTTCTGCCATCATGTGTGACATTCTCCTTCGGAGACCTATCACGTAGTCAGTCACTCTGACTGGCTTGGGGGAAGGAGCACTCTCCAACCCCTCCTTGATCAGGGCCAATGGACCTCTGACTGGATGACCATAGAGAAGTTCAAAGGGACTGTAACCCACTCCCTCTTGAGGGACTTCTCTATATGCAAGAGAAGGCATGGCAGTAGAAGGTCCCACTTTTTCTTAAGGGGTTCTTCTAAAGCACCTATCATGCTCTTCATAGTACGATTAAACCTCTCTACCAGTCCATTTGTCTGTGGATGGTAGGCTGTAGAGAACTTGTAAGTGACACCACAGTTCTTCCACATGGCTTGCATGTAGTGGGACATAAAATTGGATTCCCTGTCGGATATCACTTTCTTAGGAAACCCTACTCTGGTAAAAATACCAAGTAGAGCCTTAGCCACAGCCTGAGCTGTAACAGTTCTCATAGGTATTGCTTCTGGTTATCTTGTAGCATGCTCTACTACAACCAGGATAAACCTGTTCCCTGAAGATGTGGGAGGGTCAAGGGGACGACAATGTCAATGCTCACCCTCTCAAAAGGAACTCCTACCACTGAGAGAGGCACCAAGGGTGCCACATTCTTGGCTCCACTCTTGCCAGAGGTTTGGCAAGTGTGATAGCTCCTACAGAATTTGTCAACTTCTGAACCCATCTTAGGCCAGTAGAAGTAGAGAGAGAGGGCCTTTCCTTGGTCTTCTTGAAACTCAAGTGACCAGCCAGAGGTATCTCATGGGCTAACTGTAGGAACTGGAGTCTGTTAGCAAGGGCACTACAATTCTTTTGCAGTCCCCAGGGATAGACTCAGTTGGTTCACTGTAGAAGAGGCCATCTTCACATTTCAACCTGAGCTTTCCAACTTCTTGCCCATCAAGTTGATTAGCAGCCTGTTGTCGAAGACCTTCAAGAGTAGGACACTCTCTCTGTCCTAAAGTCTGCCCTGCTGGGTCCACCTTTTGCCAGTAAAGACTGCAGCTCAGGATGGTCAACAGGGTCAAGATCCCCAACTAAGACAGTGTCTTCTTCCAGATCTGTGTAACGCTCACCTGATTCCCGTAGAGGCGCCGGTCTTGACTGGGCGTATACCGTATCTTCAAAGGTGATGTGTAACACACGGCTGGCTCTTTGGGCTGGACCTCTGTGCACTGTATGTCTGACTCGAAGGGTAAGATGTCTGCAGATAGAAAATATGGGATTAATGAACTGGGTTATTGAATGTCTCTCTCTTCTTCCCTTTCTCTTCTCCTGTAGAACCCCAGAGGTTAACGCTCTCACCTTAGGTAAGTGAACGCCGTGCTCTCCATCTGCCTCGGGGCAGGGTGCTGTAACCAGTTTCTTCACTGGATAAGGGGAGCAGGCCTCTTGACTTCAGAGGACTGCTGTCCGTCGTTTACTGCACGAACGGTAAGTTTCGAGTAATTCTAATGTCTTTAAAAGTCTTTAGTAATGATGTCTCTTGTTTTGCAGGGTTCCGGCGATGGCGGATGACGGGCTGAAGTGAGTTGAAGATGGAGCCCGTGTGATGAATAGAAGCGCATGGAAGCACGTAAGTAAGCGCTTGTTGCCTGCTTCACGATGCGCTCTAACTGTCTTTTTATTTTGCAGGTACAAGTTCGGAGCGGCTGCAGGGTGCCGGAATACCCACTGGGTTAGATGTGGAAAGGAGTAATGGCACGTGAGTAGTAAAGTTCCCCAATGTCTTTAAACGCACCTTGTTTTGTCTTTCAGATGCGGGATGCAGCGCCGAAGGCCTCCGGAGCGTGCGAAGAGTTGGTAAGCTTTTGTCTTTCAGATGCCGGAATGCAGAGCGAAGACATCCGGAACGCACGAACAGTAGGTAAGCCTTTGTCTTTCAGATGCCGGAATGCAGAGCGAGGCGTTGGTGACAGCCGATGGACCAGGTAAGTGAAGCGCTGTCACTGAAGACCGTAATGCTAACCTGTTCTTTCTTGTCTTTATAGGTGTTGCTGAAGACTGGATTCAGGATGGTAAGCCTTCTTCCTTAGGCCCAGGATCAGATGCAGAAGACACGATGAGCGTTCTGCTGCAGAGGATGCAGAATAACGCAAAGCAAGATTCATCCATCGGGTGTGGTTTAAATAGCCTCCTGTAGTGCTTCAGAGTCTCATTCCAAACACACGCCTAGGTAAGAAAAGAGTTCCTGCTTTCCAGAAGAGTTCCAGTGTTCTTCTGAACCTAGGGAGTGGCTCCTGCCCCACCCAACAGGAAAAGTAGTTCCAAACAGAAGAGAATCAGAGGCTCAACTGGCAGGCAAGTAAGCAGCATGGTCTGCTGCAGGTAAGTCCACCCAAGCATTATGAGCCCGGCGCTTCCATCGCTGGGACTGGGCATATTTATGAGCCTGGTGCCACTGGCGCCAGGACTGGGTCCAAAAGGTCCCAATTGGGACTGGTTGGCACTCGGAACCTGGGTTATGGATCTGCTTCCAAGGGAGTTGGGAAAACCCTGACCTTTTGGAAGCAGAGATCATGACAGTACCCCCCCTCAAGGCCCCTCCCAAACCGGGCTTCTCCGGGGGTTTTGGCTTGTCAGGAAATGTTCGGTGAAATCTTTTGATTAGGCGAGGAGCGTGGACATATTCAGCAGGTTCCCAGGATCTCTCTTGGGGGCCGTAGCCTTTCCAGTCAATTAGGTAAAATAGTTTAGATTTGGAGATCTTGGAGTCCAGAATGCTTTTGACTTCAAACTCGAGTTCTCCATCAACTAGGATGGGTTTTGGAGATTTAGTTAGTCTGGTTTGAGGTTGCACGGGTTTTAATAGAGAGACGTGGAAGACCGGATGTATCTTCATGTGCGGGGGCAAGTCCAACTTGACCGCTACTGGGTTTACTATGGTAGTGATGGAATAGGGACCAAGGTATCTTGGGTTGAATGTGCGTGGCCCTTTTAGAGGTAGATATTTGGTGGATAACCAGACTTGATCCCCTACTTGATATTGAGGGGCTTCCTTCCGATGTTGATCTGCTCCTTTCTTGTATTGTTCTTTAGCCCTTTGAAGGTGAGAAACAGCTTCCTTAAAGGCTTGGGTGATTGTAGAATGCAGGTAGTCTACTGCTGGTGTTTCAAGATCTTGGAGGGGATCCAACTCCGAGGTTCGAGGGTGACTGCCGTACAAAAGAAAAAACGGGGTTTTCCCAGTTCCCGAATGGACAGAGTTATTGTAGGCATATTCGGCTATCCAAAGGATGTCTTTCCAAGTTTTTTCAGTTTGTTGCAGCATGCAGCGTAAATACTGTTCCAGAGTTTGATTGGTCCTCTCGGTTTGTCCGTCGGTCTGAGGGTGGTGACTGGTCGATAGTCTCACATCAATTTGAGCCGACCGACAGCAACTTCGCCAAAAATGAGAAATAAATTGACTACCTCGATCCGAAATTAGAACCGAAGGAAAACCGTGCAGTCGGACGATGTTTTCGAGAAATTCTCGGGCCAGAGTTGCTGCTGTTGGCAAGCCTTTGAGCAGAATGAAATGCGCCATCTTGGAGAATAAGTCCACGATTACTAGAATCGTATTGTATCTGGAGCATGGAGGTAGATCGGTGATGAAGTCCATAGAAAGCGTATGCCAAGGGCGAGGTGGGATGTCAATAGGGCGTAAGAGGCCTGCTGGTCTTTCCTTTTGACTCTTGTTTTGGGCGCATACTCCACAGGACATTATAAAGTCTCTGATATCTTTTTTCCAAGACGGCCACCAGAAGTAGCGCTTGATCTTTTCTGAGGTCTTGGCCATACCGGGATGTCCTTCCATTAAAGAATCGTGATAACAAGAGATTACTTTTTTCGGTAAATCAGTGCTGGGCAGGTATAATCGTTCTTGGAAATACAATAAATTGTCCTTTACTGCAAAGTCCTTTCCCTGCAGATGCCAATTCTGTATGTCTGCTGGAGTTACAAGTTGCCTGGCTTTATCCTTAACTTCCTCTATGGATTGTGTGGCGATTACACCCAGAATTCTTTGTTCGGGAATGATTGGTAGAGGTTTAGGGTTGATCAAGTGTTCTTCCACTCCCATCCGATTAAGGGCATCAGCTTCACCGTTTTTTGTACCAGGTCGATAGATAATTATGAAGTCAAACCCGGCAAAGAATAATGCCCAACGGAGTTGTCTAGAGGATTGGGCTTTTGCGGTTTTCAAATATTGCAGGTTTCGGTGATCCGTAATCACAGTAACGGTGTGTCGGGCCCCCAGCAGATAATGCCGCCAAGCCTTAAAGGCAGACTTGATAGCCAGAAGTTCCTTGTCAGTAATCATGTAATTGATTTCCGGAGGCGAGAATTTGCGGGACCAAAATGCCACGGGATGCAACTGATTGGTTACCGGGTCCTTTTGTGATAGAACTGCCCCCATGGCAAGGCTTGAAGCATCAGTTTCCACGATGTAGGGGAGTTCGGGGCGAGGGTGTTTTAAAATTGGTGCAGAGATAAATTTAGTCTTCAAATCCTGGAAAGCTTGTTCCGCCTCGGTAGACCATTCAAAACGTTTGTTTTTCTTTAACAAGGCAGTGATGGGCTGGACTATTCGAGAAAATTCGGGGATAAACCTGCAGTAAAAGTTAGCGAAGCCTAACATGCTTTGCACACCTTTTACGGAGGATGGTGATGGCCATTTGAGAACTGCATCGACCTTCTTTGAATCCATACGCACTCCGCTAGGTGATAATATGAATCCCAAGAATTCAACTTCAGTCACGTTGAAAACACATTTTTCCAACTTAGCGAAAAGTTTGTGTTGACGCAATCTTTCGAGGACCATTTTCACGTGTTTCCGATGTTCAGATTCCGATGAAGAATAAACGAGGATGTCGTCAATGTAAACAACAACACACACATCTATGAGCTCTCTGAGGACATCGTTCATAAAATATTGAAAGGCGGCCGGGGCATTGCAAAGTCCGAAGGGCCCATATTTGGTGCGGAAGGCCGTCTTCCATTCATCGCCCTCTTTTACTCGTACCAAGTGGTAGGCTCCTCTAAGATCCAGCTTTGTATATATGCATGCTTTTCTGACTTGGTCCAGGAGTTCAGGGATCAAAGGTAACGGATATCTATTCTTGACGGTGATCTGGTTCAGGGAGCGATAATCTATACAAGTTCTAAGGTCTCCTTCCTTTTTTGGAACGAAGAACAAAGCTGAAGAAGCAGGGGACTTGGAAGGACGAATAAACCCATTTGCCAGGTATTGATCCAGGTATTGTCGAAGGTGAAGGTTCTCAGGCTCGGTGAGGGCATAAATTCTACTACAAGGAGGAGTAGATCCAGGTATCAGGTCTATCTGGCAGTCATAAGACCTATGAGGAGGTAGAGAGTTAGCCTGATCGTTCCGGAAAACATCTTGGTATTCTAGGTATTCGGGAGGTAACTGGGGAGTCTCTGAAGAAATTGCTGCCAGTGCAACACCAGGTGGAGGGTGACAAGTAGAGACACATTCTGGAAACTGGACCGTTCTTGCTCGCCAATCGATCAGAGGATTGTGTTTCTCTAACCAAGGTATTCCTAGAATAATCTGAAACTGAGGAGCCTTGATCACATCGAACACGATCTTCTCATGGTGTCCATCTTGACTTACTAGCGTCATTTCTTGAGTGGTATGCGTTACTGGTCCGGAGGCTATCTCCGTTCCATCCACCATAGTAATGACGTCCTTTACAGCCTTGGGACAAAGAGTTAGATTCATCCTCAAAACCATTTCATGATCCACATAATTGCCGATGGCACCGCTGTCGACGTAAGCTTCAATTGCATGTAATCGATCCGGATTATCAGGGCTAATGAGGACCATAGGTATCACGAAATGCGAGGTCACAGAACTGGTTTTCACGCTCGGCAAGAGGACCTCTATTCTTGTCGGGCGAGGTCGTTTCCCTGCTCAGAGTTTGTAACTTTGGTAACTGCAGCTCCTACTGCCTTCTTGGCAGGTTTCACCGGACAGTCTCGAAGAAAGTGCCCTGAGTTTCCGCAATAGAGGCATAATTGCAACTGTTTTCTCCTTTCCCGCTCCTTTTGTGTTAGAGGACCTTTCAGGCCCCCTATTTGCATGGGTTCCCCGGAGTCTACTCCTTTGGAAGGAGTTAGCGGTTTGGAAAATACTCGAGCATCAAACTTGGAACGATCGGCCTTCCTGTTCTGCAGTCTGTGATCTATTTGAACGACTAAGTCTATATAGTCCGAACAATCTTGTGGGGGATTCACTACTTGGGCTAACACATCTTTGAGCTCTCCACGTAGACCTCTATAAAACAGCGTAATCCTTTTGTCCTCAGGCCATTGAGTTTCCTCTATCAGTCTGTTGAAAGACTCAATATAAGCCAAAAGGTCTTGATTACCTTGTCGCAACGAAAGAAGCTCATTGTCCAAGGCCTGCCCCTGTGAATGTCTTGCGAACAGTTTTTCCATACTGAGCTGAAAAGCTTGAAAATCATGGAGGACCGGATCATCTTGATTTACTAGAGGGATCGACCAGTCTTCCGCATTGCCACTAAGGTACGAAAGCACGAAAGCTACTTTAGCTTGATCAGTTGGAAAGGCTGCTGGCCGGCATAAGAAATGCAACCGGCACTGATTGATAAATACAGCAAACCTCTTTGGGTCACCAGAAAATCGTTCGGGCGGAGCCAGAGGTACATTCCCAGGTAGGTTGATCTGCACTGGATTCATAGAGGGTGTAGAAGGAAGATTTCCCCCAGATGCGGGTAACGGGGTCTGTCCGGCTTGTGACTGTAGCAATTGTCTAGCGAGATCATCTGTTTGCTCCTTGGAAATAATCAGTTCCCTTCTTAGAGCGTTCGTTTCCTGACGGGCTGCATGCACTTCTGCCCTTAGTTCCCCAAGTAACTGGGCTAGCTGGTCGGTATCTGAGGTTTCCATAGCGCCTGGACGGGAGTTTTGCGGTAGGCTTTGCGTTCTGTAACGCTCACCTGATTCCCGTAGAGGCGCCGGTCTTGACTGGGCGTATACCGTATCTTCAAAGGTGATGTGTAACACACGGCTGGCTCTTTGGGCTGGACCTCTGTGCACTGTATGTCTGACTCGAAGGGTAAGATGTCTGCAGATAGAAAATATGGGATTAATGAACTGGGTTATTGAATGTCTCTCTCTTCTTCCCTTTCTCTTCTCCTGTAGAACCCCAAAGGTTAACGCTCTCACCTTAGGTAAGTGAACGCCGTGCTCTCCATCTGCCTCGGGGCAGGGTGCTGTAATCAGTTTCTTCACTGGATAAGGGGAGCAGGCCTCTTGACTTCAGAGGACTGCTGTCCGTCGTTTACTGCACGAACGGTAAGTTTCGAGTAATTCTAATGTCTTTAAAAGTCTTTAGTAATGATGTCTCTTGTTTTGCAGGGTTCCGGCGATGGCGGATGACGGGCTGAAGTGAGTTGAAGATGGAGCCCGTGTGATGAATAGAAGCGCCTGGAAGCACGTAAGTAAGCGCTTGTTGCCTGCTTCACGATGCGCTCTAACTGTCTTTTTATTTTGCAGGTACAAGTTCGGAGCGGCTGCAGGGTGCCGGAAAACCCACTGGGTTAGATGTGGAAAGGAGTAATGGCACGTGAGTAGTAAAGTTCCCCAATGTCTTTAAACGCACCTTGTTTTGTCTTTCAGATGCGGGATGCAGCGCCGAAGGCCTCCGGAGCGTGCAAAGAGTTGGTAAGCTTTTGTCTTTCAGATGCCGGAATGCAGAGCGAAGACCCCCGGAGCGCACGAAGAGTAGGTAAGCCTTTGTCTTTCAGATGCCGGAATGCAGAGCGAGGCGTTGGTGACAGCCGATGGACCAGGTAAGTGAAGCGCTGTCACTGAAGACCGTAATGCTAACCTGTTCTTTCTTGTCTTTATAGGTGTTGCTGAAGACTGGATTCAGGATGGTAAGCCTTCTTCCTTAGGCCCAGGATCAGATGCAGAAGACACGATGAGCGTTCTGCTGCAGAGGATGCAGAATAACGCAAAGCAAGATTCATCCATCGGGTGTGGTTTAAATAGCCTCCTGTAGTGCTTCGGTGTCTCCTTCCACAGCCACGCCTAGGTAAGAAAAGAGTTCCTGCTTTCCAGAAGAGTTCCAGTGTTCTGAACCTAGGGAGTGGCTCCTGCCCCACCCAACAGGAAAAGTAGTTCCAAACAGAAGAGAATCAGAGGCTCAACTGGCAGGCAAGTAAGCAGCATGGTCTGCTGCAGGTAAGTCCACCCAAGCATTATGAGCCCGGCGCTTCCAGCGCTGGGACTGGGCATATTTATGAGCCTGGTGCCACTGGCGCCAGGACTGGGTCCAAAAGGTCCCAATTGGGACTGGTTGGCACTCGGAACCTGGGTTATGGATCTGCTTCCAAGGGAGTTGGGAAAACCCTGACCTTTTGGAAGCAGAGATCATGACGATCTGATTCTTCAGATACAGGCACAACCACACAAGGTCTCACCTCACACTCTGCCTCAGCAGGTGTAGGAATCACAGGTGTGACCTTGGACAATCTCAGTGATGTCCTTGTTTGTAGCACAGGGGTGCTCTCTGACTTTTTCCTGGAGGTCTTGGGTTTCCCCCTTGCCTCTGTTTTCTTAGAAATAGCAGTGAGCAGCTCCTGTGGAGTGGGAGTGATAGTTTCCTCTATCAACTCCTCTGGAGAGCCTCTCAAGGTTCTCTCCCTTGCAGACCTAGTGAGCTGCTGTTTCCTTTTACTGGGAGGCATGGGGGTGCTTGATACAACTCCAAGAGTTTTCAGGTCATTACCTAACAGGACTCTCCCAGGTACTTTACTCTGCACACTAACAGGTATTTTGACAGTCATATTATTACACTGGAGAGAGCTGGTAACTGGGGAAGCATTTGCACAGGGCCTCCAGATAACTTGGTGAGGCGTTTGGGTGCCTTAGCAACATCCTCCACCTTGAAAAATGATTCATCCACTACAGTTATGCTGGCTCCAGTGTATCTGATGGCAGGGGTTTCCTTACCATTCACAAGAACACTATTTGTGTAATACTTTTTAGTATTATCTGGGATTGAATTATAGACATCTAGATTCTGTTGTTCCCACAAGCCCAGGGACACTAAAGAAACACTAGCTGAGACTTCCATGGGTTCATCAGCCAGTAGGTGAAAGTTTCCACTTGCCATAGGTACGTCTTCCTCTGAGGAGAAGGCTAAGGAGACAGTGTGGACCCCTGAAGGTTTACCCTTGCATCTGGGATCCCCTTTTACATGGTCATTTGACCCACAAACATAACATTTCCCAAATCTTTTGATGAATGAGGGTTTGTTCTGACCTCCATCTGGTTTGAGTCCAGATGGTACACTAGCCTAATTTGGTTTCCCTTGTGCGTTACCCTTATGTTGTTGTTTCTGGCCCTCTTTTGTATTGGAGGTATTAGACTTCTCTTTATTATCTTTCTTTGGCTGTTTCCCCTCATCGTTTTTCTGAGTAGCCCCAGAATCCTTGTGAGTAGCCCTGTTGGCAAACCCCAAGTCAGCAGCCTTAACTAGCTTCTTTGAATCTATCTCCTTAGAATCAGCCAAGTGCTGTCTGAGCTCAGGAGAGCAGACATCAAAAATAGACTCAAACATAACAAGATTTCTCATTCCTTCATCAGTGTTTACTCTGTAACCCTTAATCCAACCATCTAGGTTTTTCAAACACTCATATACCCAGGTAGCCCAAAGGGTACTATCATGCTTTTTGAGGGTCCTAAACCTCTTAAGGTACTGGGAAGGGGTCTTACCAAATCTAGCAATTAAAGCTAGCTTCACACACTCATAATCCATCCTATCCACCTCCCCCAACTCCATCACAACATCAAAAACCAGGGAAGCAATTGATTCCCTGTAAGACCTTGAATACCATGGTTATATTCAAACCTTGCCAACCAATCCAAAATATCAAGCTTAACCTCATACATACCTACAATTTCTTG
The DNA here is from genome assembly GCF_040938575.1 of Ambystoma mexicanum. Taxonomy (NCBI): domain Eukaryota; kingdom Metazoa; phylum Chordata; class Amphibia; order Caudata; family Ambystomatidae; genus Ambystoma; species Ambystoma mexicanum. Next base: position 1,422,045,961 of record NC_090937.1, read on the forward strand.
GCATACAGGGTCTCTTAGGACTGGGTGACCTAGAAGACTCTGGGAGAAAAGCATTTTCAAGAGACAATCTTTTAATTTCTAGTTCATGATTCAACTCCATTTCTCTGAGCTTAAATTCTTGGTGTTTTTGTTCAGTTTGAGCATTTAAACATTTCAATTCCAGTTCAAGCCTCATTTTCTCTAGAGCAATGAATTCAGGACTGAGTGTAGGACCTGTGGGGGTCCTAGTGGACAAGGGTTGAGGTTGCTGAGCAGGCAAGGGGGCAGAGAGGCCTACATTAAGAGACACATCTACCTCTTCCAACTCATCATTAACAGACATAGTATCATCCTCAATACTTTCCACATTTTCTAGAGAGTCGGGTATTTCAGACCCACTCCCCAGACTTTGGTTCATTGACAACTTTTCAAAGAATTCAATCTTTTTGACCTTGGCAGAGAGTTTCCTTTCTTTACACATGTTTCTTAAATAATCAGCAGTGTAACTCAGGAGGGTCTCCTGGCGGTGGCTTTCCACATCAGACATGATTAATATTGCTTTTTAGTGATGTTAGCCTTGTGGTTAGTTGATCCAAGGTAATAGCAGCACTCTAAGTGTAATTACTATACTCACCGCTGTACGCAAGTGTTAGGCAGAATCATATGCAGTACCCTTTGGGAACACCACACACAATTAAGACTACAAGTGACAGTACAAATTAACCTTTGGTACAAGCCTGTACTACACAGTTAAAGTGATAGCAGTCACGGAGCAGCCAGACTTATCTCAAGAGTAAGTGAGCAGTATCAGATAGTTACACAAAGGACAGCTATTACTATGATTCAGGCAAACACGGACTCAAGGTTTTCAAGTAAAAGAATACACATTTATGTCACTCTTCAGTTGTATAAGATTACACTATTATAATAGTTCAAAAAACACTCTCTTAATACACCACACCACTTCCCTTAAATTCCAGACAAGTTAAGCTCACAAAATGAAGTGGGAGCAAAATGGCACTCCAGCAATTTAAAAGGGAGGTAAAGACAAAGTTATTAGAAATTAAATCAAAGCAACAAGTAAGTACTCAGGGCAATTGAACAAGAGGAACTACAGTGATTAAATCAGGTAGAAAAGGCTTAAGGCCAAAGTGAATGGGTCAAAAGTCTTTTGCTCAAGATCACACAGTTCAGGGTAGTTCGCGGTAAAGTTTGTGGCACGGTTTCCGGACGAGATTGGTTGATAGAAAAGTTAGTTCAAAGAGAAGCGAAGGACAAGCCCTCGGATTGGAGAAAGATTTCAAACACTTTCACCGCGGTTGAACGAAACGAGCAACCGGATTTGCACAGTACCTTGAAACGGAGAGGAAGCTGTAGCTGAGGCGGACGTTCCTGGTAGTTCCTGCAGGCTCACGGTTCCTAAAGCGACTGTTGGACTGACACGAAGTAGGAAGACTGGAGGGTCCTGCACCACTCAGGGAAGAAACCAGCAGCAGAGCAAAACAACAAATAAAAAGTGCGCTCCTTAAAACCCAAGCAGGGTCCGACCTTCCTGGCTATCCGGTCCACTGTAGCTCTGTACAGTGAATTTGAACAGAGGAGGGGTCCTGGCTTGCAGTTTGGGCGAACTGGTTGGTCCCACCAGCTCAAGGGAAGAGGTTTCCTGGAGGATCTTCTCTGTCGTCAGATTCTGAAGATTTGGACCTGCAGCAGGGCTTCACCACGCGGTTCAGTCGTTGTAGGGCTCCTCTTCCATCATCTCCGTGTAGGTTCTTTCGCTCCAGTGGCGACTCTGCCTTTACAGTCCAAGAGACCTGCTTTTTATGCAGTTTTCCCCCATTCATACAGCCTGGCTGGCAATCAAACAGCAGGGTGGCTGTCCTGGCAAGGACAGTCCCCTTAGCCAATCAAACAGAAGTGTGACTTGGGTTACCAAGGGAACCCATGGCAGGGGTCCGAAGACCCCTTCCTCACATCCTGCCTACCCAGACTTTCAGGCGCCTTAAGGAGGGCTTCTGTGCAGAAGCCCGCAAAAAGACGGCGAACAAAGGAATCAGCCCCGGGTTTGGCGCGCAGAGAAATACACGAGAAAGACTTTAACACAAAGAAATGATGAATAAACCCATCCGGAGCCAAAATAAAATGTATTTGGTCAAGGGGGTTTATGTTCGAGGCTAATTTAATAGCCTAAAACAACACCATGTTTATATAACATAACCGCGGTAGAAAAGTTAGGGTAGTTACCACTGCCACCAGCCAAGTCTTGATGTAAAGGGAGCGAAATAATGCTCCAAGAGACACAGACAAAAAGGGATAAGAATGAACTCTTTCCAATACTCCATGTAAGATGGGGTGCACTGGGTCTGTGGTTTAAACTGACTAAAATAAAGCTAATGGTAACTTTACCTTTTCTGGGGGACAGTTGTCAGCCTCAGAAAATGGAGTCAGTGGGAAGTCTCAAAGACAACCCTGTATCACTGCAATGGAGTAGGTGAGGCTCCAGTGCTAAAGATCACACAAAAAGTGAAAACACACACAGCAAAACACATGTAAGAGTGGTAAAAAAGCTCACACTCTTACCAGGTGAAAAGAATAAATCCTAGAAATCCAGCAAAGCTGCTGAGGGACTCATTAGGTAAGGGAAATCAGCCATTTATGAGAATTCTCCCTAACAGGGAGCACTTCCGTTCTATACATTTTGTAAAACTCACTAGGGAGTCTGTCAGCTCCCGGGGCCTTACTGGTAGGTAGTTGCTTAACCACTGCTTCCAGTTCCTCCAGTGTGATTGGGGCATCAAAGTTCTTTCTCTCTTCTGCGCTCAGTTTAGGTAAACCTATTTCTTTTAATGTTTCCACTATCTCGCTCCATTCCCCCCTTCTACGTCTCCATACAATTTTTGGTACAATTGTCAGTCCATCATTCACTCCCTCTTGGGTGTCTAGTATTTGACAATTCTCCCCTTTTATTGCTCTGATGGCTGGTCTGGGCATCTCTTTTTTGTACAGCCATGCCAGCAGCATCCCCGCTTGTCCCCACCCGCATGTTGCCTTTCCGTATCTATTTCTTATAGTTTAAGTTACATAGGGCCTCATTACGAATGTGGCGGTAAGGGGTTAACGGCACCGGTAAGGATGCCAGTGCCGTTAACCCCTTACCACTGCATTCCGAGGTCCCTTAGCGGGTCCCACTAAGGCCGGCTGGTAAAACCAGCCGTCCTTAGCGGGAGCTGCTAAGGGACCAGGGAGCTAATAACGGGCCCGCTATTTGCGGGACCGTTATCAGCTCCCTCCCCATTTCCATTGAGCCCTACGGGGGCTTGAATGGGAATGGGGAATGGTTTTCTGAATGGGGACTTACCGGGTCCTCCAAGGTTGGAATTACCCGGCAAGTCCCCATTCAGAGAACCCGGACCTGGACACGAGTTTGGAGGCAGCCATGGTGCTAATAGCACCATGGCTGCCTCCAAACTCGTAATGACCCTCATAGTCTCTCCCAGTGTCCCCCACACTCCTGCTGTAATTTGCTTATGGCTTTGGCGACCCCCGGGGAGCTGTCTCCCTTATTCATGATTGCTTCTAGTTCCTCCTCAGCTTTTTGTAGTTCCCGAATTATGCCGCCTTGGAGCCCTTTGGATTTTGATATGGCTGATCCCCTCACCACCACCTTAAGTGCCTGCCGATTCTACGGTTCCGGTGTTCTTTTTGAAGTATTCTCCAATATCTTCCCTCAGGTCCTCTCTGAACACTGTGTCTTTCAGTGCCTCAGCTCTGAGCCGCCACGTGGGGATCTTCGCTCTGGGGGGCCGGTATTAGCATGTTAAGATCAGTGGCGAATGGTCCGAGAGGACCCTCGCTTTGTATTCCGTCTGCACTATCTCCCCAGTCATCTCTGAAGAAATGAACATGTAGTCTAGCCATGTGTACAAGTTTTGTGGGGCCGCATAGTGCGAGTAATGTCTATCGTGTGGGTGGCGTAACCTCCATATATCTACTAGCTGAAGTTCCCCCAACAGGGTCTTCAAGGTTCTGGCGGCGGGGTGCGTTTGCCTGGTTTCCCATCCGATCTATCCATCCCTGGGTCCAGCGTGCAGTTAAAATCACCCCCCAAATAACCACACCTCCCAGGTACGGGCTGACTTTGCTGTACAGGGTCTTGAAATAGGCTACAGTATCTTGGTTTGGGGCATATGTGTTAATAATACACACCTCTTTATTTTCAATCAATCCCCTTATCGCCACCATCCTCCCGTCTGAATCCTCTGTGGACTGTATTAACTGAAAAGGTAAGTGTGGAGCAATCAAGGTAGTTACCCCCCTGACGTATGCCGAATATGTTGCCCCAATGGTGGTCCCCTTCCATTTTCCCCGTATCACCTCCTGTTTGTCCTTCATGAGGTGGGTTTCTTGTAATAGGGCAATGTCTATCTTCTGCCTCCTCAGATGTATCATAATCGTGTTCCTCTTTAAATAACTGTGAAGCCCCCTAACATTCCAGGTTACTATCTTAAGGTCTCCCATTTTCAGCCGTACCCAGTCCCACCTCTATCCTCTCTCTTCCTCTGTGTCGCTGTCATGGTCATGAAGTCAGGGGCACAGGCACGCAGGGGTCGCTTGCACAGGAGACCTGTGTGGACACTGTCCTGGCGCCTTCAGCGCCAGGCTCATGAACAACAGTAAACTTTTATTATGGACATTGCACTTCAGATACATTATCCTTGAACATTCCATCCATTAAGCAGGAAGCATTCACCTTGAACATTCCATCCATTAAGCAGCCCCAAGTGTTCTTGGGTGTGGCTGCTAATGGATTGCCTTTGCACGTGCTCACTCTCTAGGAGTGGCAGGGTGTGGCTGGTAAGTCGGCCCTAATGGGCGTGCCCACGATCTCAGCTATATAAGCTGCCCCGATCCTCAAGATAGACGCTTTGCGTTATTCTGCACCTGCAAGCAGCGTAACGCTCACCGTCGCGAGGTCAGACTTACCTTTGAAGATCCTGCTTCCTGCCAGCATACTTACCAACTCGGGGAAGCGGTTCTTACCTGTACATCTCTTCAGCGAACCAAGAATTCATCTTTACACTTTCCGGAGCGCCAAAATCTTCATCTTGGCACCGCAGCACGACACGCTCCATTGTCGACAGCAGCGCCTGCAAGGAAAAACAGAAGACAAGGTTAGACATCGAAAAAACGGTCAGTTTAAGGTTGCGCGCTTTTCCTTAAACCATGACTTACATGCTGTTGCACATTGCAGTAGCATCCATCTTCCATCCGGCCGCACGGTCTTGTGTCTCACAGCTGCATTGAGGCCGCATATCCATCCAAGGGAAGAAAACAGAAGAGAGACATTATTGCAGGCATAAATAGGAGCAACTTATAAAGACATTAAACAGAATGAACAGCATCACAAGAGCTCAAGAAAGACTTACCAATCATAAGGAGAAGCATAGTCGCAGCTGGACTTGACTAATCCTTATCAGGGATCAGTGAAGGAACTAGATCCCATTCGACGCGCCCCGGACAGAAGTTGCAGGACGGGGAGCTTATCTTCCATAATTCACAGGTGAGCTTTATGGGCTGGCGTATGCTCACAGAAACCGTACTTTGGGGTGAAGGGTTCGAGAGGTACAATAATCACAGATTGGCGCACTCACACACTGTTATCTCCATGTAGGAGCAGTATCACCACGTACCGCCGCTCACAGCTTTTGTACTGAGTGAGAGGCCCGAAGGGGGTGATTCAAGTTCAGGGAGGGCTGCAACCGTGCCCCAACGCTTCCGCAGAGACCAGGTGAGCGTAACAGAACGCAAAGCCTCTAATACTCTCTGCCTGGGCATTATGGAAACTTCAGAAACAGATCAGTTAGCCCTCTTACTACGGTAATTACGGGCTGAAGTACATGCTTCAAGACAGGAAACCAATGCATTACGGAGGGATCTTATTCTAACTCGAGAAAGAACTGACGAATTGGCAAGACAAATGCTACAAGAACAACCAGGACAGGTTCCACTGCCTGGAGTGACCCATTCTTCTCATTCTTCCACACCACAACAATCAACACCGGTTCAGGTGGTTCTTCCAGGAGCAGTGCCTCTAGCCCTTCCCGAACGCTTCATCGGCGACCCAAACAAGTTCACTGTATTTATGAACCAATGTCGCCTTAATTTCTTGTGCAGACCAGGAGCCTTTCCTAATGACCAAGCCAAAGTGGTGTTTGTACTCTCGTATTTAGGAGGTAGTGCGGCGGACTGGTCTATACCTTTGGTAAATCGAGATGACCCTTTACTCCAGAACTTTGGGAATTTCCAACATGAGATGGAGAAATTGCTTGCCCCTCATACTCAAGGACAAGCTCTGGACAACGAGTTGTTGTCACTCAGACAAGGGAGTCAAGATCTATTAACCTATATTTCAACCTTCAATCATCTCATAGCCCAGACCAACTGGCCAGAAGAGAAGAGGACTACACTCTTTTACTGAGGGTTATGTGGAGAACTTAAGGATGTGTTGGCGCAAGTGGTGAATCCCCCTGAGAGGTGTGCAGACTACATAGACCTGACGGTGCAACTTGATCATAGGTTGCAGAATCGGAATATGGATCGAGCTAGATCAGAGGGACGGTCAGTTTATGTACGACCTCGTGAGTATCAGGTTAAACCACATGAACAGTCTGAGCCAATGCAAATTGGTTGATTACGAAGTCCCCTTACCAATGCAGAAAGGGAAAAAAGAAGACAACAACAGCTTTGCTTATATTGTGGACAAGCAGGTCACTTCCTTCGTGACTGCCTGGTAAAACCACCCAAGATAACAGTTGGGGCAACAGACAAAACTGATGAAGAAGAAAAACAGAACTCGGGAAACGCAAATACCCGGCAAGTGTAGGTGTCCACCTGTCGAGCATGAAAAAGGAATCCGTACAGACCTCACATCTAGTCCTTCCAGTGCTTTTAGTGAATCACAAGCAACCATCAAAAATACATGCCTTGGAGGCATATATTGATTGTGGAGCTGTGGGTAACTACATTGACCAAGATTTTGCTCTCTGAATAGGCCTTCCTCTCCGACAAAAGCAGAAATCTGAAAACGTCACTGCTGTGGATGGTTCTTAGATATCATCCGGCCCGGTGACACAATACACCGAGAAAGTCAAGCTTCTGTGTCAGGATGGGCATCAAGAGGACATTACTTTCGATCTCATAGGTGCTCCTCAGTTCCAGGTGATATTGGGAATGCCCTGGCTGGAGACCCACAATCCTAGGATCGACTGGTGAAAGCGAGTTCTGACATTTCCTCATGATTGTGCCAACACATGTTACAAAAAAGATTACAACAATCTGAAACCGAAGAAAGGAATCGTGTTGGGCCTCATCAGCTCCTTACCGCTTGAATACCAAGATTACCAAGATGTCTTCAAAAAGAGCAAGCCAAAGTTCTGCCCCCGCACAGACCCTACGATTGTCAAATAGATCTTGTACCCAGAGCCCAGATCCCTTGCAGTCGAATGTACGCTCTGACAGAACAGGAAAATCAGCATCTTAGAACTTACCTGGATCAGAACCTGGTGAACGGTTTCATTCGCCCGTTCAAGTCACCTGCCTCTTCGCCCTTATTCTTCGTGCCTAAAAAGGAGGGGGACTTAAGAACTTGCATCAACTATAGAGCCATCATTCAGCTCACAGTAAAAAATTGATATCCTTTACCACTTATACCAGAGCTCCTGGACCAGGTGAAACATGCTCAAATCTACACAAAACTGGATTTAAGAGGAGCATACCATCTTGTAAGAGTAAAAGAGGGAGACGAGTGAAAAATGGCCTTCTGCATGAAGTATGGCCTCTTTGAATACTAGATCATGCCCTTCGGCTATGCAATGCCCCTGCAGCGTTCCAATTCTTTATGAATGATGTACTCTGTGAACTACTGGACGTTTGCGCTCTTATTTACATTGACAACATTCTTATCTACTCAAATTCCATGGAAGAACATATAGGCTATGTCCGGGCAGTCTTAGAGAAGCTTCGACAACACCAATTGTATGCCAAGTTTGAAATTTATTTTTTCCATGTAACCGAGGTTGAGTTTCTCGGTTTCATGCTCACACCACAAGGCGTACATATGGATTGTTTGTTTATTATTACTTGTAATGCGCTCCAGACATGAGGGTATTCAGGCGCAAGGCATAAGGATACTCACAGCTTCGTTACAACATGTAAAATACATTTGGGTGCAGGTGCCAGTTGGTTACATGCAGGCACATTGAAATCAGGATATATACAAGCAGGCACATTGAAAGCAGGAGATGTGTACATACATATTTTCACAAAATAGGTTTTTACATTCAGTGTAGAAAAGGTGCCGGGCACAGTCAATAGATGACTAGTGGGTGACTATATGCAGAAGAGTCAGTGGGTTTTATGATCATTAGGCTGAGGGACAGGCCTAGATGTCAGCATCTTTGAGCCAAATGGTGATGCTCTGGCAGAACTTTTGATAGGTTTGATCGATTCTTAGAGGTAATGGTAGCGAGTTCCACAAGAGGGCTGCCTTGACCTGGAAGCTGCTGCCTCCGATTTTGGCGAGCTTGTGTCTGGGGACCCAGAGGTAGTTAGTATTGATAAGTCTAGTGACTCTTGTGGCAGGTTTCAGAGTGCATCTGTCAGATAGGTAACGGGGTGCTGCATTATTCAAGGATTTGTGGGTGAGGGAGGCAACTTTTAGTTTTATTTTATCATGAGTGGAGAGCCAGTTGTTGGCTCTTCTAGTATTAGAGATATGTTCTCTCTTGGGGATTCCTAGAGCTGCTCTCAGTGCATTATTTTGCAAGAGTTGGATTTTTTTGATAGTTTGTTGGCTCCTATGTACAGCGCATTGCAGTAGTGAAGCCTGGATAAGATGAGAGCTCTGGCTAGGGTAATGAAACTGGCGTGTGACAGGAAGGCTTTGCCTGCTCTAATCAACTTGCATGTATATGCCGTGGCCGAGGCCAAGGCATTGACTTGCTTGTTGAAGGAGAGAGTGGAATCCAAATAGAAACCCAGAGTTTTAACCTACTTGGCCACAGTAATAATGTTATTGTCTATGTTGAAGGCTGAGTATTCGGGGCTGAGTTTTTTGAGGGTCAAGGGAGTACCCAGGATAATGATCTCTGTTTTTTCCTCATTCAGGCATAGACCATGGGTGGCCATCCATGCCTGGATGATGAGATATATCCTGTTTACCAAGGCCAAATCCTTGTCATAATCACCAATAAGCGGTAGGAGAATCTGTGTGTCATCTGCATAGTTAGTGTAGGTGACACCTAGAAGGTCCAGATCATCGAAAAGGGGCCTGGTAAAGATATTATAGAGGGTGGGTGAGACGCAAGATCCCTGGGGCAGTCCACATGTGATGGGGATGGGGTTGGCTGCTGCCATAGGTGAAAAATCTCTCATAGTCCTGTTAGTTAAGAATGATTGTAACCATGCTATGGCTTCTGTTGAGAAGTGAGCTGCTGAGTCCAGGTGGCTACATAGGACCCTGTGGTCGACCAGGTCAAAAGCAGCTGATACGTCCAGGAGTAAAAGGAGGGCTGATTTACCTTCATCCCTGAGTTCCTCTATCTGCGACTTGAGGTCTATTAAAGCTGTTTCTGTCCCATGTTGGGTTGAAAGCCTGATTGCCTAGTTCCTAGTAGAGAGTTGGTTTCCAAGTATTTTTGAATCTGGGAGTATGCCATTTTATCTAAGATCTTCAAGAGAAAAGGCACCGTAGTAATTGGGCGGTAGTAGTATATCAGTGGGTCTAGGGTCTGCTTCTTCAATAGAGGAAGCACCCACGATTCTTTGAGATTGGATAGGATGGTATTGGTGGAGAAAGACGAGTTGATAAGTTTTGTGATAAAGGGGGCCAGATCTCTGGTTGCGTCCTTTATGAGTTGAGCAGGGCATAGGTCACCTTGATAGTTGGTAAGTTTGAGTGATAGTATGGTATTTTCTGTTTCTTTTATGGTGACTTTGGAGAACTTAAATCTGGGGTGGTTGGCAGAGTTATTTGGTTGCTCTAGGTTGATGCGTGTGGGTTTTCGTGGATACACGAAAGGTGGATGCAATCCTCCAATGGCCCTCACCAACATCCACGAAAGGAGTGCAAAGCGTGCTCGGATTTGACAACTTTTACCGTCGGTTTATACCTGGGTTTTCACAAATTGTACATCCGATTACCTCCTTGTTAAAGAAAAATCAAACGTTCCATTGGTCGACAGAAGCTGAAGAAGCCTTCCAGAATTTGAAATTAGCATTTACTACAGCACCAGTTTTTCGACACCCACGACCAGACCTACCTTACATAGTTGAGACAGAGGCTTCAAAAATAGTCATGGGAGCAGTATTGTCATAACGGGACTGTTAGGGAGAATTCTCTGTTAAGGCTAATTTCCCAAACCTAGTGAGTCCCCCAGCAGCTTTGCTGGATTTGTGGGGTTTATTTTTTTCTCCTGCTAAGAGTGAGACTCTTTTTCTCCCACTCTTAGACAGGATTTGAGATATCCTTTGTCTTTTTAATGTGTTAAATGGGCTATGGGGTCTTTTACTCCATAGGGTTTCATGTATTGTTGGTAAGTGTGTTACACAGCACCCTCAGTGCAGTAACACAGGGGTGCCATAGTGACCCCCAAACATAGACTCCTTATCCTGGGACTGACTACTGTCTCCCAGGGCATGTAAAGTCACCATTGACTTTACTAGTCTTAAATTGGGAACAGAACCAGTACAAACCATCATATTGTGGAAGTACTGGTAGGGGTAATTAGATTGCCCCTGAGTCTGTTTTTCGAGGGGGCACTGAGCAGTCCCCCCTCGTCGAGTTTCTGGCTGGTGGCAGTGGTTACCATGTGAAATATTCCACCAGAATATTTCCTATGGGATTTTCCCATTCATTTTAAACGCACCACTTTTTGGTGCAATGTTAAAGATAACGCTGGGTTATTTATTTAATATTTATTCCCCGGTTGGGTCTTTTTGCCAGGACTCGGTTTTAAAATGGCGTTTGTGTTCGCCTCTGTAACTCCAACCCAAGTCGAGCCCTCTGGTCCACTTTTTGGCAGGCTTATCCACAGAAGCCTCCAAAAGTGGTGCCACTCTGTCTGGGTCTACAGGATGTGTGGGAGGGGGGTTTAGGCACCCTGGACTGAGTTGCCTCGGCAACTCAAGTCGCACTCTTGTGTGATTGGCCCAGTGCTGAGCCGCCCGGCTCACCACTTAGCATGTTTGAGTGACAGCTAGGACTGATGAATGGGGGTTTTCTGCATAAAAGCAGGGCTTTGGGGACTGGAACTTCAGAATTCGCCACAGGACCAAAGAATCCGAAGAGGGAGAAGCTGAGCCGACCTGCAACGATGACACCACCGGTGGAGCCCTGCTGAACCGTCTCCCCACTTCCCAACGACAGAGAAAATCTTCATCCCGGAGAGTCTTCTTCCGCTGAGCTGGTGGGGATAACCAGTTTGCCCTCTTTTTCGCCTTCCTGGATCGTCCCATGGTCGAATTGCCCGTGCCAAGCACCCCGGCGGCCGGATAGCCATGCTTCACCACTACTAGGAATGAAAGGGTAGTACCTTTTGACCGGGAAGCTCCGTGGCTGGTTTCTTCACTGGCAGTGCAACGACCTCCAGCTTTCCTCCACGTCGAGATCTCCTCTTCCCCTGGATGAAGCACCGACTTGCACCCGCTGCCTGGAACAACTGCCCCCGCTGGAGCTTTCTCACCATTTCAGGTACTGAGTCCCACCTGGTCTCCCTTGCAACAGACTGTTCAAGGTGTCCCGTAAATCCTTGACTTTCTATCCTGGGGTGACCTGGGACCTACTAACTAACTTTTCCTAACTTGAGCCAACCCTTTTTGAACTCTTTGAAACGACTCTTTAAAAGTACTATTCAACTGTGTGATCTTGGACACATTCCGCCTTGCTCTTTTCAAGAGTGGGCCTGGCCTATGACGTTCTTGCTCCTCAGTAGACTCTGCCTTTTCTGACTTGCTCTGGTTCTCCTAAAGTGTTGGTATTGTGTATGTTCCTAATTCTGCCTTTTTCAATCCCTTTTTAATTAACTTATTGGAGTGCCATCTTAGGTTAAGCGCTCACCTCTGTCTGAAAATAAGTGGTGTTTTAACTAAGACTTGTTCAATAAGTGATCAGGGATGTATGTATATTAAAAGTGACTGTGTTTGAACTTGCTTGCCATATTAGTGTTAGTGTATTTTACAAAGTGTTTTTTTTAAATAAATAATTATATACATTTATACCCAAGCTCTGGTCAGTGTTTGCTTGTGCTACTGTATTTTGGTACCTATCTTGTATACTCTATATGCTGTCTAACTCTTTTTGAGAGAAGTCTGGCTGCTCAGCCACAGCTACCAGGTAAATCTGGGTGGTACAGACTGCTACCAATTGGGTTTACTGCCAACACCTGTAGTCTTAAGCCTTTTGCAGTGGTTCCTAAGGGAACTGCACAAGTTTCTGCCTAACAGAGACCCTGAAACAGGACAACTACACCCCGTCGCATTCTGGTCCCGCAAATGTTCAGTCCCGAGTTGAACTACGCAATCACAGATAAGGAATTACTGGTGATTAAAGCAGCATTCAAGGCCTGGAGACATTACCTTCTTGGGGCGAGACATACGATCACTGTCATCACGGACCACCGTAACTTGCAATACTTGAAAACCGCCAAAGCACAATCCTCGTGTCAACTTCGTTGGGCTCTCTTTTTTGCGGAATACGATTTTATTATCACTTATAGACCTGGAATACGCAATGGGAAAGCAGACGCTCTATCATGCATGAGTGAAGAAAAAGAAGCTTTTACAGCATCCGACCCCGAGGCCCTAATTCCTGAGGAAAGGATTCAAACCAGAATAGCTGCCACCACGTGTGTGGATACCAAAGAACCAGTTTGCAATCCCTGATGGATCAATCAACACAACAGGAATGGCTGTTAAATGGTGACCGGTACACCATCAAAGACCATCTACTGTATTTCCAAGGATGATTATATGTCCAAGACCAAGAACTGCAAAAGAAAATCATCACAAATTACCACGATTCATTAGTGGAAGGACACCCAAGAATAGCCAAAACTCAGATTAAGGTAAAACAAAACTACTGGTGGCCAACCTGGCGAAAAGACATTGCCCAATGTATTAAAACCTGCAGTGTCTGTGCACAACACAAGTCTCAGAAACAGAACCCCGCTGGCTTACTACATCCCCTAACAGTACTGCCAGCACCTTGGCATACCCTGTCAATGGTCTTCATCACGGATCTGCCACCCTGCAATGGATACAACACCATATTAGTCGTTGTGGATTTATTCTCCAAAATGGGCCATTTCATCCCTCTGAAGGGACTCCCAACTGCGTCAAGTCTCGCTTCTGTGTTCCTAGAGCAAATTGTTTGATTGCATGGATTTCCATCAATATTAGTATCTGATTGCGGAACTCAATTTGTTTCTGCCTTTTGGAGAAAGTGTTGTACGATTGCCAAAATCGATCTCCGGTTGTCCACAAGCCATCACCCTCAAACTGATGGGCAAACTGAACGAACCAACCAAACTTTAGAACAATATCTCAGGTGTATGTTGCAACAGTCCGAGGATTCTTGGAAAAATATACTCTGGATAGCTGAATATGCATACAAGAACTCAGTTCACACAAGCACAAGGCAAACTCCATTCTACACTGTGCACGGAAGACATCCGATGACATCAGTATTTGATCCACCCAATACCGTGGAAATGCCAGCCATAAAAAACTTGCATAAAACCATCACTCAGGTTCTTAACGAGGCGACAGAGCATCTGGCCAAGGCTAAAGAAAGACAAAAACTGTTTGCTGATCGACATTGGAAGGAATCTCCCACCTACCAAATTGGAGAAAAGGTGTGGTTAGCATCCAAATATATTCCCCTGAAGGGGCCAAGAGCTTTCCACCCAAGATACCTGGGCCCCTATACTATAAAGTTCATAATATGATATGATATGATATGATATGATATGATATGATATTTTATTTGTATCGCGCTCGTACACAAGTGTTTCAGAGCGCGACTAGGCAAGGGAGGGGAACAAGGAAGAACACAGCACAACATAAAAATGATCTTACTAGACCCAGTGACATTGAGAACGCACAAGTGCATGAGAAAGGGAAAATGGAAAAAGTGCATGGAAGTGGGAGAGTGGAAAGTGCAGAAGCCGAGGAGCGCAGATGAATAAAATAAATAGAAAATTGAGGCAAACTGTGGTAGTGCAGCCAGCAAGTGGCAAGTGCTGTGTTTAAGGCAGCAGACTGGGTAAGTCTGAATAGTGCAGAAAAGAAGAAAAATGGGGGGGGGCTGTATGGGTACAGATACCGTCCCCAGTGCAAGGGGAGGCCAGGAGGCAGTGCAGGAAGGTGGCAGGGTGAGCAGGTCCCTGGGCCCAGGGGACAGATGGTGGCCAGGTGCACAGTGCCAAGAGAGCAGATCAGCAGGGGAGAAGGGGAGCGAAGGCAAAAGCAAAGAGGAAGGTTTTGAGGGGCTTCCGGAACCGGAGATCGTTCTCCTCAAGTTTTAGAGTGGCAGGGAGGCTGTTCCAGAGGGAGGCCCCAGCCGAAGATAGAGATCTACCCCCAGCTCGTTTCTTTGAAAAACCACTGACCCTGAGGGAGTTAGAGGTAGAGGAGCGAAGAGCTCGAGAGGGGAGGTATTTGCGGAGGGATAGCTGAAGGTATTTCGGACCCAGGCCCCAGAAAGCCTTGTGAACAATGCAGAGGGTTTTGAATGTAATCCTTGCATCCACTGGGAGCCAATGGAGAGATTTCAAAGCTGGAGAGATACGATCCCAGGGCTTGAGGCCAAGGAAAAGTCTCCCAAAACTGTTCTGGATAAGTTGTAGAGGGCGGAGAGTAGAGGCAGGTAGATTTAGAAAGAGGCTGTTACAATAGTCTAAGCTAGAGAGAACCAGAGCTTGGGATACCATGAGCTTCTGGGGGAAGGAGAGGAAAGGCAGAGTATCTCTGAGGAGGTGCAGTAGGAAATTTGACTTTTTAGAGACCCCAAAGATGTGGGCGGAGAAGGAAAGGGTGGAGTCAAAGATGCCCAAAGGTTCTTAGCCTCGCAGGTGGGTGCAGGAGGAGGGCCAAGGGAGGCCGGCCAGAGAGTGAGGGAAAAGGATGGAGATGGTGTGCTGATGAGGAGGATCTCCGTCTTGCTGGCATTCAGACAAAGATCATTGGCGGCACACCAATTTTGAATGGCAGTTAGGCAGTCAGAGATGAGAGAGGGAGAGGAGGTGGTCGAGGGCAGCCGGAAAATGAGTTGAGTGTCATCAGCGTAGCACTGGAAATTTGAGCAGAAAATGGCAATGCAGTGATCGAGAGTTGCCAGGTATTGGTTGAAAAGCCAGGGTGAGAGGTTAGACCCCTGGGGAACCCCACAGGTGGAGAGGAAGATAGATGATAGTCAAGACCCCAGTTGGACCTGAGAGGGTCGATCAGAGAGGAAAGAGGTCAGCCATGCCAGAGCCTGATCAGTGATACCCAGATTATCACGGAGACGGTTGAGCAGGATGGTGTGGTTGACCGTGTCGAAGGCAGAAGAGAGATCAAGAAGGATGAGGAAAGAGGGAATGTTAGAATCGAGGTTGGGGAGCAGATCTTCACGGATATTGAGGAGAGCATTTTCCGTGCTTCTGGCTGCTCTGAAGCCAGACTGGTGGTCCTGGAGACAACCAACAGAATCTGAATGAAGGTTAAGCTGAGAGATGGCCAGCTTTTCCAGGAGTTTGCCCAGAAAGGGGGTAATGGAAATTGGGCGATGGTTTGCCGGACAGGAAGGATCAGCTGTGGGTTTCTTGAGAAGAGGATGCACTAGGGAGTGCTTCAGAGGGGAGGGGAAGGATCCTGAGGCAAACAAGTGGTTGCAAAAATCAGCAAGGGCAGGAGTGAGGGTGTCAATGTGGTCCTTGATGGTTTTGGAGGAACAGGGATGAGCCTGTTTTGATGAGGCTTTCATAGATCGGACTTGTTTAGCGACCTTGTCAGGGGAGAAAATAGGAAAGGAAGAGAAGGATGGTGGGCTGGTGCTTAAAGGAGGGTCTCCAAGCACAGACTGAGAGGGAATAGGAGGGGGAGGGGAGGCGAGGGTGGACAGGATGTCCTGGGTTTTAGAGATAAAGTGCGAGGCAAGGGCATTGCAGAGAGCCTGGGAGGCAAGAGGAGGGGAGGAGACTGCTGCAGGGTTGGCAAGCTCCTTGCAGATTCTAAAGAATTCGGCCGAGTTGTTGGATGCCGCAGAGACACGGGCTTGAATGTGGGCTCTCTTCTTAGTGCGGACAGAGAGTCGGTATTGGCTTTGGAGCAGGCGACAAGCCAGTTTGTCAGAGGATGAGCAGGAAGACCTCCATTTCCTCTCAGCCGCCCTACACTTACATTTAAGTGTAGCTAGGTCGGAATCATACCAGGAATTGCACTTGGCTTTGGACTTCAAGCGGATCCTCATGAAAGGGGCAAGAGCATCAAGAGTATCAGAGATGGAAGAGTAGAGAAGGGACAGGGTTGTGTCGGGGTGTGAGTCAGCCAGGGGAGGAGGAGGTGGAGAGAAGGTGCAGCGAAAGCCTCAGCTGACACACGCTTCATAGGTCGGATGTCCGAGAAGGTAAGTGGAAGTGTTGGGGTGTGGTTGGCTTGGGGAGAAGAGAGTGAGAGATGGGAGGAGAGGAGGCAGTGGTCACTCCAGGAGAGAGAGGAGTGGTCAGAGGAATAGAGAGGGGGAGGCCAGTGGAGATCAAGACATCAAGTGTGTGTCCTGCAGAGTGCGTCGGGCCAGAGGGGAGGATAGAGAGGGAGAGGGTATCACAGAGGTTGCGAAAGAGCAGCGATGAGGGACAGTAAGAATCGAGGTGAATGTTGAGGTCACCAAGGAGGAGGAGTTGAGTGGTTGAGGCCAGGAGGGAGGAGGCGAGGTCGGTCCACTAAGAAAGAAAAGAGGTGATTTGCCCGGGGGGCCGGTAGAGAGTAGCAACAGTAAGAGAGTGGCTAGGAGAGAGTGGGGGCCTGCAGACAAGGCATTCAAAAGAGGAGTAAATCTGAATGGGAATGATAGTGGCAGGAATCCATTCAGGAAAGATCAGGTCTACGCCCCCTCCAGGTCGAGTGGATCTGGGTGCAGAGAGGATCTTGTAGCCCTCAGGGAGTAGAGTGTCAAAGCTTGTGACAGAGCTAGCCGTGAACCATGTCTCCGTAAGACCAAGGACATCAAGGTCCAGTTCTTCAAGAAGGTGGCAGATGTCAGAGGCGTGTTTGACAGCAGAGCGAGAGTTGAGAGTGGCAAGATGAAGAAGGTTGCCGGCCTTAAAGACCTTCCGGAGAGGGGTACAAATCAGAGGTACGCCCTGCGGAGTTGTGGAGGTAGCCTGAAGAGTGGCAGAGTAGGAGGAAAAAGTGGGTGAGGTAGCCAGGGAGTGAGAGGAGGGGACAGCTGGAGATGAGAGGAAGTTGATGAGGCGAGGGAAACGCCTATCGAAGAGGAGGAGATTGGCCTGAGGACCTTGGACCATGACAGTGCCATTTAGGTAGACATTAAGGATGACTCTGGAAGAGTCGAAAGAAGTCATGAGGACATCCCAGCGAGTGCCACCATTAATGGGAGAGGAGGAGACCGGACAATACACAGTGATCATATGGGGGGTCCATAGATCCGGCGAAAAATCAATCTTGTCGCCATGAAATTGGAGTCATCTCACATGAAAATTCACCCGTATCTCATGTCTCTCTCCTCAAACCAATGAAATCCAATACACGGCTTAGTTCTCCGCCAGAGCCCGAAGTAATAGATGGAGAACCAGAATATGAAGTCAAATCCATCATGGACTCCAAGGTGGTTCGATCAGAATTGTATTACCTAATTGACTGGAAAGGTTACGGACCTCAAGACCGAATTTGGGAACCCAGTGAACACGTCCATGCTCCGCGTTTAATCAGATAGTTCCATCGCAATAATCCCACCAAACCAGGACCAGGAGGAGAACCACCCTTGAGAGGGGCCTTGAGGGGGAGAGCTGTCATGGTCATGAAGACAGGTGCAAAGGCATGCAGGGGTCGCATGCACAGGAGACCTGGGTGGACACTGTCCTGGTGCCTTTGGCGCCAGGCTCATGAACAAAAGTACACAAGAACATACATTTAACACCAAAAAGCTTTTATAATGGATATAGCACTTCAGATGCATTAACCATGAACATTCCATCCATTAAGTACGATGCATTAACCTTGAACATTCCATCCATTAAGCAGCCCCAAGTGTATTCTTGGGTGTAGCTGCTAATGGATTGCCTTTGCACGTGCTCACTCTCTAGGAGTGGCAGGGTGTGGCTGGTAAGCCGGCCCTAATGGGCGTGCCCACGATCTCAGCTATATAAGCTGCCCTGATCCACAAGACAGACACTTCACGTTATTCTGCATTTGCAAGCAGCGTTACGCTCACCGTCGCCTGAGGTCAGGCTTACCTTTGAAGATCCTGCTTCCTGGACATCCTGCTTCCTGCCAGCATACTTACCAACTGGAGGAAGCTGTTCTTACCTGTACATCTCTTCAGCGAACCAAGTGTTCATCTTTACACTTTCCGGAAAGCCGAAATCTTCATGGCACCACAGCACGACACGCTCCATCGTCGACAGCAGCGCCTGCAAGGAAAAACAGAAGACAAGGTTAGACATCGAAAAAACAGTCAGTTTAAGGTTGCACGCTTTTCCTTAAACCATCACTTACCTGCTGTCGAACATTGCGGTAGCATCCATCTTCTATCCGGCCGCGTCTCGCGTCTCACAGTTGCATTGAGGCCGCATTTCCATCTGAGGGAAGAAAACAGAAGAGAGACATTATTGCGGCATAAATAGGAGCAACATATAAAGACATTAAACAGAACGAACAGCATCACAAGAGCTTGGTGCACTCACACACTGTTATCTCCACGCAGGAGCAGTATCACCACATACCACCGCTCACAGCTTTTCTACTGAGGGAGAGGCCTGAAGGGGGTGATTCTAGTTCAGGGAGGGCTGCAACTGTGCCCCAACGCCTCCGCAGAGACCAGGTGAGTGTAACAGTCA
This sequence comes from Ambystoma mexicanum, assembly GCF_040938575.1. NCBI lineage: Eukaryota > Metazoa > Chordata > Amphibia > Caudata > Ambystomatidae > Ambystoma > Ambystoma mexicanum. The sequence continues at coordinate 1,422,065,055 of NC_090937.1, forward strand.
CGAGCAGTAGCGCGTGGGTGTAAGCTTGTTCCCCAACAAATTCCACTGCCAACTCCCTAACTCCCCTCCCGCCTCCTCCCGTCCCGTCCCCAACTGTTGCCCAGCTCCATCCCTGGATTTCAGACGACCCCGCATTTGGTCCTATCCTGGCTAAGCCGGTGCTAGGAGCCCAGCAGGGTGTTACGGCACTACCGGTACCCCAACTAACCTATCTAATGGGGTATGAGTTCGGGTTTTCTGTACCTCTCGCCCTTATGCCACATCAAGCTCTGCCCGCCATTATCTTGCATCACAGGGGTATAGTCAAGTCCAAATGTCACAGTTTATACAGCACCTCGGCCTCTGGAACCACTGCCTCATTTCCACTCTCCTTCTGATCCTCTGCCCCCGTCAGACAGTTCTGTGCATCCAGCCACTCCGCTGCATCTTCCGGGGTCTCAAAAAATATTGCTCGGTTTCTGTGGAACACCTTCAGCTTTGCCGGGTACATCAGAATGTATTTGTAGCCCGCTTCGCGCAGTCTCCTCTTCACTGTTCCAAAATGTAGTCGCCGTCTTTGCACCTGGAGTGTGTAGTCTAGTCTAGGTAGGCTGTGATAGACGCGGATGACCTTTGTATTCTTCCTCCTTTGCTGAAGTATTCCAGCATCCTTTCTCTATCACAGTAATTTAGTATCTTGGCAATGATCGGTATCGAGGAGGGTACCTGGGGGGGGGCCTTCTTGCCAGAGCTCTATGTGCTCTCTCCACCGCAAATCCTTAAGTGAGTGCCCCTCCCTCTATTTCTTGCAGCAGCATGGTGTCGATATACTCAGTGGGGTTCGATCCTTCCTCCTCCCCCGGGAGTCCCACGATACGTATATTGTTTCTTTGTGCGCGTCCTTTGGCTTCCTCAGCCCTATTTTCCAGGTTGCTCACTTGTTGTCTCAATGCGTGGATCTCTGAGACATGCGACGCGCAGGCAGCTGTGTTTGATTTCTCTTCTTTCTCCAGCTCGCCTGTGCGTTCCGCTATTGTCCTTACATCCTGTCTCAGTAGGTTAGCGTCCACTTGTACTGCATCAATTTTAAACTCTAGCGACTCTTTGAGTGTGGTCATGGCAGCCTCCAGTTTTGTTTCCCATGCCACTTTCCATTCTGCAATAGCCTCTAGAAGCTGGTGGTCACCATGTGCTGGTGATGTATCCATCTGAGCACTCCTGTCTTTGTTTCTGTCCCCCTCTGTTGTTTGTGACGTTTTTGTGAATTCCTCCATTGTGGATTGCTTCCCCTTTGTCTTGGGCAGCTTGGATGCCGTCGCAATATGTCCCAGCATCGCAGTTCGAGTTGATTGGGGCCAAGGTATCCAATATTTGCACTTATGCCCTCCTGCCCGGTGCTAGGTTCCGTTTGGCAAAGATCTACTTGCTTCCGCCATTGTCCAGACATCAGAAGAATGTTCTATGAAAGGCACCAGATGGAGTGCCCCAAACGCCAAATGATAATTTTCAAAATCTGGGACCCCCAGACCACCACATTCTTGTGAAAGTTGTAGTTGCCATAGGAAGGACTGGATCAAGCTTTTCATTTTCTTCAGAGAACAGTTTTTGATCTGCAAGGGAATCATGCTTAAGACATAGTTAATTCTCTGAGTTGTCGTCATTTTAATTGCATGCACTCTTCCCCATATACTTAATCGTAACTCATTCCATCTTTTAAAGTCTGACTCCATATTTTGGACAACGTGTGATAAGTTCACCTGCATCATTTTAGATACATCTTTAGTCAGCCAAATCCCAAGGTAGCGCATCTTGTCAGGACACCAATTGAAAGCAAAATTCTTCATTGTCAAGGTCGAGCATGATTTTGATGCTGGCAGTGCCTCAGATTTCGACCAATTGATCTTAGAACCAGAAACCTTGTGAAAAATGTCAATTTGGTCAATTAGCGCTGGGATCGAAGACTACACATTTTGGACAACCAGCAACATATCATCGGTGTAAAGCCAGACTTTTTGACAGGCTTCTCCATAATGAATACCTTCAATTAACCTGTCTTCTCTTATCTTCACAGCCAAGAGTTCCATTGCGATGACAAATAAAATGGGCGACAGGGGGCAGCCTTGTCTTGTCCTCCTTTTAAGTTCAAATTTGTCCGAGACCAGGCCATTAGTGTTCACACAAGCTGTAGGTAATGAATATAATAGCCTTATCCATCCTATCATATTTTGCCGAAATCCAAAACCTTCCAGGGCTGCCAGGAGATATTTCTACTCTATCTGGTCGAAAGCCTTTTCCGCATCCAACGACAACACCACCACATCTTTCATCTGATCCTTGCTTTTGAACAAAGTCAAGAAAAGTCTTCTCATATTGTCCGAGGCATGCTTCCCTTTAACAAATCCTGTCTGACTCTGATAAATTATATCCGATAGAGAGGCCTCCATTCTCAAAGCCAAGGCTTTCGCAAAGACTTTATTGTCTATGTTCAACAAGCTTATTAGCCGATAGCTACTTGTTTTGACTGAAGATTTCCCTTCTGTCAGAAAAACGGATATCGATGTATGCCTCATAGACTCTGGGAGACGACCGTCTATTAAAGACAAGTGTAAAATGGCCAACATAAGATGATAAACCTCTTCCGGGAACATTTTATACAGTTCAGCTGGCAAACCATCCTGGCCCGGACATTTCCCTGAATTTAAAGCTCCTGCAGCAGTCCTGAGTTCCTCCACATTCAAGTCTTTCCCGAGGGAATCTTTGTATTTCGACTTTATACTTTGCAACTGACAACCATTAACAAAATGTCTCACTTCCTCCTGAGACATACAAGCCTCTGAAGAGTATAAGTTGGAGTAATATTCCTTGAAAGTATCATTAATTTCAGCAGGTTGAAAGGTCATAATTACTTACAAGGAAAGGAAACCCGGTATACAACTGTCTAATCACAATTAGCAGTGTATACTTTGTCTATATCCGGGAGGATAGTGATAGGAGTACAGGGAGACAAAGTTATGAAGCAGGTACTAGAGGTGTATGGTATAAACACTCTTAGTAAAACATTGGGAGGGACCAAGGAAGGTTAAAAAAGTAGAAAACAACAATAGGGAATACATAGCAGGCTCCAATGGCCAGTTAAAAGTAATGTTGTAGCAAAAATACGACCACTGAGGGTACTTATCAACCTAAATAGTAAGGTGCCCACCCAAATATGGATAAATATGTCATAAATTTTACTCTCTGTTTAAAGTTCAGAGATATGTCTCGACATGTTTCTGTTCCTCTAAAACAAAGTGTGGAACATTCATCAGGAGGGGATAAATTACAGTATAGCCTATTTGACGATTGGGGTGGTAAACAATACCACTACAGTATCCTAGCACCTGCAAAAGATAAAAACAACAGACATCAAAGATTAGCTATTCACTAGTTATATACTTTGGAAGGTTCAAAAAATGAACTGGGCAACCTATCAAGGGGGATAAATACCTGATAAGGTGCCTGTGGGGGCTCTCTACTAGTATTAGTAGGTCTAGGGTAGTGAACATCACGGCCCTAAAAAAGAAAAGAAAATAATCTATAGCCAATATATCAGCTATTTAAGAAGCCTAGTAGTACACACAGTACAACAGCGAAAATGGGGAGGAAGACATCCATTATGTGTCTAAGCGTCAAAGTGTCTCATCGTGGGAAAGGGGAACCGTAACAGGTGAGTCCCACATACCAAAAAGGGGACAAATACGAACAGGCAGTAGATGAGCGAGACATACTAAACAACAATGAAGGCAGTGTCAACGTCCACAAGGTGCAGGGCCACCCGGATAAGGCATATTGGAGGTAACATACCACTATGTCACTGTGCACAGAGGGGAAAAGAGTGAAACCGGTGTTTTACTAGCATGCTAAGCGAACAGCAATACGGGGCGGGGTGACTCCGCGGAGAGCGGCGTTCTCGTGATCAAAGTCGGGTGAACAAGATCACCTACAAATGCCCAGAGGAATCCGACCTTGGTAAGCCCATAGGAGTGTACTCAGGAGCAAATCACAGCGATCCGCACTGCAGATAAAGTAAATACAACAGAAAAGTACGATCAGTGTAAAAAATACGATCGAGTTGTATCAACGGCAGCCGGAGAAGAATCGGAGAGCGAGCAGCAAAAGGCTGTTCGTCTGTATGCAACGTAACTTACCAAGTGCGGGGGAGTGTGCGGCAAGCAGGTATCTCGCCCTCGAGGATCTACAAGGAGTATCCAGAAACAGCGCGATGCGGCCGATGCAGGTAGGTTGTCAAGGGAACCCCAAGATAGTCCTACTACTATGTTCGTGTATCATTAGAAGGATGCCGTGAGTGAGTGAAACCAGGCGGCCATCTTACAAGGGAGTGAGAGAAAAAGTGACAAAGGTTGGGGTAATTTCAACACCAAGTCTGTGAAAAGTGGCCAAGTCGAATGGTGAAGCAAAGGAGGCTAAGAGGAAGAGGTCTCAAAAAATCAATAAATCAAAAAATCAAAAGGAACAGGGTGGTTGGGAAAACTAAAGAGTCTAGTAAATTAAAACCCTAAAGCTCCAGGGTGGAGTTTCCAACAGTAACATCATCAACAGGTTATTACTTGTAGCAATGTATACACAGATATTTATAAGGCCGCTAGATGTTGTGCCAATCAATCGACTCGTTGAGCCCCGTGACATCACTATGTAGGGTAAAAATTATCTTTTGTTCCATTTTCAACAATTTCTTTTCACGTGCTGTGTTATTTGCTCCTTTCAGAGCCAGTAGAACCGTCCAGGTGAAGTCTTCATATTTGTGTTTCAGAAGGTTGAAGTGTTTCACTAGTGGAGCATTCTCAGTTCTGTTCTTCAAACAGCTCCGATGTTCCATTATGCGAGTTTTTACTTTTCTGATAGTCTTACCGACATAGTGTAATCCACATCTACAGGTAATCATGTATACTACAAAGTCAGTGTTACAATTAGTGAGGTTCTTTTGGGTCCAGGGTTTTGAGAGGCCAACACCAACTTCTTTAGTTCTCGCAGTTAGTTTGCAAACGCCACATGTGCCACAGGGATAATGTCCAGTGGCTTCTGGGAGACCCCAAAGAGAGGTCAATTTGGGTTCCGGAATATTGACCGATTTCAATTTGCTGTTACTAACTACATTGCCAATGGTGGTACTTCTTTTATAGGCGAATATAGGCATGGGGATAGATTGAGTTGCGGTTCTAAAGATTTTCCAGTTTTTCTTTATGATGTTGGTGATTTCAAAACTCTGGTCCGTAAAGGTGTTCACACAGACAATGCGATCCTCTTTAGGTTTCATTAGCTTGGGTTCTAACAAGGCCTCTCGATTTTCTGAGTGTGGAAGCCTCAACTTCATAAGTTTCTTTATTTTTAAGACCCCATTAAGGGGAAAGATGGTTAAATCTAGAAAGTTAGTAGACTCACTGCTAGAAGTCATCGTGAATTGTAGATGGGGATTATTATTAAAATTTGATACTGACTTTTTTAACCTTCCTTGGTCCCTCCTAATGTTTTACTAAGAGTGTTTATACCATACACCTCTAGTACCTGCTTCATAACTTTGTCTCCCTGTACCCCTATGAAAGGTCATAATACCATCTCTCTTTTCAATAGCATTAATCGTCCTTTCATTCTCCATAGTCCTTGATCGATGAGAAAGAAGCCGATCACACTTTTCGCCCTTTTCATAGAACCAAAAGAGCACATAGAGAAATTCAGCATGTTTTCTTTTTCAAGAATCTCAATTTCCTCATTCATGTTCTTAATCTCAGTGTCCTTCTCTTTTTTCTTCTTGCTCGACAGACCTATCAACATTCCTCTCATGTAAGCCTTGAAGGTTTCCCACACATATTCTTCTTTCACTTCTCCAGTCCAGTTTTGAGCCACAAAAAACCTTGCTTCCTTTACTATTTTATCCACAATATCATTGCCATCAAGAAGTGTAACATTCATCTTACAATTATTTGACTTAGGTAAAGGAAAAGTAAGTTTCATTTCCAAAGATATCGGTGCATGGTCAGAAATTACGATGGCTTTGATATCACCCCATTTGAAAGACTCTATACACAAGCCCGAGGTCAAGAGGAGGTCAATCTGTGAATACACTTTATGTCTTGCAGAAAAGAAGGTATATTGCTTAGCTAAAGCGTTCTGTAATCTCCACACGTCTGACAGACTCCAGTCGCCCATACATTTCTTCAAGGCCTCTCTTTTCAAATTATTCACATTGTCCAAAGTATCTCCACTCTTGTCCATATGCGGATCTAAAGTAGTAACATTAAAATCTCCCCCCACTATAACATTTCTTACATTTACTTTCTGCATGAATTGCGTAAGGGAAGCAAAAAAACATCCGTCACCACCATTAGGAGCATATATATTGCAAATACAGTAGGCAACATCTTGAACTTTCATATTAACACAAACAATTCTTCCATTTAGATCTTTTTCACACTTCATTTCTGTAATCGGAAGATTCTTCCTTATCAAAATGCAAACCCCTCTAGAACTAGAAGTGAAGGATGAACAATAGACATTATCAATCACTCATTCCTTAGTGGGTTATCATGCACACCGGTGTACCCTACAATGACAAGGATTCTTTGAACTCCCAGTTATGAAATGTGACTACAAAATCCATTAGGCCTTAAGCTCTCCAAGGAGTGGTGAGGTTGGAAGCACTGACCAAAGCGTAAACTGTACTGAGGGTGATGATCAATACAGAGTCATGATGCACATGATGACAACTTCAGACGAGTTCCAGAGCAGCTGGCTCATCTAATGCCTTAACCAGCAGTCATTAGGGGATTTTACTTTGTGCCCCATTACAGTGTTGCTGCACCTATGGTGCCAAATGAAGACAAGACCTTCATGCTAACAAAGAGGACCGTGAGTGGAATGGGCCTTCTTGGGCCATGCCGCCTGCCTTGCCCCATTATTAACACAATTGTTTGATTTGTGTAGAGCACTAAAACTGGGATTCTGTATGTTCCTCTGTGTTCACAGATTTGCCAAATAATGGAATTTAGCCACTGAAAGGTAGAGTGGTTTGTAGGTGATCCCAAAAGTGTGGTGAAACAAGGATTATAATTCACGTCCAACTTGGCAAACACAACCTTAGAACTAAACTTCACTGCTGACCCACAACCATTTCACATGATGAAGGTGTTTATTTTTGGGGTAGAAGTGCTGGTGTGGGGAGTGTGCATGTAACTCGCGGGTATTGGCTCACGTCACACACACACACACACACACAAACACACACACTCTACTGTCTCTGTGTGTGTTCCCTTCTCCCTCATTGTCTATTTCTGCTCTGTCACGTTACATTAATTCTTTGACAATATTTGGTGAGTAAGGATAAATCATATAAAAGCCTGTAAATGATGCAGAGAGACTCTACTCTTTGACTTGAAATGGCTGACCTTAGGGGTCTCTTCACCTCTACATATAGTGGGCTATATTGGTGGGTGGAGGGCATTCTTGGTGTCGTTAACATGCTTTAACAGCAGCTCAATGGTCCTTATCCTGTTTGCCATGTTAGACGTCTCTTTTTCTGAATATGCTAGATCAATGGATGACAACCGGTTTGGGAAGGAGAGGGGGCTCTGACTTTCTCTCATGACATTCCATACCATAGTAGACAATTGTAGCTGTTACTTTCAACAAACCATATATCAAGAAACCAAGTGTTAATCAATGAGATCTATGAAGCCTATGCCACAGTGCTTTTGTGTTGCAAATTTTGATTTATTACAAACCTTTTTGCAATTTCATCCAGTCATCAATTTACAAAATTAATCATCCCATCATGTTTTGATAATTAACACAAGTATAAAATTCTAGAATGCAAATTACAGCATATAGCCATTATTCATCATTATTTCATCTTTGATTTAGTAATAACATCTAGAAACAAAACTGTTGCCAATACCAGAGGTATTTTCCCCACTAATTAAAAGCAAGTACCAATCTTCTGCCGATAAAGTGCTGTGTGCCTCCACAAAATATTTAAAGTGGATTGTTTTCAGTGCCGTCCACTCCTGACAGAAAAGCAGTAAGTGCTTTAAGTTACTCTCCACCCCCTGCTTGTTATAGTGGTCACAAGTAACAACTCTGGGCCTCAGCTTCTTTCTCACTGACAGCACCTCCTCAGTGGGCATTACATTCAATCTAATCCTCATGAATTGCGATCTGAAATAAGCATTGAGGAATCTAGATAAATATTTTGGCAGACACCCAAATGCCCTCACTTTGTGTCTCAGGTGATAAAATAATTTGAACCCGTTGGCTTCCTCGAAAGTTAATATCCAGTCTGTTCTCCAGACTTTTATTTTACTTTGTCAGGGTTGTCTTTTAGTTCGTCTTCCGAAGGAGCCAACTGTGTCCAACAAAACCCTACACCTTTTGATCCATTTCTGTAGTGCACGACCTTTGTCATTATCTATATGATTCTTGTTTTAAAATGAGTGAGGCTTGTGTTGATTAAAATGCCCAGGTACTTAAACGCAGACACCTTATCAATTATGTGGCTTCTCCAAAACCAGAATTTTACTCTTTGAGCCATTGATTTGCAAGTCATTTTCTCTTACATGTTCTTCTAAACAAGAAAGTGAACGTTGCAGACCAATGGCTGTCTGGTCAATCAGTAATAGGTTGTCTCTGTACAGTAAGTAACCAAGCTATATGCCTCCAACAGTCAGAGGAAAGCTTTTTGCTTTTAAAAGGCAATCCCCAATGTCAGAAACGAAAAGGTTGAACAGCGCCGGGGCGAGGGGACAACCTTGCTTCATCCCTCTGGATGTGTGTATTTCCTCTGTTAACAGGCCCTCTGTATTCAATCTAACCTTTATTGATGTGCATCTATGTAGAAATTGTAGTTTTTCTTTCAGGTCTATTGGGCAGTTCCAACTGGTCAGTTTTCCCTTTATCTTAGATCTATTAACTCTATCAAAAGCTCCAACTAAATCCACAAAGGCAATATAATACTTTCCCCGCCTTCCAAAGCATGTACTTGTAAGGGAGAATTCTCCAAAATGGCTAATTGCCCTTGCCTACTGAGTCCCTCAGCAGCTTGCTGGATTTCTAGGATTTATCCCACTCTTAGATGTGTTTTGCTGTGTGTGTTTAACATTTTTGTGTTCATAGACTGTGGAGCCTCACCTACTCCATAGGCATCATCTTTTTACTATGTGTTACACAGCACCTTTAGTGCAGTGACACAGGGTTGTCTTTTTCAGACTTCCCACTGTAAACCCAAATTTTTGGGACTGACTACTGTCTCCCAGAACATGTAAAGTTGCCATTGACTTTATTAGTCATTTTAAATTCACAGACCCAGTACAATCTTACATAGAGTTCTGGAAAGGGTTAATAGTTATCCCTTTTCGTCTGTTTCTCATGGAACATTATTTAGTTCCCTTTTCATTAAGATTTGGCTGGTGGCAGTGGTATCTACCCTATTTTTTCTACCGCGGTTATTTTAAATAGCCTTGGTATTGTTTTAGGCTATTTTAGTAGCCTCGAACTTAAAGCCGCTGGACCATATTTACTTTTATTTGGTACCGGCTGGGTTTATTCGCCATTTCTTTTTGTAAAAGTCTTTCTCGTGCTTTACTCTGTGCGCCAAACTTGGTTTGGTTCCTTTGTTCGCCGACCTTTGGCGGGCTTCTGCACAGAAGCCCTCCTTAGGCGCCCGAATGTCTGAGGGGGACAGGATGTGAGGGAGAGGTTTGAGACTCATGTCGCATTCTGTGTGTGATTGGCTGTGGTGACTGTCCCTCCGGACAGCCACCCTGCTGTGTGATTGACAGCCAGGCTGTGTGAATGGGGGAAAACTGCATAAAAAGCAGGCCTCTGGGACTGAGAAGGCAGAGTCGCCACTGGATTGAGAGAACCTAAGAGAAGTGACAGAAGAGGACCTCTTCCACGGCTGAACCTCCCGGTGAAGCCCTGCTGCGGGTCCGAATCTTCAAACTTCGATGACAGGGAAGATCTGCAAGGAATCCTCTCCCCTTGAGCTGGTGGGAACAACCAGTTCGCCAAACTAGAAGCCAGGCCTCCCTACTCGCGCGTTCGGGCTGGTTTGTGCTGGTTCACGCCTGGGGCAGCACCGATCACTGTCGATACTTTAGGTAAAATACTGTTGATCATTCTTTTGTACTACTCGTATGCTTTTTTGAAATTGCAACATAGAGGGTGGTAATTCAAGTGGCTTATGTAATGGCCCTCTTGTTAGGCAGAATTATATGCAGTACCCTTTGGCAACACTACACACAATTAAGACTACAAGTGACAGTACAATTTCACCTTTGGTACAAGCCTGTACTACACAGTTATAGTGGTAGCAGTAGCGTAGCAGCCAGACTTATCTCAAGAGTAAGTGAGCAGTACAAATAGTTACACAAAGGACAGCAATTACTATGATCCAGGGAAACACTGACCCAAGGTTTCTAAGTAAAAGAATATATATTTATTTACTCAACAGTTGTATAACATTTCACTATTTTAAGCAAGTTAAAAATCACAATCATAAATACACCACATCACTTCCCTTAAATTCCAGACAAGTTAAGCTCACAAAATGAAGTTGGAGCAAAATGGCACTCCAGCAATTTAAAAGGGAGGGAAAGACAAAGTTATTAGAAATTAGGCAAAGCCAACAGGTAAGTACTCAGGCAATTTGAACAAGAGAGACTACAGTGAGGAGATCAGCTAGAAAAGGCTTAGGGCCAAAGTCAATGGGTCAAAAGTCTTTTGCTCAAGATCACACAGTTCAGGGTAGTCTGCGGTAAAGTTCGTGGCACAGATTCTGGACGAGGTTGGTTGGTAGGAAACTTAGTTCTAAGAGAAGAGAAGGACAAGCCCTCCGACTGGAGAAAGATTTCAAACACTTTCACTGCGGATGACCGAAACGGACAACCGGATTTGCACAGTACCTTAAAACGGAGAGGGAGCTGTAGCTGAGGCGGACGTTCCTGGTGGTTCCTGCAGGCTCACGGTTCCTGAAGTGACTGTCGGACTGACACGGAGTAGGAAGACTGTAGGGGCCTGCGCCACCCAGGGAAGAAGCCAGCAGCAGAGCAAAACAATGAATAAAAGGTGCGCTCCTTAAAACCCAAGCAGGGTCCGCCCTACCTGGCTATCCGGCCCACAGTAGCTCTGTACAGCGAATTCGACCAGAGGAGGGGTCCTGGCTTGTAGTTTGGGCAAACTGGTTGGTCCCACCATCTCAAGGGAAGAAGTTTCCTAGAGGATATTCTCTGTCGTTGGATTCTGGCGATTCGGACCTGCAGCAGGGCTTTACCGGGCAGTTCAGTCATGGTAGGGGTCCTCTTCATCCAGTTCCTCATTAGTTCTTTGGTTCCAGTGGCGGTTCTGCTCTTCCAGTCCCAGAGACCTGTTTTTATGCAGTTTTCCCCCATTCATACAGCTTGGCTGTCAATCACACAGCAGGGTGGCTGTCCTGGCAAGGACAGTCCCCTCAGCCAATCAAACAGGAGTGCGGCTTGGGTTACCAAGGGAACCCCTGGCAGGGGTCCGAAGATCCCTCTTTCAAAAAGAAATGGCGAATAAACCCAGCCGGAACCAAAATAAAATGTATTTGGTCAAGCGGGTTTATGTTCGAGGCTAATATAATAGCCTGAACCAATACCACGTTTATATAATATAATCGCGGTAGAAATTTTAGGGTAGATACCACTGCCACCAGCCAAGTCTTAATGTTAAGAGAGCGAAACCAAGGCTCTAAGAGGTACAGACAAAAAGGGATAAGAGTTAACCCTTTCCAATACTCCATGTAAGATGGGGTGTACTGGGTCTGTGGTTTAAAGTGACTATATAAAGTTAACGGCAACTTTACCTGTTTCTGGGGGACAGTAGTCAGCCCCAGAAAAATGGAGTCAGGGGGAAGTCTCAAAGACAACCCTGTGTCACTGCACTGAAGGTGCTGTGTAACACACACAAAAAGTGTTGCACATGGAGTAGGTGAGGCTCCAGTGCCCAAGATCACACAGAAAGTAGAAATACACATAGCAAAACACATGTAAGAGTGGGAAAAAAGGCTTACACTCTTACCAGGTGAAAAAAATAAACCATCGAAATCCAGCAAAGCTGCTGAGGGACTCAGTAGGTAAGGGAAATAAACCATTTATGAGAATTCTCCCTAACACCTCTTAAATCAGAAAGGGCAAACAGGATACTTCAGCGCTACCTGGGGATGGGCCTTATCCTCCTAGTGACCATTGTGTAACTAAGAAAGATGAGGATCTTGTATTACATTGTGGGATGAATTGTAAGTACCACAACAGTTGGCCCCTCTGGGTGGTTTAGAGGCTTGCTCTAAACAGGTGGTGGCTGATGTGTCGGACTCTCGTGATTTGATGCCATTGGAACCCAGACTTTGCTGGTCAAACTATGTAGTCCACATGTATGGACTCTTGTTTGAGGAGTACAGAATTGCCATTGGCGGTATCTGAAATGTCGAGAGAACCTGACTTTAATAAATCCTCGATGGCCCCATTGATGCATGCGGATGCTCCTCGGGTAGAGACTCGGGTAGAGACTCCGCACAGATCGGACTCCTATACCGTAGAGATGTGTGCTGGAGGAATATGTAATGATGTTTGAAAGGTAGGGTAGTCTGCAGATTTTGTCGGACTATTATTCATGTTAAGCTCCTGATGGATCATAACTGTACACTTAATCTTGACTTTTATATAAACCTCTGGTAAGTATGCCTGATTTTTCTGTCAATTTGCGGATATGTTCCTGTCATTGCTGAAACCATGCTCAAGATTCTTAGTTTTGGGTGACTTTAATTTATGGCTGGCAGATGTGACAGATCAAATTGCATTTCGTCTAGACTCCATGCTCCAAGGTTTAGTGCCCACTCATGCAAAGGACAATATTTTAGATTGGCTTTTGACCATGAATATTAATATAGATGGATTTATTGTATCACCTTGTTCTTTGGTGGGATCACTAATTCACTTAATTTAATCTGCATGGGAGAAAAAGAAGAATTTTGTCAGGAATAAGATTACGACCAGGAATATTCATAATATTACACAGGAGACATTGGCTCAGTTTATTGCTACCCTGAATCAGAACTTGCCTAATCTGGAATCTATAGATGTTCTTGTTCAAGACTTTTCAAAGTCTCTGTCTGAGGCAGTCGATTATATTGCTCCCTTGTAAACCTGCTCTTTACCATGTACAAAGCAGAATACATGGTATTCTCCTGAAATCCAGGAATTGAAATGTATTAAAAGGAAATGTTTTAATACATTGCTCAATTCTAGAACTGAGGCAGATGGGGCTCTTTACACTGTTGCTGCCAAAAGTTGCTGTGATTAATGCTAAAAAAACAGACTATGATAGTAGAATTTGTAATGCAGCCTTGAATACTCAGGAGTTATTTAAAATCCTAAAAGTGCTTAGAGCTTGAGAATTCGGGATCTGAGGTCCCACGACATTGGTTCAAGACAATCCATAGTGTACCTCTGTACAGACCTTATTGGAGGTTAAACCCATACTGGAGGTAGATATGGCAGATATCATTGCCAAATTAAAACCAACAAGCTGTAAGGGTGATGTATGCCCAGCATCTGAGATTAAGGCATGTCCACCAACACTTATTCCAATAATAACAAAATGTGTCAATCAATCATTTGCCGAAAATCATGTCCCTCAATGCAATAAGCTCTCTTGGATTGCTCCTCAGTTAAATAAAGCTACATTGGAATCATCTGTACCAACTAATTATAGACCAATAAGCAATGGTCTCTTCCTTCTAAAGATTCTTGACTGGGCTGCCTATTTGCGCAGGAATACCTGATTTGTAACAATATATTAGGCAAAACGCAATCTGGCTTTTGTGCAGCTCATGAGACAGAATCAGCACTGCTGGATCTAAACTAGAGCATATTGCAGCGCACGGTAAAAGGGCAAAATGTTATGTTGATGTTGCTAGATCTTTCTGGTGTGTTTGATTTTGTCGATCACTCCCTGTTAACTGATAGGCTCTCACAAGTAGCAACTTTTTCATTTTCGGCAACTGCTTGGATTAAGTATTTTCTGACAAACCGCCCTCCAAGAGTCTATTGCAGCGTTTCTGTTGAGGATCTGACTAAAATCAAATCCAGCGTACCTCAAGGACCTTGGCTATCACTGACACTATATAACATTTTCAGCATGCCCTTATTCCAGCTGCTGGATGAAAGAGGGATTAGTTATACCAACTACCCTGATGATACACAGTGTCTAATCTCTCTGTCTGGTGTCTATCAGAAAGATCTTGAGGCTATTAATGCGGTGTATGCTCTAATACAGCAGTGGATGATGTTAAATGGGCTGGCACTCAATGATATGAAGACAGAGTTTATGGTCATTGGTACAGCTGATAAAATCAGAAAGCTGGGTCAGCACTTTGTGATTACAGATTGTGGACTAAAAACACTCCAAGGTGAAACCTCTGAGCATCTACCTGGATCAGCACTTGACTATGAAAGCTCATGTCCATTATCTGATTTCATCTACAGTGTATTACATCAAACTACTAACTCTGATTAGACATTTTAGATTAGATTACTGCGTCAGCCTGTTACAGGGTATTGGTGCTGGTGACCTCAATAGACAGCAGGTTTCACAGAGTAGCACAGTTTGCACAGTTGTAGGGCTGGGTAAGTAGGACCATGTGACCCAGGCCAAAAGAGAATGTCATTGGCTACCTGTGGCCACTAAGATCTCCTTCAGAGTAATGACCGTAACACATAAATGTTTATATTCCAGCCCTGTGTATCTTTCATAAAGTCTTGCTAGACTTCCAAACAGAAGAGCATTGATGCTCGAATAACAACTATCTTTTGATGGTGCCAAATACCAAACTTGTTTTGGTTACTAATGGTGCATTCCTTTCTGCTGCTCCCATACTCTGGACCTCCTTGCTGCCTGATTTGTGGAATACAGCCTTTTTAGAAGCCTTTGAACAAGCTCTTAAACGTTGGTCTTCTCTTGAGCAGTTATACTTGGTAGCTTCTTTTTGCCGTCTCTGTAATTTGGCTGGATTTCTCGTCTTGGTTGCGCCTTCATGCCTACGGGCCTTATCTGGCACATTACAGATAATTGAAACTAAACGTAACTAATATACTCCGACATCCCGTACCCTTTCCTCCATCCTGTATGGGCTGTCTTGGGACCTTTCAGCAAAAAACTGTGAGCTTTCGATTTAGATTTGATGCCTGGCTTGGGGCTGCGGCCCTGGCTTATGTACCCCATATATCCCTGCCCTCTGCTGCCTCACTGCAGTCCCTTTTTCTGTGCAGACTGTGACGGACTTCTCAGCTTGAGCTGAGTTGTAGTTTTTTCACAACTTCACAGGAGCTCCCTTTCTTTTTCCTTTTGTTCTATTTTCTATCTGTACCAGCCCGTGTTTCGTCTGGTGCATGTCGGTTGTGGGAGGGTTCACACATTTGGCCTCGTGCCTTCCCAGCCTCTGATGCACAAGCGTTCTGCATGGAGTACCTGGGATTTGAGCACCGTTGGCACCTGCGCGGACTGTAGCACGCTTACACGAGGACGCTCAAGACTTAGATGGTGGCCAGAGATCTTCGGCAGGTCGCTGCCGCAGCCCATTAAGGATTTTGTCGGTAAAGCTAAACATCAGGACAAGGTAAGTCCCTTATTTAATAAACCGGGATTCTTTCACAGGTGTCCCTTTGGCTGGGAGGGGCACATCGAGTCCTTCTACTGGGGCCAGGCCTTAGGCAAAGAAAGCTACCAGGGGCGCTCTTGGGTGGTTTGGTGGCCGGAGACCTGTCGGGTGCACCAGCCCCAAAGATGGGGGGTGCTGAGAGTGAGGAGGGAAATGACGACGCATCTTCCTCTGTCAGGGTGTTACATGACAGAATGCAGGGCCTGGCAAACTTTCTGGGTGTCCCAGTGACAGAGCAAGCACAGCATTAGCCCGGAGGGCTTGCAGAAGTCTTGTCCCTCAAATCAGGCAGCAGATCGGGAGTGGCCATGCAGAGAGATGGCAGTGGCAAAAAAGCTGTGACTGAAACCACACTCCAATGCGTGGGGCAACAAGCAGCTGGAGATTAGCTTCAAGCAGCTGGAGGGAGATGAATTACTGGTAGTGACCCACCCACAGCCTGTCTTGTCTGTAGTTGCAGCGGCATCGCTGTGCTCGAAGCAAGCGTGCCTGTCGAGGGAGGGCAAATTACTGGAGGGGTTTGAGTGGAAGGTCTACAGCAACACAGGCCTTCACCTGAAGCAAGCAAACACGGATGCCATTCTTGCTGCAGCCAACCAAAAACTATGGCAAGAGATAGCTGACTTCACCCAGGATCTCCCACTGGAGAGGCAAGCTGCATTCAAGTTCTGGATTGCAAGAAGTGAAATTCATAGCGCAGGACATGCTAGAGGCCTCTGTCACCCATATTGACAACGTGAGCAGGAGCATGTGCCTTTAGGTGGATGGTGTGGATGGATGCAACCAGGTTTTCCACGGATGTCCAGGAATGCATAGTCGATCTCCCCTTTGAACAAGTCCAACTCTTACATTCATCTACTGACGAAGAGCTAAATAAAAAGACCAGCACGCAGGCTGCCAAGTGACTAGCGCTGCTAGCCAAACCAGTGGCAAGGTCGTTCACCCAGTCACATCATGGGATGGACCAGCGATCTAGGTCTTTCGGTGGCCTCAGGGGCTTTAGTTACAGGAGAGTCTGACAGCCTGACAGGAACCCGAGCCAACACAGAAGGAAGTAGTCCAAGCAAGCTACCAAAGGGTTCTTTCAGTCCCCCCCTCCTCCTCAGCCTCAGAGTCTGGGAAAAAGTGACTGCGGCATCCTGGTTCACATCTCCCCGGTAGTGGGCAGGCTTGCTCTCTTCAGGGACAACTGCCATCGTCTGGTTACAAACCTGTGGATTTTGTCCAGTGTCTCCACGGGGTTGAGACTTTATATTCCCCCTCAGGCCCCTCGTACCCCCCTCTTCCCCACGTGTCCAAGTTGGGTCACCAGCACTCATCTGGGAGATTGCGCAGTTGTTCAGGGAACAGGCAGTGGAACAGGTTCCAGTGGCAGATAGGGGTTATGGCTTCTATTCCATAGTGTTTGCAGTCCCCCAAAATACCAGGCTGGGCTGAACATGGTGCTGGACCTCTCCTCCCTAAACATCTTCCTCCCCTTAGAACATTTCAGGATGGAGACGCCAGCCCAGATCTTGGAAGCACCCTGCAAGGGAGACTGAATGTGCTCCCTGGACCTCAAAGATGGCTACCTACATGTTAGGGAGAATTCTCATTTCATGGCTAATTTCCCTTACCTAGTGAGTCCCTCAGCAGCTTTGCTGGATCTCTGGAGTTGTTTCTTTTCCACTTGGTAAGAGTGTGAGCTTTTCAGCACTATTACTTGTATTTTGCTATGAGTTTTTACCTGTTTTTGGGATTGTGGGCTCTGGAGTACATCACTTCAGTAGCCCCCTTCTTTGTGAGTGTCACACCGCGCCTTCTGTGCAGTGGCAAAGGGTTGTCGTTTAGACTTCCCAACGACTCCATTTCTGAGGTGACTACTGTCCCCCAGAAAAGGATAAAGTTACCATTAACTTGAAAATATCGAAGTACTCTTGGCTACGTTGAATCGTGAACTGTGTGATCTTCGGCAACAGGCCCCGGTGTCACTTGACCCTGGCTCCGGCCCTTTGACTTTTGAACTCTTGTCTATGAGTGTTTCTCGATTCTGTCTGCCTAACCAAAATATTGCCTTTGATTTTTGCCTTCAACACCCTCTGAGTATCTCAGGTGCTAAGTGTGTTTTTGCCCCGGTAGCATTTCATGTCACGGATACGCGTTTAATTAGTAGACCGAACTGTCAAAAAGTGATCACAATCGTATTCGCTGTAATATGTTTTGTGCCTAACACCGGTTCATTCAAACACAGGGTACTTACCTTGACACATACTTTACAAAGTGAATTGGTTAGTTGTAGTACATATAACGTGTGGTTTTTGTTTAAGTTTAATAGAAGTGTTGTGTTTATAACAAATGGTTTAAAAATAAATGTACTTACATTTTTCTATTGTATTGCCACCTGTAGTCTTAATTGTGTGTAGTGGTCCCTAAGGGCACTGCACAGGATTCTGCCTAACACTACACAGCCCCGTTTTTCAGCTGCACAGGAAATTTCTTCGGTTCGATCTAAACTCCCTGAGTGTTTACAAAGTTTATGAATACATTGGTGGCTTTACTCAGGCTGGAGGGGCACCACTTGTGCCCTTACCTGGATTACTGGCTGGTGGGATCCAGCTCCCCAGCCAGACCAAAGGAGTCATGCCAGAGGCTGGCAGATATTCTACATCATCTCGGCTTCTCGGTCAATCCAAAGAAGTCAGCAGACTCCTACACAAGTGTTCGTTTTTCTGGGAGCGCAATGGAACACAGTGGCTCTCTGGGTAATCCACGCGCAGGTCAGGCCGCAGGACATTCAAAGGGCAGCGCATCACTTCCTGGCAAGGAGCGAGACAACGGTGTGGTGGTTTCAGCACTTCCTAAGGCTGCTAGCTTCATGCATACTAATGGTACCCAATGCCAGACTAAAGATGAGAGGAACACAGCTGCAGCTGGCAACAAGCTGGGATCAAGAAAAGGAACCACAGGAAATCAAGGTAGCCATACGGCTGGTCATGCATCAGGATCTCTGGTGGTGGTTGCAGACAGACAATGTGATGAAGGGTGTGCCGCTGTGGCTGCAACACCCATCGTCCACCATTACTACAGACTCATCCCTAAGGGGATGGGGAGCCATGCTGGGGGAGAACTACATCTACGGTGCTGGAGTGGACCTGCGAGGCAGTGGCACATAAATGCCCTAGAGCTCAAGGCTATTGGCCTCACGCTGAAAGCATTTGCTTAAGTGCAGGGCAGGTTAGTGCTTTTGAGCACGGACAGCCCCACATCCATGTTTTACCTTAGCAAACAGGGGGGCACCAGATCCCTTGTCCTCTCTCTCACAGTAGTGGAGATATGGGTATTGGCCCTACATCATGACATTTAACTCAGTGCATTCCACCTCCCTGGGGACAGCAATACGTAAGTGGACACGCTCAGCAGACTGGGCAGAAACACCTATGAGTGGGAACTAGCACACACAACGCTTGCTCTAATCTTCAGGCAATGGGGAGCACCACAGGTACACTTGTTTGCATCAGGGGTTACCACAACTGTCCCCTTTATGCCTTATGGCAGGGCCCTAACTCGCTGGGGGGGCGGGGCATTGTTTCAGATTTCTTGGGATCACCTTCGGGCATATGCGTTCCCTCTGATGCTACTCCTGCAGAGGGTAGTGTGGATGTTCAAGACGTCAGTCGATTTCTCTCTGATCCTCATCGCTCTGAGATGGTCGGCGAGGGTGTGAGTCTCAAACTTGCTCCAACTCGCTGTGATGGCACTGGTGACTACCGATCGAATCGCTTTCCTTCCTCTCACAGCGGTGGGGTGGGCTGGGGTGCACCCAGAACCCTAGAGACCAATTTATACATTATTCAGGTCTCCCGTAAAGAGTCCTTCAGGGCACAGTGCTGGGGCAAGTGGACCAGATTCTGCTTTTGGTCAAGAGATAACCAAATAGACACTTTCACTTGTCCTTTAAACAACATGTTGTCCTTTGTGGCGCATCTGGCGCATTCGGGAGGTCGACAGCTGCTGCACGTACTTGGCAGCTATTGGCTTTTACAAGAACTCATCATACTTTCACAGTGGCCAGTGTGTTGCATTTTCTTATGGGGCATAGCTGTTGGAATACTCATGTCTGTATGTGAAGGGGGTTTGGCCGATGACTGGAAAATACTGCTGCTTCCTCATAGACTAAAGACTGTGATGTGGGGCAGGGAATAGAAGGTTAAAGATGTAATTTCTCATCTGTAATCTTTATTATAATGAGCAACATTTATGATTCCATCCATCCTCCACAACTTCTCTGAGTTGCCATAAAGGTGTACTGATGGGTATTACTAACAGGATTATGGTTGATTGGCCAGGTGCTTTATACCCACTGCATGGGGAGGGATTACATTTAACTTCAAAGTTTATATTGTAATGCATCTTAGTCATACGTAATCATAGCACATCTTCCCACTGTAAGGAACTCATGGTGGCAACAGTAAAGACAGACACAAGTGATCACAGTTCAAGGGTGTTTATTAAACTGTATAAATATGTGAGAAAAACGTCTAACCTAAACCTAAATCTAAGTTTGGAGCAAGCTACGAAAATCAAATAATAATAAGGCAGCCCTAGTGGCATCTTGTCAAATGAAAAAGGCCTATACTAAAACAACATATTGACAATCCTTACCTCTAAGTTACAAAATACTGTGGGATAATGTTCATCAGAAAAGAAAGCGGTGTTCACATAATTATGTCAGGATGGTATAATTGGGGTCTCCAATCCCCACCTTTTTAGCACGGGACAAGGTCACATAATTATGTCAGGATGGTATAACTGGGGTCTCCAATCCCCACCTTTTTAGCACGGGACAAGGTGGCACTCTCGAGCACAGCACACTTCTGGGCTTCTTCAGCACGAGCTTACAGTTTGTTTCCAAATTATCCGGGCCTTCTGTAGCCAAGTCTCTTTTACATCAAGTCTCTTGCCTCAGAGGGCCTGATGTACTATTAACAACAAACAAAAAGTTCCTTTCAGTAATCTTCCGGTCAGGTGATTTTCTTTCACCCGTGGATCCCCCTCAACTGGGCTTTGATCCTTTTTGTTATCTTGACTTCCCTAAGTCAGGTTCACATTTGCCAGTTTCACACAATTCATTTATTCATAATACCTTGTGGGATTCACTTCCCTTCACTTTTCCTAGTCCCCAGTCAGGCTTTCTCTCACGCCCCCTGTCAGGCCTTCCACAATTACCGTTAACACAGCATTTTCCCTCAGCCGGGCGCACACGCTTTTTTTACAATGTCACAACTTTGTAAATGGGTTAAGGACTTTCGAGTTTACAAGGGATTTTGACTAAACCCTTGTATGGCCACCTCAACTCTGTATGTCAGACTTTTTCTATGGCCTCTGGTTATTATCTTGTTCACAAGAAAAGGGGTCCAGCCAGAGTCTTTCGAATGCACACACATGTGGCGCTGGACCATTCTGCAGCTGGTCTTTCCCTAGATTTTAAAAGTTCAGCAGCACACAAGTTCTTTGTTCATAATAAGTTGCTGTTTGCAACCTTTGCTTAACACCGTCCGGTTTTACTATCGGTTTTCCCTCCGACTCACCGGCTGTGCTGACCTCCTCATCGTTTCCTGTCTCAGGCGTCAAGGACGGTACCACGGTAGCAAGCACGCCGCTCCACCTCGGTTATCATTGCGGTAGGGTCCTGATGCATAGTGGACATCTGTTACACCACATGTCGCTGTAGTGATTCCTTTCACAGAGACTTCGTGGGCTTGGGTCAAAAAGGGCAAGGGCACTTCCCTCATTGTCCTTTCCAGTCTTGGAGCCTTTATTCTCCCTTTGAACTGCCATCCTGGAATAGCCGCATCCTTGTGCGTTTGTCCTTGCTCAAAGTGTCCTCTTGTGCTCCGCCTTTTATGCCAGTGGGGAAGGGAATGGGCCGTCAGGTGTGTGTAGTTATTGTCGATTACCTGACTCTGCCTGACCCATGTGTTGGAACAAGTCAGGTAAACGGCTCTGGTGTTAGTCCGTTGTCTTTTACAGGTTAGAAAGTGTTTGTGTCGGAAAAGGTGGGGTAGAGCTTCTAAGTATCCTACGGGGTAGGATAACGATGACCGTGTCCTGGCCAAGTGGATGACAAATCTCCGAGTAAGAGCGGGTGGGACACCTTCAGGTTTCTCACACCATCTGCAAGACCTTTTCTGTGTTCTGTTGAAAAAGGACGATGGCTTGACTGAGGATTATTACTTTTGCGAAAAACCATTTGTATTTTACTCATTTTAAGATTGTGATTTGAATGCCTGTTGTTTAGGGCATTGTCAATATTTTTACTGTTTTTTATATTTTGCTTTAGGATGTTCTAGTGTCCTATTTTTACTGATCGTGTCTTTCTAATATAACTATTGTTTGATTGGCATTTTAGATAATACATTAGGCACAGGGTCCTGTAATATGCATCATTTGGTCCAATTATTTAATACTGGAAGGGTGCACTGTCTGATTTGGTATTACAACGTTTTCCAGGGCTGCGTTTTGTTCCATGGCAGACTCATATTTCCGGTATAAGAAATTTGGGCTGTTTAAATTGTGATGAGTCTCAATGCTTGTGTTTTAGGAATGTATATACAATGAGCATACATTTCACCTGTACTCTGTTCATGCAAATTTGGCACATGAAAAGGCAATACTGTGGCAGCAAGTGCTAATACCTTTATAGAAGAAGATAGCACATATCTGTAAAACTTCCCAAAATAGATTGACTATTTGTTACAGTTCCCCTGTGATTTAACCATTGTTGGAACATAAAGAACATAAAGAATTACTGCCTGCTTAATAATGATTTAATTTTTAGTCATATAAAAATGTTGATTATTATATCTGAGTCAGCAGAAGAATAACAATTAATTTCCTTGCATTAGGATCTGCAGCTGATCTGTGTAAAATGGCGATGATTAAAATTGTCAGATCCATTTCCACCTCATCAACTTTAACTGCAAGGTTAGTAGCCAAAGAGTTTCTGTTATTTTCACGCTGTCCAGTTGGTATGTTAAAATTGTGTCTATATTTTTTTTATTATTATTATTTTTTATTATTAGCGCTTTGGTTTACACAAAAGGAAAACCTTTGGCTATTTAGATAAAAAAAAAAGAAATATATATATATATATATATATATGTATATATATATATATATATATATATATAGAAAAAAAACAGTAACATCAGCAAAGAAACTAGTTATTTACAAAGAAATGTCACACAAGTATCTCTTCGAAAGTTCTTCTTCCTTATCCAAGCGACCACATAGCTCCACTATATACTCTTTTCCTTTCGCAATCAGCTCCAGTGTTATGATCATATACTCAAACTTATTTTCTCGATTTTTGCAAAAATGATCAACACAAATGTTGTTACAGGTAGATTGATTGAGATCCTTTCCCCTTCCAACAGACATCTCCACCAAAGGTCAATTTCTCTAGACCGATAGTCCTTCCAGATTTGGCCCAAATAGGTCTGTCTTTCCTGACTAAGAATCGGACATTGCAGCATCAAGTGTTTCAGAGATTCAACCACCTTTGTATCTTGACATAATCTGCAATGCTTTGGTTCTTCTTTGGTTCTGTTCCTATAGCTATTGTCTCTGCATGGCCAGAGATTGAGACGGAATCTTAGATAAATAGATCTCAAGAACCAATTTGGAAATTGCGACAAATACTTTGGTAATCTGTTCAACTTTGGCGGGGGGGGGGTCGGCCCAGAAATCTTCGTATCCTTGATATTTGTAAAGATCTTCATTTGTTTCAATCCAGTCGAGCATGTACATTTTTTTCTTTACCTGGTCTGGGTTCTTTAATAATGATTCTTCGGATTCGTTCAGGTTTCGTAATATTGCCTGACATGTTTTGGCCCACTGCGATAATACGGCTCAGTGTGGTTGTCAATTGCTTTTTTCAAGACTGAGAATCCACTCATCGAAGTTGCTTCCAGGCATTTTTGGAAAAAGGAAATTATCTTCCACTCTGAGATAGTTTTCAGTGAAGATAATGCTAATTCTCTTCGTATTATTTGAATTGGGTAGGATTTAGGCAATCGAAGGATCGTTCTCCAGAATATCCCTTCTAATATTGACCATATTTTGGCATCCAGCATAAGGGAGGTTTCTGCTCCATACGTTTGAATTGCCACCACGTTCGCTCTATAAAAGGCCATCAATGGTTTCAAGGAGAATCTACAGAATCGGGTCATCAGGATCTTTGCTTGTCCTGTCAGATTTTGTGTTTATATGCGATTTGTTCTGTCTCATAGGCCCTGTAGTAATAGGTGCTATTTATCTTCAGTACAGTGCAACTCAATGTCTTCTGTTGAGAATCAAACCTATGCTTTTCAGGTTCAGTACAGATCTTAGCAACAAATGCTTAAATGATTGACCTATCAGTCTGTGTATAATGTATTTCTGCTTTTTGGGCCAGATAAGAAGACCCCAGGAGAAGGGAACTCTCCTTCCTCCATCACCTACTGCTGCTTAGCATGAACACCGGTGGATAGGTAGTGAAGGGAGAGATGGTATGTGGACCTGAGGGCTAATGGGGCAGAAAATGTGGGGTTGAGGTTCCACTGTTACAGGAGAGAGGTGGCTGTATTGGTTTATCACGATCATGTCAGTATTAAGCATATATCTTAATTGAACTATCGCACACCAAAGGTAGGTACATTTACTTAATCAATCCCTACTCACCAGTACCTTACCATCATCCCACAGGAAGTCTAAATATCCACCTGGGGCTGTGTCAGGTTTTAGGTCCGAGAATAGAGTTTAAACATGAAACAGGGCTTCTTGAGAGCAGCTAAGGTACTCTGTACTACAGCAACTCACTCTCTGCTCTTGGGTACGTATAGGTCCACAAGTTTGTTGTGGTCCTACCATAAACAATTGGGGGAAGCTATCCTTTTATGTATAATTTACATTAGCCAGTCCCTACACAGGCTTCATTAGACCAACAAATGCACTAAATGTCTCCAGAAACCATAACATGTATCCACATACAATTCCCTTAAAAGTTAGCATTAATATATATATATTTATTTTATTAAATAAATAACAGATGAGTGTGGGAAACAGTAAAGTATAAAATGATAAGCAATTCACAGTATTAATAATAGTATAAATGGGTACTATTCTATAATTTACTAATTTCTTTGTAACTGGCTTTTAAAAAGCAAAACTGCCAAACTTTAAAATGTTTCAGAAAATAATCTACTGGAACCCCCTAAAAAGTATCAATAATAGTCTTTTAAAAAACTCCATATTCCAAAAAGGAAATTCTTTCAAAAATGCTATCTAGGCACCCGTCTTCTCTCTCTCCTTCTGTTTAAAGTGCAGCTTCCCCGGTCAATTTTATACGCCTGATAGCGTACTTCCAGCACGGTCTTGTCGTCTCTTGTAATTCTGGAAAAGCCTGCAAAACGTGGTTCTGAAATAGCCATTTACTAGCTTACCACAGACTTATCACAAGGCTACATTTACCCTATCAAACACAAACCCCCACATAGTGTTATCAGCCCTCAGTTGGCTGCTCTGCTGTGCCATGTTCAGGAATTTGTTATGACTAAAGACATCTTCAACTCTTTAGACGTTCAAAGACTTCCTATTGCTGGGGACATATAGGAATATGTTATGGATGTGGGAGCTGGTGGCTATTTCTGGGTGACCTCCAAGTTTTCAGTTAATTCAAAATTCACACAAGTGTTACATCTGAAATCACATATTAGAATGATTATTGATGTATACATTAAATTTCTTAAAAAAGAAAAATAACAAATGTGAATACTAGACTTGACTGAAGTGCATGTGCTTTGAGCACTCATTTGTAAACTTGACATCTCTCAAACATGTAAAAACACTGTATTAAAATGAAAATCAAGGCTGAGCATCAGTGAAACCCCAAGGTCTCACTGTATTCCTGTAATCATATTAACATTAACTAAACACTAAATAAGCCCTGCTATTGAAGATAATCATGAAGCAACCACAGAATGCAGAAATGAAGAAATGTGTTTTAATGGCGGCGGCAGCATATTTCAGACGCGTTGTACAGCATGTTTAGATATGGAAACCTTGAAGCATAAGCATGTATGGAGCTGACCGCTAAATTCTATGAGCCTATTTCAGGTATATTATATACAACAAAAGCAGCTTAGCCGAAATTTCATAGTAATGTAACACATACATGAAAAACTAAAATGCATATTTAAACGAAAAATAACAAGGAAAGTGTTCAAGGAAAAGATAAACTGACAAAATGATGCTTCATTGGAGCGAAAGCTCAGAAGGGTCCATGCATTCTGGTCCTCCGACCTGACAGCTCAAGGTGAAATGGAAAAACCATGTTATGGGAAGGTTTCTATGCACCAAGGCTAGGAAAAAGAAGCACACTCCACCTTCTGCTTAGTAAGGAGTCTGTTTTATATGTGATTGGGCCCCTCATTATTGGAGCGAACACTCAGATGGCTACATGCATTCTGGTCCTCCTGCCTGGCAGCTCAAGTTGAGATGGAACATCCATGTAATGGGAAGGTTTCTAGGTACCAAGGATAGGAAAAAGAGGGGGCGTGGCTAGTAGCCATGCTCAGAGGACGTACCTTTCGACGCTCCTGCTCGATCCGTGGTAATCCTTGCTGAACTAACTGATCCTGAGTGCTCTGGAACATAGCAGCATAGATTGAGATTGAGTGGAACACTGTGTGTGTGGAAACCGGCAATAAAGCATAGATTAACGGCGGCAGAGCTGGGAACGGGCCTGCTGACAGGAGCATGCCAGCGCATCGGGTTTGCGACCAAGATGGCGGCCAGCATTTTCATTGCAGCCTGCAAAAATCCGGACCTGAGAGAAGCATAATGTTGCAGGCACCAACAGTACTGCACCTGCGGACATAGATTCCGATGACATCCTCAGCGGCTGTGCATGAGGGCAGTGAGCGGGTTTGCAACAACGCCTAAACAGGATGGCGTAGCGGGGGGCGAGAAGCTGCCTATGAGGCCAGGAAGCAGAGCAGTGCCGTAGCGCGGCCCAGCGGAGCTGGCAGCAAGAGAGGTGTAGACACGGATAAGCACCCAGCAAACAGGCTACAGCTGGCACAAGCACATGCAGACATGGAGAACAGCGGGTAAGCGCAGGCAGTGAAGGGTCCAATTGAAGAAGCATGTTACGTTTGAGAGCTATTACCCTGAATCTCAGGCAAAGCAGCGCTGCCTGGCCCTCTGAGATTTCACTGACGTTGAAGGGTGAGCAGGGGGAAGAATACGCTGCAAAGAGGCTTATGCACTACGAGGCACGGATGGACATAGTGATAGTCGTGCGCGTCACGTACTACTAGAATCTGGGATCTGTAGACCCAAAAAGAACATAGCACTGTAGTGGCGAGTGACACTAAGCACTCGATTTTGAAATGAGCAGCTCAGGAACTCTGAAGGCCCCAAACACGATGTGATGCATAAGCTCACGTCCGTGCCGCAGGTACTGCATAGGAATACGCATCTGGTTGTCTTATCCCCAGATACGGTGCAGCAGCAGCATTATCCTGACTATAAGTACAAAACGGCCAGCAAGAGCTCTACACATGTCTGCCAAGTCGCTCAAGAGCAGATCCAAACAACCCATCATGGATACATATGCAAAATCTGCAGGGACTGGCGGGTCTGACTGCCCCAGCACAGCCGCAAGAGATAGAGCAGACCGGGGGGCGACCAGCAGGTCCTGAGGGCGATAGCGGCCCTGAAGATCTCACTGGAAGCCAAAATGGACGCCATCAGTCTGGATGTGAACCTCTTGACACAGGATGTAAGGGCGCTAGCCAAGAGGACAGGGAATCTGGAAAAGCAAGTGGCAGAGAACACGTCAAGCCTGAAAGACTCCACGAAAGACATCACAATAATGCAACAGCAGATAAGAAATCTGGAAGGGCACACAGTTCCCTTGCCAAGAAACCACCACCGGGGGCTTCCCAAGGACCATTATAGCCAGGATCCTGAACTACGAGCACAGAGAAAAGATCCTGGAATATTTCAGGATGGGCGGCACAATACAGAGAGCATCGTGGAAAATAACAGAGTATCCTGACTACACTCTGCAGGTATAAAACCTGAGAATGCACTTTGCCGCAACGAAGAAGAGACTCAGTAAGTCCAACCTTAAATACATACTGTTGTAACCGTCAAGCCTAAAGATGAGATATAATGGCCGGGCCCTTTTCTTCGACACTCCAGAAGGAGCACAAAAGTGAACGGACGTAGACCGTTTGCTGTCAAAAGTGAAGAAACAGTTATATCACACTGTGGCGGCATTTCGGGTTCCCCTCATGGGCACCGGGAAGAAAGGGGAATGGATTGGCATCACATCAAATAAGGTGGACACAGAAGTTACCTGAAGCGCAATCTTTGGCGTGAGATCTTTATATGTAGCAGGAACAATTCCAGCGCAGACTCCGGAGGAGCAGGAGCAGACGTTGTAAAAGGGCATCCTCTACCCATAAATACTGTTACTTTCGGATACTAGCAGTTACGTATCCACCCGCCGCACACCCGGCACCGGAGGACCAGGTCAGTTGGCGCGGGCGTGAGAAGCGGGAATGCCTGAGCAAAAGGAACATAGCTGGGCAACAGTTTGGGGTTGGGGTAAAGTTGGGTTGGTGGAGGACAGTTGGGGGCCAGCCTGTATAGCCATGCATAGCATACACAACACACAGGTTAGACTACCAGGGTACACAGAAGATCCTGCTCATGAAAGAGGACCTTAGGTTATATAAAGAGGAACAGAATAATGACATATTTATGCCGAAAAAAGGTAGATATAGCACTCTTGAAGGAAACACACCATACTCCAGACAAAACATGTTGCCCGAACCAACAAATGGGGCAGTAACACGATAGGTTCGGCTTACTTGGCGTATGCAAGAGGGGTCCTTACATGGATTGTGCCAGCAGTGCCCTTTCGAGTGCTTAAGACGGTGATGGAGAAGGAAGGGAGGATGGTCTTGGTGCACGGCTTCCTAGAGAAGAGAGAATTATGTATTTTAAACACCTATGCTCCGAACCACGAAACTGCAGCCTTTTTCCGCTCGCTATATCCCACAGTTGGCCCATACAGAAACTGCACTGTAAACTGGGCGGGGACTTCAATTGCACATGTGATCCAAGATTAGACAGGTTCGACAGTAAACATACACATCCCGCCCCCCGCAGCCAAAGCTCTGAGCACCCTGCGACATTTGGCAATCACTCCATCCTCAAGTCAGAGGATATTCGCATTACACTGCCCCGTGGGATTTATACACGAAACTAGACTATGTTTTCAACGGCAATAAACCCTAGGTGGATTCACAACCACGAAATATAAGGCGCGAGTGCTATCGGACCAAGCACCACTATTAGTTACATGGCAGGCGTTCCCCCCCATGGCACGCATCCCAACCTGGAAGCTTAGGGGGAATCCCTGAAAGTTGGGGGTGTCTAGGGACTATCTTAGGGTGGGTATCAAGATTACTTTGAACATAACACAGGCAGCGTGTCATCTGTAGGAGTACTGTAGGAGGCCTTTAAAGTGGTGATCAGGGGGCTGCCGATAACTAATGCGGTCGGGATACAAGCCGCAATCGCAAATGACTTATCTATAGCAGAAGCCACCCTTGAAGATAAAGAGAATAGTAAGAGTTTTGCCGGTGCTCATACCACGGAAGGTAACAGGTTGAAACATGAATGTATTTAACATTCGGATAGGTTGGGAGCATTAAATTATGCAAAATGTGTCGAGAAGCAACATGCTGAGGGAGACAAGCCAGGCAGATTGCTTGCCTGGTTATACAAGAGTGACACAAAACGGGACATGATACGAGAAATGGTGTGTTGTGCATAACGCAGGAGGAGATAAATAGGAGTTTTCTTGAATATTATGAGCCCTTTATGCCAAAATATCTGAGGCACAGACCTCGGAGGTAGACTAGGCCCTAGCACAGACAGAACTCCCAAGGCTAGACCCCGCTGCAGCAGAACGACGGGAAGCTCCCATAGCTTTAGAAGAACTGATGGCCACGAATGGAGGGTTGCCAACAGGCAAGACACCGGGCGCTGGCGGGTTTCCTAGCGAGCTTTATAAAGAATATATTGCGTAAGTGACACCCCCATTGCGGGGAATGTTAAATGAGGCATTCAACCTAGAAGTCCTCTCGTTGTCGCTACGGGAATCAATCATAACCTTGCTTAAACCAAATAAACCAGACATAGAATGTGGGTCGTACAGGCCACTGTCGTTGCTCAACCAAGACAGGAAAATACTCACTGCCCTACTTGAAAATAGGCTTAAAACAGTTAGGGCTGAGCTCATACACCTGGACCAGACTGGATATGCGCCAGATAGAAACATTACGTGGAACCTGCGTAGGTTACACCATATTATAGATCACACCAAAGACAGCACTAATTGCTACGCAGTGGTCCAGTTGGATGCAGTAAAGGCGTTCAAGTCGGTTAAATGGCCATGGTTGCTAGCGACACTACAGCAATTTGGCAAGGGGTCTAATTATACCACATGTGTGTGGCTGCTGTATAGTATGCCGGTTGCCAGAGTCAAGACAGGCAACCAGATTTCAGAGCAGTGGGTATTAGAGAAGGGCATGATGCAGGGATACCCATGGTTCCACATGTTGTTCATCCTGGCTCTCGAATCCTTAGCAGTGTATCTCCAAAAGGTATATAAAGAAGCAGGCATAAACATACATGGCAGGTGGCATTTGATATCTCTATATGCCGATGAGATGCTCCTATATATATATATATATATATATATATATATATAACACCCAGAGACCAATTTACAATATGTACTTGAAGCACTCAAGCGATACACAGTACTCTCTGGCATCACAGTCAGTAAACAAGAATCATGCTTGTTCCCATTGGCAGGGTCTAGTCGGCGGCGGAAGAACACACTACCAGCACTTCCTGTGAAGTGGGCGGTAGAATCATTTAAGTATCTGGAGATATATATATATCATGACCCAAAGGCTGAACACACGCACAATACACAGAGAGCGGTGGACAGGATGGTGCACTCTATAGACTTTTGGACTAAGTTACCTCTTTCACTGATGGGTAGAGCTGCATTATTGAAAATGGAAGTCCGACCTAGGCTTCTACATTTCTTTACTAATGTCCCATATAACATCCCTAAGGGCTTCTTTACTAAACTGGACACTGTATACAGGGTTTTTTAATAGCGAAATAGGAGGTGCAGATTGGCACTGACTAAACTATAGAGACCGTATGATCAAGGGGACATTAGAGTGCCCAACCTTAAGGCATATTTTGTGGCAAGCCAATTGCTGTTTGTCACGGGGTGGCTGTCAGACAAACTGACACAAGACACTCCCCTGTTACCACTGGCGTGTACTCCATTCTTTTTAAATGAAGTGATATGGATACACACGTCGCATTGGCCAAAGCCTCCGTTCATGCTGACATTGGGGAGAGTAGGGCATCGTGTTACCCAGTAAGTTGCAAGCCCTGTGCCATATGCGCTTCCCTAGATTCCAGGGCAGACTGAGTATGAGGAAGTATTGGGAGCCCAATGGGGTGGCGACGATCAGGGATCTGCTTCAGGATGAGAAGGTAGCGGATTTCGGCACACTCACTACAGAAACAGGTTTGCATGTGGGCCAACACATAATGCACGCTTCATTACTTAAGGTGCTTAAGCGGAAGTGGCTGGAGTCAGTAGGGGAGTTGAAAGAGAACGTAGTGATACAAACACACTACGACACTTTCGAGGGAGGTCATGTAGTAGCAAGGCTTTGTGAACTTATCATAAACCAACACAGATGCATGTGATGGCGCTGACCTGCCGATATTGGGAAGAGGACCTACAAGAACAGTTGGCAGCAGGGCATGGGAGCAAGCGATCCCATACCATTAAAAGGTGTACTGAAACCCGAAACTGCTGCTCTTGGAATTGTATGTAACCCACAGGGCATATCTGACCCCCCGGAAAATGTCAAGGTTTAATAATACAACTGAGCAACGCTGCCCAAAATGTGGGTTCAAAAATGCGGACATGGTGCATATGTTTTGGGCTTGCATTGAGATTCAGCAGTATTGGGGTGAAATTGCACAAATGCTGGCCAAAGCAGATATAATATTAAACATACAGGCTCCCACTGCATGCTTGTTGGGTATCTTCCCACGGCCGAAACAGAAGTAGCATATTAGAGAACTTAAAGACTTGGTGTATGTGCTGGCGACATGCAGAATAGCGATGGGCTAGAAAACACATAGAGGCCCGGATGTACCTCAATGGTGGAGAGACCTTCAGAAAAGGGCTCTTGCAGAAACTTCAGTATGGCATGAAGCGGCTCGGCTGGGTCGGGAGGAGGGAAACATGGACATTGTATCATGGAAAACTATGCTCCAAGAGATGTTTGCCTCTGTGCATGCCCAGTCCCAAGCAGAAGAACTTATTCATCCAAGGAGGAGACTGACAGAGTCATAAATACTCTGTATTGTCTAACTGGTGTGTTGAGGTGCAAGATAGCGCACGCAGTATTGGGAGGTGGGAGTGGGTGGAAGGTTTGGGCAGACTTCAATGATCATTTATTGGCATATGGTTTTGTATGAATGTCTGTAAGTTGCATAAAAGTTCATGAAAAACATATTAAAAAAGGATAGGAAAAAGAAGCATGCTTACATGCTGTTTGGCAAGGAGTTTGTTTTATATGTAATTGGGCTCCTCATCAAGGCAAGGCTTTCTAAACCCTAACAGCTATTCCATATTGGGTTTGGTATCAAATTTGTCACGTGCATATTGCAGGGAATATTTGCTCACATCTATACACTATTGTTGTGACAAGGGTACTGGCCATGACACATACTCTTGTACAGTTGTTGCGTATCTATTGTTCAGCACTCTGGCATAGGTGCTATATAAATAATTGTAAGTAAATAAATAAGATTTTACTTTACATGCACCGACTAAAAAAGAACATAGTATAGTGGATACTTTTCATCAAGTGTTTCAAGTGACAGGTGGCCTGCCCCTTTAGCATGCCCCTGAACCACTACACATTTTATTGAACCCTGATAAATGTAATGACCCCCAAAAAAGTTATATACATTTTATATAAACATGATAAGAACCCCACTGTAGTGTAAATAACATTTGATAGAGATGTATCTGAACCTCTATAAATGTAATTGCACCCCAATACATTTGATGGCCCCCAAAAACAGTATGTAATTTTTCTTTGAATTTGTTATAGATTTGAGAAGAATCCCAATTAATTTGAAACGGAGTTCCCCAAACCCCTATAAGTCTAATTGAACCCCAATACATGTTATGACCTTCAAAAATGCTATATACATTTTAAATGAATTTGATATAAATTAAAATAGTCATCTGTCTATTGGCGGCATTAAGGCTATGATGCAATTAGGAGTGAGGCCTCACAATACGGATATATAGCTGTTATTTTAGGCCTCAAAAACACGTGCGCTCTTCAGACTTCACTGGGCTATCTATAGTGGTGTCAAGAAAACTGTAATTATGAACAGCTACAGTTATGACAAGGAGAAAACAGCTGCCGGCAGCCCCAGTGATTCTGAGGATAGTTATTTACCTTATTGCCTTAGGAGAAGATACAACAGTGTTGATGCAATGGACGACTCACAGACTTTGATTTTGGGCCATGAAGATCGGGAGATCAGTGAGAACATGTTTACACTTTCTGTGGATAGTCAACCGCCTCTCATTGTCACTGTTGTGGGTCGGTCTGTTGGAGATGTCATTCAAAACACTCAGGCGAGTGCAGTTCAATATATAGCTAATTTGCGAATAGCTAAAAGTGCTGACAATGTGGTTCACGAGCAACCCATGGGTGTAGAGCCTATGCTATCATGTTTAGACTGAAATGGAGTCTAAAGCTAGTAGATACAGATACTATGATAATGCAGTATGACGGAGGTGAGGTGGGGTGGGGAGGGTGACCCCGCCCCCCGCCCCCTCAGCATTTGGAGAATACAGAAGGCATGGATTGCTGATATCGTACATCGTGCTAGCTGGTGGGTATATTTTTAAAGCAAACGTTTGCACCATTGTAGGGGTGTGACACCACCCCTGGAATTAAAACCATACGTTTCTGTTTTTGTCTACAGCCTTTAGCTGCCAAAATGGACAGCAATGAGGATGGCAAAAATGTAGTAGATATTTTCAATGTGGTTGCTTCTCAAAACAAATTGAAAACCTGGGGAATCTCAATAATAGACTGTGTAAGCAATGTATCTTGAAAATGGAGAACGATAGTGTTAAAGACAATGCAGTCACACTCGTTATGACATGGGCTGATATCCTAGCCATTCAGGGCTTCACAGCCATAGTGGTGAAAACAGGAGGCTCATGAATGTTTGCAAATATCCTATACAGATAAATTGTTACATAAAATATGCTACATGTTGATCCTTAAATGTCTTGTAAAATGATGCATCTGATATAGCTGTCAACCCAGCTAAGGGTTGGGAAAGGGGCGGAACAATGTGCGTCTAAAATGGTGTGTGCTAAACAAGTGGTGTATAAGCCCCTTTTCAAAATGAAGCAGTTTAGAGATGTCCACTGTTTAT
The DNA here is from genome assembly GCF_040938575.1 of Ambystoma mexicanum. NCBI lineage: Eukaryota > Metazoa > Chordata > Amphibia > Caudata > Ambystomatidae > Ambystoma > Ambystoma mexicanum. Next base: position 1,422,099,382 of record NC_090937.1, read on the forward strand.
TAGAAGTATAATTGAGAAAACTATTCGCAAGTGGGGCGGTAAGGTATATTTAAGCCATTACAACAGAAAAATGTGCATGGTGCCTCAAACTATGAAGATTGAGAATGTGGATCATTTACATGTATTAACACTTATTTGCAGGATACATGTATTAACGCTTATTTGCAGGAAATAAAAAATTAACACTTGTTGAGAAGCTGCCAATTTAATGTGAAACCCGCCAGTAGATGTGTACAGCAATTAATCTTGGCTTTACTTAAAGATAATCTAGGCAGTATATCCCCAAGGATGTTGTGTTATCTGCAAACACCACTGCAGGCATACAAACATGAATCAATCAAATACTTTAACCCCGTAAGTGCCGGGCTATTATGCAAGTCTATGCAAAAAGACGAGCATACTTGTCCTTAACACTTAAGGAGTTAATCATCATATATATATATATATATTTTTAAAAAAGGTTAACAACACAATCAAAAATGCGTGAAAACTATACAGATAAAAAGAGAAAATAAATGTTCTCTATACTCAAGGTGCATAATAATCAGGACAAAAGTTACACAAAGACAGGATACAAATCATTTCAAAATGTTATAATAAGGGGAGAGTTAACTCGCAGCCCCTGTAGTAAGAAAAAAGTTGTATCCAAATTTTTAACTATCACCAATAATATCTGTAATGGCAGCTAACCGCAGGCTCTATCAGTTTCATCTTCCGAAGACACGCTTGAAAAATGTATTGGGCAACACAGGGGACAAGATACAGATCCTCTGTCCATCTGCAATAGGCCAGGGCATCTGAGGTGCGCCGTACGGCAATCTCTCTAAGAGGGGTTCTCAAGTAGTATATTCTCAGAGCACTATACCCATCACAGATGAACTCGAAATAAATCACAGTCTCCTCTCCAAAGTTGCACATAGGGCAAATCCCCAACCTCTTTCTTCCCCAGTCTTTTGTAAAAAAAAAAAGCCAGCCTGAGTGTACCCATCCTGAAACTTATAAACAAACTACTAGTGTATGGGCGTGAAAGAGCAAGCCAGATGATAGATTGGGCCCAAACTCAAATTATTTGCAGCATCTTCCATGTTTTTCCTTGCCCGAGTCGTTGCTGTCTCTTTAATTCTCCCTTGTGCGGCTTTATCCATCCCAGCCAGATCAATCTAAATGCTAGACTCATTCAAATTAGTTAAGACCAGTTTCACGTGACTTGCTCAAGGTTAGCTTTCCCGCTCTCCAATCTCAGAGCGTGGATCAATACGTAACAATATTTAGCAAGGCCCTCTGTGCTCCACAGCCTACCCCAGTAGGCAACAGGAAGGGTTGAGGCTAACTCCTCGGTTGGACAAACATGTGTTTAAAGGTGCATGAGTGCATTTGTAGAACTCTGGGGAAGAAGAAGGTTTTTAAGAACTTATTTTCCACCCTTGTTATTATTTGAACATTACCAAAGCCCCACAATTCTGCACCAAAAAGTGTAAGGGAGTGTAAGCACATCTCTATCATCATCAACAGCTTAATGAATAGCCCTCATTTTCAACTTCTGAATCACGTGTGAAGAGACCATGAATGTGTCCATTTCAACCTCTTATTTACTGCTATTTGATTTAATTATACTGAGTGTCATTGCTCTTCCTGGCCTCTAGAGACTTGCTCACTCCATCTTGTATCGACTTTATACACTTTTAATTGTCCAATACTTGGCTCATGCAGATGTTTTCTTCATCTTTAATCTAGGAGAAATATGTCTCATCCATGGCTTATCCATCTGCTTCCCTTTGAGCTTTGCAGCCATTCCTTCAAAATAGCATTCTTGATCCCAAGCCAACATAGAATCCTCTTTGTTTTGCACACAAAGCTGTTCTTCCAGCGTCTCCTGACTCTTCAACCCTGATCTGTTCCTGAGGTAGTTGAATTGAATCTTGACACACACTGGTGTCCATTTTCCAATTATGGCCATCCTAGCCACGTTATGTATTCATCTATAGCAAGCTTCTATTTGTCTTTTCTACCTTGTGTTACTGCGTATTTACACTTATTGGTCACCAAGTTACTTTGTCTTCTTTTGCATACATGATTACTTTATCATTTCATACATGTTTCAGTTACATCGTCTCTCTTAAGTATTTTCATTTAGTTTCAGTATGGCTCTGTATATTTGCTTCATGACATCACTGTGCCCTCATCAGGAGCCACTTAGTGCTCCATGATGTCCAATGGTGCGTGCTGACATCCTTCCGCACAGCATCATTCCACACTTTCAGTGCAAGGGTACATTCGGTACAGCTGTCTGAGTGCATATCGTCTCTCGTACATTCAATGTGTTATAGGAACAACACATGGGGACCATGCAGAGCTCTTTTCCTACAGTTCCAATATGATGGCCGTGAGGGGAGGCCCTTAGGGATAATGCGTCCAACTGCTCCTCTACAAGTTTATAAATAAACCGCTACAGATCCTTCTAAAACATCAGGTAGGTAACCATTTCATTGCACAATTTGAATAGGAGGCAAGTATTCCCCTTAATTACGGTGATCATGTGTGGGTTTTTTACAAATGAGTATGGGCAGAACTATAGCAATGAGATCTTTATCATAGATGGAGTGGCTCTCCGGGAAAGTCTTTATATACACAGGGCCTCATTACACGGTAGGCGGGAAGGGTTTACCGGTACCGGTAAGGGCACCGGTACCGGTAAACCCTTACCCCCTTACTACGAGGTCCCTTTGCGGGACCCGACCTTAACGGCTGGTTTTACCAGCCGTTAAGGAACGGGCCCGCAAAGGGACCTTGGTGCTAATTATGGTACCGCAATTTGCGGTACCGTGATTAGCTCCTTCCCCATTCCCATTGAGCCCTATGGGGGCAAAAATGGGAATGGGGAAGTGCCTTGGTGAATGGGGAATTACTGCCCCCGCTCACCTTGGAGTAGGGCGGTAATTCCGCCATCCACCAAGGCGGACACAGTAAAATACTGTCGGCAACCATGGCGCTAATAGCGCCATGGTTACCGCCTACCGTGTAATGAGGCCCACAGACTAATTGATTACTTAGGGGAAGCTGTTGAAGGTGTTTTTATAGGGGAGCACCAAAAAGTCAGCAAAGACCATCACAGAGTTTATATTATAGAAAAAGTCATAATCAGTAAAGGACAAGGCGCTAGGAAACAATATTTAGTAAAATGGCTATGGGGTGGCCTGTGTAATTCAACAATTGGGTGAACGGCAGCTCTCTAGAGGCAATGGGTGTATAGCAGGAAAGTGATGGAGTCTACACCTTTTTACATTATGCTCCCTAGCAACACCTCCACAGATACATTCCCAGTGAACAAAATATCCAACTTCACTGTGAAGCTGTCTAAACCCGTAAATCTGGAACGGACAGTGGACTGTGGCGCTCACAGAAGTTCAATACGTCTGTTCGTGTAATACTTTAGGTAGCGGGGACGCCATATTTCATCAACAATACCACAGTATGGTGACACAGTGTTACATCTAGACCCGCACCGCACGTTTTTCTCCATGGGTGTCTGTCAGGTTTTCAACAACGGGGAGGCTGTGCACATGCTGGGAACAATGCAACATGTTGAAAGTAGTGAAGCACGGGACAGTACCCAAGCTGATATTAACAGGGGGTGGGTTTTACAGTTTACTAATTTACTGAAATATAATGAAGTACCAAAGGGTGGCCGAAAGCTATGCACTATTACTTAAAACCGTGGAGATCAGAGGTAACAACAATGATATTATGAACATTCAATGCGTAAAACCATCTCAACACCATCAACATGCAGATAAGAGACGAATAAGGGCAGTTTGTATCATTTAAATACGGAAAAGTCTGGCTGATGTTGCACTTCCGACTGCTGCATCTCAAAGACTAACAAAACAGTATTACAATGACTTTGATGAAGAACTATGGGGACCCCTGGCTTATATGGTATTTTACAGGACCCAGGCCGACTACAATGATCAGCCATATTTTAGTGGGAACCCTGTAATGTATGGAGCGGAGCTCAGCGATATCTTTAGATGTCTCTTTAGACATGCAATGCCCTTCTTATGCCAGGCTTTGAATTAGCTAAACCACACGTAAAAACGACTGCCACCAGTATTGCAAAATATGTCATAGGGAGTATGGCAACAGCAGTTGCCAATCGTTTCACCAAACAGAAAAAGGAGGGGCAGGACAATTCAGGCTTCATTTATAGACCTCATTGGAGTGTTAAGAGGAATCGGTCCATATGACATATACGCAGCACGCCGAACCCATCACGAAAAAAAGCTCAAGGGCCCCTATGCAAACATCAAACTAAGAAGAAGTGTGTTAGCCATGAAATACACAAGGGCGGTTATATCTTCTAAAGAACAATGTCCTTCTTTCATGGTTCCTCCTGGGAGTGTATGAAATCGGGATCTCTTCAGTGTACCACCGATCCAAACCAGTATCGGAAACAGTTTTTTCATGGAGGTGTCTTCCCTGGCACTGCTATCACCGGTAGCCCCCATAGAATTCTTTGTATCAGGGTCGTATGCAGCGGCTCCAGCAGCCCCCGCCTACCCCATCAGAACCCCCCATTCCCCACTCAGACCAGTGAAGAGGGCTTCTTTGAGAGGTTCCTCGGGCTCATGAAGTTGCCTCTAATGGGGTTATCCACAAGGACGCCATCAGGGAAGTTCTCCCAACTATGCCAGCGGCACCACAAGCACCTCTAGCGCCTCCTCAGCCCCCGGCAGCGATCCCTTTGCCCCAGCCTCCGGCTCCAGCTACTCCTCCACCTCCTCAGGATGCTCCTGATCTGCAGGACACAGATGACAAGGAGGATCCGGACACGCCATCCTCAGCCAGGGCCTTCCACAAACGTCTTGCTGGGCTGGCGGAATACCTGGGCCTCCCCAGTCTGAGGTCGAGAAGCCGGCAGTGGGGGTTCTGGCTGAAGTCCTCACGCAACGTCCCTCTGCCAAAACAGGGATTCCTCTACAGGCCGATGTAGTCTTCCTGGCCAAGAAGGGTTGGCTTAAGCGCCACTCGGCGCAGCCGCTCTGTCGACGCCTGGACGCCAAGTACAAGCAAATGGAGGGGGATACACTCTTGCTCTCGGCCCGTCCTCAACCACACTCCTCGGTGATCGCTGCGGCATCACTATACTCCAAGCCTCAGTCGTCCTCAGCCTCCTTGTCTACGGCTCTACTAGGCAAGGAGGAGAAGATCTCGGAGGTGTACTGAAAGAAACTCTATTCCAACGTGTCCCTGCACCTTCGTCAAGCCAATGCCGATACCATGCTGGCTGCCGCTAACCAGAGGTTATTGCGGGAAAGTGCGGACTTCCTCCCGGAACTCCCTACGCAGAGCCAATCACGTTTTAAGGCGGGGCTGGCAGAGGCCAAGCTGGAGGCGCATGACCTCATGGAATCCACCGTGGCCCATATCTACCCCTCTGGCCCTGCCATCTGTATCGCCACGAACATGAGAAGGACAGCCTGTGTCCGGGCCACGAAATTCAACCCGGATGTCCAGGAATGCATATTAGATCTACCGTTCGAGGGGGGGACCTCTTCCACTCCACCACAGATGAAGAGCTGAAACAAGAAGAAAAACAGAGGGCGGGTAAGGACTTTTTCCATTCCCCTCCTCCGCGACAGCCTCAGAGGGAAAGAAGGCATGACACGCCCCTTCGGGTCCACGTGTCTCCAGTGGGGGGCAGGCTTGCTCTCCATGCACATTTCTGGTGCCAGATTTTCGCAGACCCCTGGATCCTCTCCGTAGTTTCCACGGGGTACCGCCTACCTATCCCAGCCTCACCACTCTCTTCCCCTCCACTCCCTCATGTTGGGACAGCAACTCTTCTGGCGGAGATCCAGTCGTTTGTAGAGAGTCAGGCAGTGGAGGAAGTCCTAGCCTCACAGCGAGACTTGGGCTTTTACTCTAGGATTTTCACCATTCAGAAGAAGAACCAGGCAGGCCTGAGAGTTGTGCTGGACCTTTCCACCCTCAACCTCTCCTTACCCCTTCAGAAATTCAAGATGGTTACACCAGCTTTTATAGCAGAGACATTGTGCAAGTTAGACTGGATGTGCTCCCTGGATCTGAAAGACGCGTACCTACACATCCCGATTTGGCAGCCCCATTGTTCTTTCCTACGGTTCAGGATAATGGGCTAGCGCTTTCAATACAAGGTCCTTCCCTTTGGCCCAATTCAACCCCCAGGGTCTTTACCAGGGTCATGAATATGGTGGCTGCCCTCCTCAGAGCGCAGGGCCATCACATCTACCCATACCTCGACGACTGGCTTGTCCAGAAGTGGTTCACCACTCTTCCCGTGCCCTAATGAACACACTGCACAATCTGGGCTTCTCGCTCAATCTCAAGAAGCTGCAGCTGCAGCCCACGCAGACGCTGACATTCTTGGGCCTCATCTGGGACACCTGCTCCGAGAGGGTATTTCTGTCGGAGGACAAGATCTCTGCCATCAAGAGGACCACAACCCACTTCCTCAGCAGAGAGGTGACCTTAGGATGGTGGTACCAGTATCTCCTGGGTCTTTTGGCGGCAGTCCTATTAGCCGTCCCTCACACGAGATTGAGGATGAGGAGGATTCAGCTGCACTTCGCGGCCTCATGGTACCAGGAGTGGGGCTCTCAATCCAAGATGATCAACGTTCCTCTATCTCTCCACCCAGACCTAACATGGTGGTCCAGGGACTGCAACCTACAGACGAGCAAGCCTTTTCCCACCCCGCATGCCACCATCACCACAGACTCCTCGCTCGAGGGCTGGGGAGCCACTCTTGATGATCTCTCTGTCCTCGGCATGTACTACGTCAACAGGCAGGGAGCCACCCGATCACCTCCTCTGTGCAGACTGGCAATCAGCATGTGGGAGTGGGCCCTGGAAAACCACATCTACCTCACGGCAGTCCACCTCCCGGGGGAATCCAACCTGGAGGGGGACAGGCTCAGCAGGTTGGGAGCGGACAATTACGAGTGGCAGCTAAACAACCTCATTATTCAGGAGATCTTCAACAGGTGGGGTCATCCCCAGGTGGGTCTCTTTGCCACCTGGCACAACAAGAAGTGCCCTCACTTTGCCTCCTGGCAGGGACAGGGCACCAGCTCCCTGGGCGATGCATTTCGGCGTCAGTGGAACGGCATGAGGGCTTACGCCTTTCGGCCCACGCCGCTAATTCACAGAGTGATTTGCAAGATCAAGGAGTCTCACCTCGGACGTCGTGCACTCCTTCTCTGCGCACCTCGCCCACACTGGGGTGCAGGTGGACACCTGCCGTACATACCTCGCAATCATTGGAGCTTACAGGAACTCGGTAGAGGGGACCTTCTCCTCCTCCAATCCTATTGTCAAGAAACATTTGACGGGGCTCGCAAGGCTCTACCCACTTGGCCCACTCCCTCAGCTTTGTGCAAGCATTACTGTTTGGATGCCGGCTCTAGATCTGATGCGGCTTTCGGACAGGCGGTTCTCAGGAACATATTTGCTTAAGTACGATCTCATCTCCACCCTGGGGCTACATTCAGTTGTAATCGCCCATGCAGTATAGAGGAAAGGGGATGGGACGTAACAGTAATTATAAGTTATTCACCGTAGTGACTAACGTACTCTTAGTCCCCTTTCCTCCATACCTCCCACCATCCTCCCCCCTTATAATACTGGTGTCATTAGGCAATGTTAAATATGTTGTCAATGCGTCAATGGGGACTGAGGTGTGGGCCGGAGGGCAGAGTCAGGGCAGTGCATGCTCCCTGGACCGCACCCCAGCGCGCCTCTAAATTTAAAGGGGAGGAAGGTTTTTTATGGTGAATAAGGTTCCGTCTCCCGTCCCTTGGAAGGGACGCCCATGCCGTATGGAGGAAAGGGGACTAAGGACTAAGAGTACGTTAGTCACTACGGTGAGTAACTTATAATTTCTTTAGCAGTCAAATGGCTGAATGGAAATCACTGTCGGCTGTTTTGAAAATGTACTCGAGCAATCGCAAGCAAAACTATGAAATGGTGATGACATTTGTTAATAATAAGACATTACACAGCGTGTTTAAACCTTGCAGACTTTTGTGCCTGTGTCAGAAATACAGATGTGTGTGCTCTATTTAGTGTTGTCTTGTATGAAAAAAATAACTTTTTAAAAAATTCAACAAGTGTCGTGTGTAATTATACACAGATGTGGCAATGTAATAAACAACCAGTCTGTTTTATTACTTGTAAAATTATTTATTTATAAAAGACATACTGTTGTGGTGTCGCTTATGTGGCAATTTGAAATGGGTAACGCTAAAACATTTGCTAGTCCATTTTGAAAGCTTAAATGATGTTAGAGAAAATTATTTGAAATGGTACGATAACATGATTGTAATAATTTGTCAACCTTTTGGAGTCACCTCATGGATTTTTATTTTGATTGATTGATTGATTGATTGATTTGTTTATTTATAGAGCGCTTTATGCCAAGGCGCTGTACAATGGAACAACTCATACAGTGAACAACAATAAACAATAAACAAACAATGTGAGCAAAATTACATGATGAATCATTCGACAGTAAAACAGTGCAAAAAGCAGTTAACTGTGGAGAAGGGGAGGTAGAGAGGAAGTAGGATTGGCGAGGGGGAATAGAAAAGAAAAGAACAAGTGAGGAATAGGAAGGTGGGAGAATGGAGGGAGAGGGGATTAAGGAGTCAGAAGAGGGAGAGGTGGGGATGAAGAGAGAATGGGAAGATCTTCAAGGAGGAGAGTGGAGGAGAAGGGATTTAAGGGATGTGCAAAATGAGGGAAGGGTAGTAGAAGAGCGGATTGAGAGAGGGAGTGCGTTCCAGTGAAGAGGAGCAAGAAGTTGGAAGGAACGAAACCTGGAAGAAGCACAAGGGGAAGGAGGAAACGGTCAGCTGAACGAAGAGGGCATGAGGGGGAGTAGAAGGTGAGAAGTGAGGAGAGATAAGGAGGAGCGAGACCATATAAGGATTTAAAAACAAGGCAGAGAAAGCAGAATTTTAACTGAGAGTGGAAAGGTAGCCAACGAAGAAGAGAGAGTGAGGAGGAGATGGAATCACGGGATGTAAGGAGACAAAGGGTACGAACAGCAGAGTGGTAAATGGATTTGAGGGGGGTAAGCTGGGAGGCAGGAAGTCCAAAGAATAAAGAGGAGCATTAAAATAGCCGGGAAAAGATGAGAGAGGAGATAAGGAGTTTGGTTGCATGGAAAGTGAGGGAGGGACGGATTTTGCGAATGTTGTATAAATGGAAGCGGCAGGAGCGAGAGGTAAGTGAAATGTGTTGTGAGAAGGAGAGAGAGGAGTCAAAAATAACACCCAGATTGCGAGCCTTGGAGGAGATAGGGAGGTTGGAGGGGGGAAAGTGAATGAATGTGGGAGGAGAGGGAGAAGGAAGTGAGTTAGAAGGGAAGAAAAGGACTTCCGTCTTATCAGTGTTAAGAGAGAGGAAGCGGGAGGACATCCAGTTCTTGATAGCTGTTAAATCGCACGTAACCCAGAGGCATCTAGGCGCTAAGACTTAAGAGATTAGTTACAAAGGCGTTCTTCATCAGGTACAGTTGCAGTACTTCATATATTTACAGCATACAGATATACGAAACATGCACAACATATATAGTGTTACTAGTCACAGCATAAGTAATTATCATTCATGGCAAATGATATTGGAAGTTGCAGGCATTGATATTTTGGTAAGTATGCCTACTAGTCTTCCTTATAGGAATAGGCGGTTAGTTTGGAGTGGTCTGTCCGACCTAGGGCTAGTGTCTCATTGTTGGGAATCTAAACTGAAAAGTCGGGTTTTAAGGCATTTTTCGGAATGACCAGAGGGATGGATCGTTTATCAGCTGTAGGGGAAGGGTGTTCCACAGATTGGCTGCTACTACAGGGAAACTAGAGCCACCTGCTTTCTGTCTCCTAAATCTTGGTATAGCGATAAGGTTAGCATATGAGGCTCGTGTAGGTCTATTAGATTGAGTTTTGACAATTTGGTTACTGAGGTATGCTAGTGTGTTGTAGGCGAGACATTTGTGGGTGAGAGTAAGGATTTTAAATATGATCCTATCTTGGACCGGAAGCCAGTGCATGTGTCGTCTGGTTGACGATATATGTTAATTTTTAGGTATATTCAAGGCAGTTCTAATAACATTCTTTTTTTCTATTTGAAGTTTTTTGATGTTTCTAGTGCTGGATCCCGCAAAGAAAGAATTACAGTAATCTATCCTTGAGAGGATCAGAGCTCTTGCTAGGTTAATGCTGTTATCTGTCGAAAGGAAAGGTCTACTAGATCTGATAAGTTTTGAAATGTAGACTGCCAACGAGACAATGGCATTGACCTGTCTGGTTAGGGTGAGGGAGGAGTCAATATAGACCCCAAGAGTTTTTATTTCGTTGGCGACATTGATAGTATTGCCATCAATGTTGAAAGATTTGTATTGTTTTGATAGGTTGCTCAACTTGGATTTGTTTCCTATTAAGATTAACTTGGTCTTGTCATTTGTCATCTTGAGGCATAATTAATTTTGGGCCGTCCAGGCCTGGATAGCGGGGTACATTTTATTGAGGTTGTTGGCGCCAGTGTCGTAGCAGCCTGTGATGGGTATGAGTATTTGAGTATCCTCCCAATAATTTGTATACGTGACATACATTTTGTCTAATTTGTCAAATAGAAGCTTTATGAAGGCATTATATAATGTGGGTGACAAACAAGAGCCTTGTGGTATGCCGCATGTTACTGGGGCTGGTGGGGCTGCTGATGAGGCAGAGAAGACCCTCATAGTACGATTGGAAAGAAAAGATTTGATCCATTTGATGGCTTCAGGGGAGAAGTGGACCGCAGTTTCAAGATGATGGCATAAGATTTTATGGTTAACCAAATCAAAATCTGCGGATAGGTCTAATAGGAGGAGGATGCACCAGTCTCCTCTGTCCAAGAGAGCCGTTTCTGTTCCATGACCGTATCTGAACCAAGAGTGATTCAGACCTAGGAGATTGTTAGTTCCCAGGAATTTTTGGATCTGCAGGTAGGCTACACGGTCGAGGATTTTTAGTAAGAATGGGACTGTAGTGATGGGTCGGAAATTAGTTGGAATGTTAGGGTCCAGCGTGTTTTCTTTTAACAGAGGTAGTACCAAGGCTTCTTTTAAGTCATCAGGTACTGAGCTGGTGGCGAATGAACTGTTGATAATGGTGGTGATGAATTGTGCCAACACATTGGCACATTCTTTTATAAAGGTGGCAGGACAAATGTCATCTGTCACCTTTACATCTTGAAGGTTTTAATCCTTTGATGATGTTAATGGTTTCGAATGTGGACAAAGGCGTGAACGTAAATTTACTAGTCACGTGTGCTTCTTAGGTCGAGGATGTAGTTAGAGGGGAGGGGCCAAGGTTGAGTTTAGTTTTTTTATTTCAATTTTACTTTGCAGAAGCGTGATTTTATCTGCGATGGTATTTTGCACATTGGTGCACCATTGTTGATCTTTGATGGAGTGGTCTGGAGTCGGGGCTGGTGATTCCAGCTCACGAATAATGGCAAATAATTCTCTGGAACTTGATTGGGCATTCTGGATTCTCTGGTTGTATGAATCACTTTTAGCTTTAATGATTGCTTCCTTGTAGTTGTTGGCTAGTATCTGAAAGAGGACTTTGTTTGCGGGTGTTGGTGTTTTTAGCCAACTACTTTCAGCAGACCTTTTGGTTTCTCGCAAGGTTTGCAGGCCTGATGTGAACCAGGAGTTACATTGTGCTTTGTGTTTAGCTTTTTTAGATTTCATTGGAGCTACTTTATCAATAGCTATTAGCATGGTTTTATTATACTTGCTGACTAGCAAGGACGGATCAGCGTCAGGGTAAGTGGTATTCGTTATTGGTGATAAAAGGGAGAGCATGTTGTCATGATTAATGTTTTTTGAACGTCTGGTTGGTAGAGTGGATGTGAGTGGGGAATGTTTGATAGGTTTGGCCGTTATAGTGGTGGAGAAGATTATGGTGTTGCCAGACCACGTAGAGGGAGTGTTAGATAGGATGTCAGTGGTGCAATTGGTGTCAGCAATCCAGTCTAAGGTGCGTCCTTTTTTGTGGGTCAGGGAGCAGATACGATTTGTGAACCCTTGGGCTTTCATTGAGTTGGCTAAGAAGCCTGCATGCGTGTCAAGGGGATAATTTAGACTGAGGTTAAAGTCACCTAGGACAATGGCTTTGGAATGGGGTTTCATATTGTAGGCTAGGAGAGAGGTAATGTCATCTTCGAAGGTGGATGTCGGACCTGGAGATCTACAGACAATGTGGAGGGTACAGGTACAAGCTTTTAATGAGGTCTGCAATGTCAAGGGCATGGGCTGTGATTGATCTTGCGTGAATAAGAGCACCTTTCAAATGTAAAGAGGTGTTGTTCAGACTTCTTAATATTAGGATTGTAGTTCTTTGGACTTTTTAACCTGTCTCCAATTGTAGGTGACGCTTGGTATGCTGGAATGGAGAGGTTCAGCCTTTTAGGTAGTGGTGATCCATGGGTTTGCTGAAGTGTTGTCGACACAGAAGCTGATGTGTCAGGTATCCAGGGTTTCTGTAGTCTTTGCAGAGTGGGGGGTGGGGATTATAGACAGCGAAGGGGATGTAGTATGCCTTCAGGTGTGGTGTAGGCCAGTCCGTGATGAGAGTCTAAATCTCCTTATGGGTCTAATGATGGGACATGTGGAAGGAGGATTAATTGAGGCAGTGAGCATGCAGTCTCGCTGACGTGTGTTACTGTGATGATATGGGGTAGGAGTGTTAGCGCAGGAAAGGAGGGTGCTTTGGGGGCAAAGGGGATAGGGCATGGGAGGGAGTGGTGTCGTGAACACCCTAAGGGGGCAAGGCCGTTCCCTACCAGGATGAATGAGCATGCTGAGCAAGGCCGATCCCCTGTGCTTGTAATGTCCATGATGGGTCTTAGTGTTTCTTAGAAGTGGATTAGTTAGGTAAGGTGGAGGGAACACAATAGTGTCTTGACTATCACTAGAAAGTTTTAGCCATTAGCAATGGCACAAGAGGCAGTAATAGTAAGTAGCGGGTAAACACTGTATAGCAAGGCCGTGGCAACTATAGCTGAGATGGCAAGTTGCAGATGGATAGGGTGTAACGCAGCGCTAGTTAACGTGGCTGTGATAGCAAAGTACAAATAGGCAGTTCAAACGAGGCATTTGTAACAGTGACAGCAATGACAGAATGTACATGGGCAATAAGTGGCATAAGGCCCGGCCAGCCACAGCAGCGAATTATAGGTAAGTAATATGTTAGCTGGAACAAAGTATATCAAGGCAATGGTAACAGTGGCTACTATGACAGATAGATTAAGCAAAACATTTGCAGTGGTGGCATGAGTTAAGTAGATACTATTGATAGTGGCAACCGTGGCAAAATGCAGATAGTCGGTTTAAGCAAAACATTTGCAGTGGTGAGATCAAAGGAAAGATGTACATGGGCAATTTGTGGCATGGGCACGGCCGTAATGGTCGATTGCAGGTAGTATTCTGTACGACCACTGGCTGTGGAGGCAGCAAGTGGCACGTAGATCGTTTTAACAGGAATACTAGCAGTAATAACAACAATGATGGTATGCGTGTAGTTGCCGCAAATAGGCTGGTTACCATTAAAAGTGGGCACCCATGTATAGGCTAACGTAAAGGTAGGGTATGCAGGCAGCAGCTGATGAAACTATCATCATGATGTATACACCTGCGGGTTAGATTGGGTGTAGCGGGCAGTGCTGTGATCTAAGGATCAGGCAGGCTGTTGTGTCAAGGTATTAGACTGGATATAGGATTAAAAGGCCTGTGTAATTATCGGAGCAGTGCCGGAGACTACTCTCATTACTATGCGGAGCAATGCGCTTGGGTTGGGGAGGCTGTGGCATCTTTAGTCTGAATGGAAGGCACGCGATTACAAAGTGAAACTAATGCAGGCAGCAAGGCGGGGTATACTGTTTGTTGGGGACATGCCAAGTACTTAGGTAAGAAAGCATGCAGAGAGGACGGTAGCAAGCAAATGAAGAGCAAAGATAGCAGGCAAGTGCTTGAGATGTTATTAAAAAGAATGCAGAGTTAGTGCTAGGGTGTTGGTTCCTCGGTCTGTACAGCTCGGACAGGCTCAGACAGGAGCCTTAGTTCTTTGGCCTTTGTTTGTGGGCCGGCTTTCGCCTGCCTACGTTGCATGATTGGCTGAAGTGTATGGAAATTATATGTATTTTCTATATTTTATCATCAAATTTTATTGGAATTGCACTGAAATTTTAACTCTTAAACCTATTGGCAAGAATATGATGATATACTGCGAGTTTTTAAAGTAAAATGTAGATTGTTTCAATTAAGTTGTATATCTTTTAAAATGTATAAATGTTGCTGTGTTGTATTAATAGTTTTTTCTTTTACCAAACCCCTAAGGGCTTCTTTACTAAACTAAACACTGGGCCTCATCACGTGTTGGGCTGTATTCCCGGCTGTAATACCGCCGACTGTAATAGCCCTAGCACCGACCGGTCTGGTGGTATGACCACCGGATCAAGGGTTGGGCCTTAACGGTAAATCCCCATTCCTGATTGGGTCCATTGGATCCAATGTGGAATTTTCGGTGCTAATACTGCGGGCTAATACAGCCAGCTGTAATACCGCCAATAACAGGGATTTTCACCTCCAGAAAAAAGCTGGAGGGAAAACTGCTGATTTAGCACCCAACTCGTGATAGGGCCAGCCCTTAAATGCAGCGGTCATACCGTTACCACCGCCATTAGGGGCTTCAGCCCAACTCATGATCAGGCCCACTATATGCAGGTTTTTCATGGCGAAATAGGAGGTGCACATTGGCACTGACTAAACTATAGAGACCATATGATCAAGGGGACATTAGAGTGCCCAACTTTGAGGCATATTTTGTGGCAAGCCAATTACAGTTTGTCACAGGGTGGCTGTTGGACGAACTGACACAAGACACTCCCATGTTAGCACTGGCATGTACCCCATTCTTTTTAAAGGAAGTGATTATAGGTAGACACGTTGCATTGGCCAAAGCCTCAGTTCATGCTGACATTGGGGAAGCGCATATGGCACAGGGATTGCAACCTACTGGGTAATACGAAGCCCTACTTTCCCAGATTCCATTAGTTGCGCTAAGTGCTGATGGCCCGCAGGGCAGACTGAGTGTGAGGAAGTATTGGGAGCCCAATGGGGTGGAGACGATCAGCGATCTGCTTCGGGTTGAGAAGGTAGTGGATTTCAGCGCACTCACTACAGAAACAGGTTTGCATGTGGGCCAACACATAATGCATGCTTCTTTACTTTACTTAAGGTGCTTAAGCGGAAGTGGTTGGAGTCAGTAGGGGAGCTGAAAGAAAATGTAGTGATAGAAACACTCTTCGACACTTTCGAGGGAGCCCATGTAGTATCAAGGCTATATGAACTTATCATAACCCAACAGATGGATTTGATGGCGCAGACCTGCCGAAATTGGGAAGAGGTCCTACAAGAACAGTTGGCAGCAGGTCATGGGAGCAAGCGATCCCAAACCATAAAAAGGTTTCCAGAAGCCTGAAACTGCTGCTCTTGCAATAGTATGTAACCCACAGGGCATATCTGACCACCCGGAAAATGTCAAGGTTTAATAATACAACTGAACAACGCTGCCCAAAATGTGGGTTCAAAAATGCGGACATGGTGCATATGTTTTGGGCTTGCATTAAGAGTCAGCAGTATTGGGGGAAATGCACAAATGCTGGCCAAAGTAGATATAACATTAAACATACAGGCTCCCACTGCATCCTAGTTGAGTATCTTCCCAGGGCCGAAACAGACTAAGCATATTAGCAAACTTAAAGACTTGGTGTATGTGCTGTCGAAACCCAGAATAGCAATGGTCTAGAAAACACAGAGTGTAAGGGAGAATTCTCCTTCTAGGGCTAATTTCCCTCACATAGTGAGTGTCCCAGCAGCTTTGCTGGATTTCTGGAGTTTATTTTTTCCACCTGGTAAGAGTGTACATCCTTTTTCCACTCTTACATGTGTTTTGGCCTCTGCATTTTTACTCATTGTGTGATCTTGGGCACTGGAGCACTCCACTCCAGGTGCCCCTGTTCTTGTACGGGTTACACAGCCGCTTTAGTGTAGTTACCCAGGGTTGTCTTTAAGACTTCCCTCTGACTCCATTTCGCTGGGGCTGACTACTGTCCCCCACAGAAAGGTAAAGTTGCCATTTACTTTACATAGTCATTTTTACCACAGACCCAGTACACCCCATCTTACATGGAGTACTGGAAAGGGCTAATCTGTACCCATTTTCTGTCGTTTCGCTCTTTTAACATTTAGACTTGGCTGGTGGCAGTGGTATCTACCCTAACTTTTCTACCGCGATTATATTAGATAAACGTGGTACTGTTCTTAGTTAGTATATGAGCCTCGAACATAAACCCGCTTGACCAAATCATCTTTCTTTTGGCTCCGGTTGGGTTTATTCGCCATTTCTTTTTGTTAAAGTCCTTCTTCTGTTTTACTTTGCACGGCAAACTAGTGTAGTCACCCCCTGCACAGGGTATCCTAGGAAACCCAAGTCGCACTTTGCCATGATTGGCTGAAGTGGTTGTCCCGGCTGGACAACCCCACTGCGACGTGATTGACAGCCAGGATGTGTGAATGGGGGTTTTGTGCATAAAAGGCAGGTCTCTTGGGCTAGAAGTCAGAGTCGCCTCTGGAACTACAAGGAACCAAAGAGAAGCAGAGAGAACAACGGCTGCTGCAACTACCTCGTCCCAGTGAAGCCCTGCTGCAGTCCTGAGCTATCTACCCTTCAACGACTAAGAGGAGATCCAGTCCGGAGTCTTCTTCTCTTGAGCCTGGTGGGGATACCCAGCTAATCTTCTTCAGCCAGAGATCTCCGCCGTGGTTGAAATCGCTGCACACTTCTGTAGTGGTCCGGATAGCCACCTGCTGAGCCTCTACTGTTTTTAAGGAGCACACCTTTTTCGTTGTCGCTGTTGCCGGCTTCATCCCTGTGTGGTGCAGACCCCCTTCAGACGTCCTCCTTCACAACGAAGCTCCAGGAATCATGGGTCTGTGGGAAACCAACAGGAACAACTGCCAGGGCACCAGCTGCATCGTTGGAATAAGGTACTGTGCTCTACTCGAGGAAACTGGGTGAATCCCTTTTCTTCATCCTCAAGGCTCGTCCTTGTCTTCCCTCCTTCTTATAACGTTTGCTTCCGAACATTGACAATATCCAAGTACTTTGGGCTACGCTGAATCGTAAACTGTCTAACGGTGTGATCTTCGGCACAGGTCTCCGGTGTCTCTTAAACCTGGCTCTGACCCTTTGACTTTTGAACTCCTGTTTCTGAGTGTTTCGCGATACTGTCTGCGTAACCTAAATATTGCCTGTCATTTTTGCCTCCAACTCCCTCTGGGTATCTCAGGTGCTAAGTGTGCTTTTGCCCCGGTAGCATTTCATGTCACGGATACGCGTTTATTGAGTAGATCGAACTGTCAAAAAGTGATCCCAACCCTATCCGCGGTATCGTGTTTTGTTCATAACACCGGTTCATTCAAACACAGGGTACTTACCTTGAGACATACTGTACAAAGTGAATTGGTTAGTTGCAGTATATTTAACTTGTGGTTTTGTTTAAAGTTTAATAGAGGTGTTGTGTTTATAACTGATGGTTTAAAAATAAATGTACTTATATTTTTTACCTGAAACCTTGAGTCAGTGTTTGCTTGAGTTAAAGTAATTGTGGTCCCTTTGTGTAATCTCTGCTACTGCTCATATACTCTTGAGATAAGCCTGGCTGCTCTGCTACTGCTACTACTATAACTTAGTAGTACGGGCTTGTACCAAAGGTAAACTTGTATTGCCACCTGTAGTTTTAATTGTGTGTAGTGGTCCCTAAGGGCACTGCACAGGATTCTGCCTAACACAGAGGCCCGGATGTGCAGCAATGGTGGAGAGACCTTCAGAAATGGGCTCTTGCAGAGACTGCAGTATGGCATGAAGCGGCTCGGCTGGGTCAGGAGGAGGAAAACATGGACATTGAATCATGGAAAACTGCTCCAAGAGCTGTTTGCCTCCGTACATGCGCAGTCCTAAGCAGAAGAATCTACTCTGTCATCGAAGGAGGAGACTGACAGAGAGTCATAAATACACTGTATTGTCTAACTGGTGTGTTGAGGCTCAAGATAGCGCACGCAGTATTGGCATGCGGGAGAGAGGGGAGAGGGGAGGTGGTGGAAGGTTTGGCCAGACTTCAATGATCATTTATTGGCATATGGTTTCGTATGAATGTCTGTAAATTGCATAAAAGTTAATGAAAAACATATTAAAAAAAAGGATAGGAAAAAGAAGCATACTTACATGCTGTTTGGTAAGGAGTTTATTTTATATGTAATTGGGCTCCTCATCAAGGCAAAGCTTTCTAAACCCTAACACCTATTCCAAATTGGGTCGGTATCAAATTTGTCACGTGAAGATTGCAGGGAATATTTGCCCACAATTATACACTATTGTTGTGACAAGGGTACTGGCCCTGCCACATACTCTTGTACAGTTGTTGCTTTTCTATTGTTCAGCACTCTGGCATAGGTGCTATATATACATAATTGTAAGTAAATAAATAAGATTGTTCTTTTTTTAGTCGGTGCATGTAAAGTTAATAGAATAGTGGGATACCTTTCATCAAGTGTTTCAAGTGACAGGTGGCCCACCCCTTTAGCATGCCCCTGAACCCCTACAAATTTGATTGAACCCCTATAAATGTAATGACCCCCCAAAAAGTTATTTGCATTTTATATAAACATGATAAGAGCCCCACTGTAGTGTATATACCATTTGACAGAGATGTATCTGAACCTCTATGAATTTAATTACACCCAATACATTTGATGGCCCCCCACAGAAAAAATGTGTACATTTTCTTTGAATTTGATATAGATTTGATAAGAATCCCAATGAATTTGATATGGATTTCCCCAAATCCCTATAAGTCTAATTGAACCCCAATACATGTTATGACTCTCAAAAATATTATATACATTTTAAATGAATTTGATATAAATTTGATAGGTACCCCACATTTTTTAAAATATAAATTTGACATTCATTTTATAAGAACCCCAATAAATTTAATGTAATCCCAATAAATGCAATAACCCCCAGAAAATATTATATATATTTTCTAAAAATTTGATAAGAACCCCAATGGATTTGATATAAAAATGTAACGTTTATAGCACCTCTATAGTTTGATTGCGTCTGTGTGCTAAATAGTTATTTGTGTATGGGCGACATTAAGTCTATGAAGCAATTAGGAGTGGGGCCCCACAATAAAATTGCTGTTATTTTAGTCCTCAAAACCACGTGCGCTCTTCAGACTTCACTGGGCTATCAAGAGTGGTGTCAAGAAAACTGTAATTATGAACAGCTACAGTTACGACGAGGAGAAAATAGCTGCCGGCAGCCCCAGTGATTCTGATGATAGTTATTTACCTTATTGCCTTAGGAGAAGATACAACAGTGTTGATGCAATGGCCGCCCCACAGACTTTGAATGTGGGCCATGAAGATCGGGAAATCATTGAGAACATGTCTACACTTTCTGTGGATAGTCAACTGCCTCTCATTAC
Source organism: Ambystoma mexicanum (assembly GCF_040938575.1). Lineage (NCBI taxonomy): Eukaryota > Metazoa > Chordata > Amphibia > Caudata > Ambystomatidae > Ambystoma > Ambystoma mexicanum. The sequence goes on from NC_090937.1 coordinate 1,422,119,017, forward strand.
CACTGTTGTGGGGCGGTCTGTTGGAGATGACATTCAAAACACTCAGGCGAGTGCAGTTCAAGATATGCCTAATTTGCGAATGGCTAACATTGCTGATGTCGTGGTTCACGAGCAGCTCATGGGTGTAGAGCCTGTGCTATCATGTTTAGACTGAAAAGAGTCTAAAGATAGTAGATACATATACAAGTCTATTATAATGCAGTATGACGGAGTTGAGGTGGGGGAGGGTGACCCCGCCCCTGAACATTTGGAGAATACAGAAGGACATGGATTTCCGATATTGTACGTCCTGCCAGCTGGTGGGTATATTTTTAAAGCAAACGTTTGCACCTTTTTAGGGGTGTGACACCACCCCTGGAATTAAAACCATACATTTCTGTTTTTGTCTACAGCCTTTAGGTGACAAAATGGACAGCAATGAGGATGGCAAAACTATAGTAGACACTTTCAATAATTATTGTGTTTGCTGCTCAAATCAAATTGAAAACCTGGGAAATCTCAATAATAGACTGTGTAAGCAATGTATCTCGAAAATGGGGAATGATAGTGTTAAAGACAATGCAGTCACACTCGTTATGAAATGGGCTGATATCCAATCCATTCAGGGCTTCACAACCATAGTGGTGAAAACATGTTTAAAACAACGCTTTCACAAATTGTGCACCAGGCATAAAATTGACAATCCACAGCAGGAGGCTCATGAATGTTTGCAAATATCCTATACAGATAAATTGTTACTAAAATGTGCTACATGTTGAGCCCTAAATGTCTAGTAAAAATGATGCATCTAATACAGCTGTCATCCCAGCTAAGGGTTGAGAAATGGTGGAGCAATGTGTGTGTAAAATGTTGTGGGCTATACAAGTGGTGTATAAGCCCCTTTTCAAAATGAAGCAGTTTAGATAGAGGTATCCACTGTGTGTTAGAAGTATAATTGAGAAAACTGTTCGCAAGTGGGGGGTGTAGGGTATATTTAAGCCATTACAACAGAAAAATGTGCATGATGACTCGTAAACTATGAAGATTGAGAATGTGGATCATTTACTTTTATTTACGCTTATTTGCAGGATACATGTATTAACGCTTATTTGCAGGAAATAAAAAATGGCCACCTGTTGAGAAGCTGCCAATTTAATGTGAAACCCGCCAGTAGATGTGTACAGCAATTAATCTTGGCTTTACTTAAAGAGCATCTAGGCAGTATATCCCCAAGGATGTTGTGTTATCTGCAAACACCACCGCAGGCATACAAACATGAATCAATCAAATACTTTAATCCCTTAATTGGCAGGCTATTATGCAAGTCTATGCAAAAAGGACGAACATACTTGTCCTTGACACTTAAGGAGTTACTCATCATAAAGTTAAAAAAAAGGTAACCAACACAATCAATAATGTGTGAATAATATACAGATAAAAAGAGAAAATAAATGTTCTCTATACTCAAGGTGCTTAATAATCAGGACAAAAGTTACACAAAGACAGGATACAAATCATTACAAAACGTTAAAATAAGGGGAGAGTTAACTCACAGCCCCTGTACTAAGCAAAAAAGTTGTATGCAAATGTTTATCTGTAATGGCAGTTTACTGCAGGCTCTATCAGCTTCATCTTCCGAAGCCTTGCTTGAAAAATGTATTGGGCAACACAGGGGACAAGATCCGGATCCTCTGTCCATCTGCAATAGGCCAGGGCATCTGAGGTGCGCTGTACACCAATCTCTCTAAGAGGGGCTCTCAAGTAGTACATTCTCAGAGCCCTATACCCATCACAGATGAACTGGAAATGAATCACAGTCTCCTCTCCAAAGTTGCACATAGGGCAAATCCCCAATCTCTTACTTCCCCAGTCTTTTGTAAAATAAAGCCAACCTGAGTGTACCCATCCTGAAACTCATAAAAAAACTACCAGTGTATGGGGGTGAAGGAGCATCAAGATATTTCTTGAATCCAAAATCTGGCTTATACAGATGATAGATTGGGCCCAAACTCAAATTATTTGCATCATCTTCCATGTTTTTCCTTGCCCGAGTCGTTGCTGTCTTTTTAATTCTTCCTCGTGCGGCCATCCCAGCCAGATCAATCCAAATGCTAGACTCATTCAAATTAGTTACGACCAGTTTCACGTGACTTGCTCGAGGTAAGCTTTTACCCCCTCCAATCTCAGAGCTTGGGTCAATAAGTAACAATATTTAACAAGGCCCTCTGTGCTCCACAGCCTACTCCAGTAGGCAACAGGAAGGGTTGAGGCTAACTCCTCGATTGGACAAACATGTGTTTAAAGGTGCATGAGTGAATTTGTAGAACTCGGGGGAAGAAGAAGGTTTTTAAGAACTTATTTTCCACCCTTGTTATTATTTGAACATTACCAACGCCCCACAATTATGCACCAAACAGTGTAAGGGAGTGTAAGATCAACTCTATGATCATCAACAACCCTTGTTTTCGACTTCTGAATCACATGCAAAGAGACCACAAATTTGCCCATTTCGACCTCTTATTTACTGCTATTTGATTTAATTACACTGAGTGTCATTGCTCTTCTTGGCTTCTAGAGACTTGCTCACTCCATCCTGTATAGACTTCATACACTTTTAATTGTCCAATACTTGGCTCCTGCAGATGTTTTTTTCTTCTTTAATCTAGGAGAAATATGTCTCGTCAATAGCTTATCCATCTGCCTCCCTTTGTGCTTTGGAGATATTCCTTCAAAATAGCATCCGTGATCCCAAGCCAACATAGAATCCTCTTTGTTTTGCACACAAAGCTGTTCTTCCAGTGTCTCCTGACTCTTCAACCCTGATCTGTTCCTGAGGTAGTTGAATTGAATCTTGGCACACACTGGCGTCCATTTTCCAATTATGGACATCCTAGCCACATTATATATTCCTCTATAGCAAGCTTCTATATGTCTTTTCTACCTTGTGTTACTGCGTATTTACACTTATTGGTCAGCAAGTTACTTTGTCTTCTTTTACATACATGATTACTTTATCATTCATATATGTTTCAGTTACATCGTCTTTCTCAAGTATTTTAATTTCGTTTAAGTATGGCTCTGTATATTTGCTTCATGACATCTCTGTGCCCTCATCACGTTCCACTTAGCTCTGCATGATGTCGAATGATGCGTGCTGACATCTTTCCACACAGCATCATTCCACACTTTTAGTGCAAGGGTACATTTGGTACGGCTGTCTGAGTGCATATCATCTTTTTACTATACTTGATTCTACTATTTGACTAGTTTTTACAAGTTTTAACAAGTTATGCAAGCCTTAAATGTTCTGTCAATTGTTTCCTCTAGTGGTTTGTCTTTAGTCTTTTTCGATCATTTGCAAGTCTTTCATTCTACAATAAACAAAGTCTTTCCTTTAAAAAAAAAATATTCCTTGTTTCTTGACTGTTATATCTCCCGTTCACTTTCCGCAGCCAGTTTATTGTCCAGGTCAAGGCTCTCTAGGAAGTTACCTACAGCAATCACCGGTTTGATGTTTTCTCCGTTCATCAGGTACGTCCACCAATATTCCTCGTCCAGGCTGCAGAAATATGTAAAAAGGTGGGCGAGGTGTGTTCTTCTGTTGGTCGACAGACCCTTCCAGCTAAGGAGTAGGTGTTTTAGTGTTTCAATTGATTGAGGTTCCTCACAATATCGGCATTTGTTGGACTTAGTTTTGTCTCTGATTGCTTGGATCTCTTTAGTTTTTAAGATATTCAACTGGGCTCTCATGAAAGTTGAGCGTATCCTTTTGTTAGAAAATTTTACTAGGTATTTCATAGGCTTGTTCAGTTTCTGGGCGGTAGTAGGAAGATATGTGGTTAATTTATTTCTTCCAGCCAAATCTGCTCTTTTGCACCAATCTGTGTCTTTGAGTTTTGGTTGCTGTTTTCGTCGGGTTTCTCTCCAACTCTTCCTTTGAGCTTCCGATTTCCTCAAGGAGTAAAAGATTTTTACGTGCCCATGAGGCCAGCATTTTGTTGTCTCCATTATTCATTTCTTTTCGGATTATCTCATAGATTTTCTGATTTGATTAACAGATTTTCCTAAACAGCATTAGACCGTTAAGGTCTACGGTAGCTTCCAATGATGTTAAGCCTAGCTCTAATCTAATAGATGCTATAGGAGTAGAGGTTGGCAAGTGAAGTGTGTTCCTCCAAAACAATCCCTCTAGTTTATTCCAAAGTTCTGAGGGTATAGCCAGCATGGCTTCCGCTCCATAAAATATCACTGGAACTACTTTTGTTTTGTAAAAAGTCAGGGAAGCTTTGAGGGAAATCGGCCAAACTTTTTGTCCATCAGTTGCGTCTGGATGATTAGGTTTTTGATTTTATGACGAATGATTTCCTACATACGTTTTTCTTGTGAATTGTTGCTAATGGTGACACCAAAGTAAGTGAAGGCTTCCACTCTTTCTAGTCGTTCTTTGACTAAGTGCAAAGATGACATTTTCTTTCTTTTAGGCACTTTCTCCAGGATCATCACGTTGGTCTTACTTGTGTTGATATCGAGATCGTTTAGTGAGAGGTAGGCCAAGAGGTTGTCAAGTTTCCTTTGAAGGCCTACTGCGGTCTGGTCGATTAAGATTAATATTGTCCGCATGTAACAGTCTTGACATCTTTTCGTTGCCCACAGATGGCGGAAAGTTTCTGGTTTTCTCTCAGCAATTTGAATATCTCCTATGTAGACATTATAGAGCGCAGGTGCCAGAGGACAACCTTGTTTGACTCCTCGGTGTGTATGTATATTTTGAAAGAGATAACCCGCTTTGTTGAGCCATACCCAATTGGGGCTAGTATTGATGTTGGGCAACCCCAGTTGGTAAGTATGGCCCAGAGCTTTCCTCTATTCACCTTGTCAAAGGCTTGGGAGAGGTAAATAAAGGCCAGTACTAGGCGTGGAGAGCCTTCTAGCACTTTCGATTTTAAAATGCTGAGCATCATTATGTTAGCTGATGTCCCGAGGTTTTTTGTGAAACCTGTTTGGAAGTGATCGTGTCCTTCTGAAGATGGTATCTATGTTTTGAATTTTTCCAGAAGACAGGCTCCAAAAAGTTTACTGATGCAGTCCAACAAAGCGATGGGACGGTAGTTGTTCGGGTTACCTTTGTCGCCTTTTTAATGGATCGGGACAATGTTGGCAGTTTTCCACGATCTAGGAATTGACTTTGACTCAACACAAGTTTTGAAGATTTCAACAATCAAGGCTGACCAAGCCTCTGGGTTAGCCTTCAAATCTGCCTTCGAGAGCCCGTCTGGCCAGTTGCTCTAGATGTGTTTAGCTTGTTGATTTTACCCATGATGGTCATTTTGTCGAGCTCTATGTCCTATTTTTCATGGTTGATATCTGGCTCAGACTGGTCTAACTGGGGCCTTTCAAAGAGTTTGGTGAAATGTTGTTAGGGAGAATTCTCATAAATGGTTGATTTCCCTTACCTACTAAGTCCCTCAGCAGCTTTGCTGGATTTCTAGGATTTATTTTTTTCACCTGGTAAGAGTGTGAGTCTTTTTCCCACTCTTACATGTGTTTTGCTATGTGTGTTTCTACTTGTTGTGTGATATTGGGCAGTGGAGCCTCACCTACTCCATGTGCACCACTTTTTGTGTGTGTTACACAGCACCTTCAGTGCAGTAACACAGGGTTGTCTTTGAGACTTCCCACTGACTCAATTTTTCTGGGGCTGACTACTGTCCCCCAGAAACAGGTAAAGTTGCCATTAACTTTATATAGTCACTTTAAACCACAAACCCAGTACGCCCCATTTTACATGGAGTATTGGAAAGGGTTAACTCTTATCCCTTTTTGTCTGTGCCTCTTGGAGCCTTGTTTCGCTCCCTTAACAATAAGACTTGGCTGGTGGCAGTGGTATCTACCCTAACTTTTCTACCGCAATTATATCATATAAACGTGGTATTGGTTCAGGCTATTATATTAGCCTCGAACATAAACCCGCTTGACCAAATACATTTTATTTTGGTTCCGGCTGGGTTTATTCGCCATTTCTTTTTGTTAAAGTCTTTTTCGTGTTTTTCTCTGCGCGCCAAACCAGGGATGACTCCTTTGTTCTCTGTCTTTTCACGGGCTTCTGTACAGAAGCCCTACTTAAGGTGCCTGATAGTCTAGATAGGCAGGATGTGAGGGAGGGATCTTCGGACCCCTTCCATGGGTTCCCTTGGTAACCCAAGTCTCACTCAGGTCTGATTGGCTAAGGGGACTGGCCTTGCCAGGCCAGCCACCCTGCTGCGTGATTGACAGCCAGGCTGTATGAATGGGAGAAAACTGCATGAAAAGCAGGTCTCTGGGACTGGAAGAGCAGGGTCGCCACTGGAACGAAAGAACCTACGAGGAACTAGAAGAAGAGGACCCCTACCATGACTGAACCGACCGGTGAAGCCCTGCTGCAGGTCCGAATCGCCAGAATCCGACGACAGAGAAGATCCTTCAAGAAACTTCTTCCCTTGAGCTGATGGGACCAACCAGTTCACCCAAACTACAAGCCAGGACCTCTCCTTTGGTCGAATTCGCTGTACAGAGCTACAGTGGGCCGGATAGCCCGGAAGGTCGGAACCTGCTTGGGTTTTAAAGAGCGCACCTTTTATTTGTTGTTTTGCTCTGCTGCTGGCTTCTTCCCTGGGTGGCGCAGGACTCTCCAGTCTTCCTACTTCGTGTCAGTCCTACAGTCGCTTCAGGAACCGTAAGCCTGCAGGAACCACCAGGAACGTCCGCATCAGCTACAGCTCCCTCTCCGTTTTAAGGTACTGTGCAAATCCGGTTGTCTGTTTCGTTCAACCGCAGTGAAAGTGTTTGACATCTTTCTCCAATCTGAGGGCTTGTCCTTCTCTTCTCTTTGAAATAACTTTTCTACCAACCAACCTCGTCCGGAATCTGTGCCACGAACTTTACCGCAAACTACCCTGAACTGTGTGATCTTGAGCAAAAGACTTTTGACCCATTGACTTTGGTCCTAAGCCTTTTCTAGCTGATCTCCTCACTGTAGTCTCTCTTGTTCAATTGCCCTGAATTACCTGTTGGTTTTGCCTAATTTCTAATAACTCTGTCTTTCCCTCCCTTTTAAATTCCTGGAGTGCCATTTTGCTCCCACTTCATTTTGTGAGCTTAACTTGTCTGGAATTTAAGGGAAGTGGTGTGGTGTATTTATGATTGTGATTTTTAACTTGCTTAGAATAGTGAAATGTTATACAACCGTTGAGTAAATATATATATATACTTTTACTTAGAAACCTTGAGTCAGTGTTTGCCTGAATCATAGTAATTGCTGTCCTTTGTGTAACTATTTGTACTGCTCCGCTACTGCTACCACTATAACTGTGTGGTACAGGCTTGCACCAAAGGTGAAATTGTAATGTCACTTGTAGTCTTTATTGTGTGTAGTGTTCCCAAAGGGTACTTCATATAATTCTGCCTAACAAATGTGAGATCCAATCTTGTTCACTAACGCTGTTTGATAGATTGTCTTCATTCGCTCTTCTGTCCGCTGAGATTAGAGACCAGAAGGCTTTGGCATGTTTCCCGTTCAATATTCGGAGCATAGTTTCAAAGTCGTGTTGTTATAAAGCAATTTTGTGTGTTTTAAGCCAGTGTTTATAATTTTGCGTAGCTTTCTTAGCCTCTTCATTTGTAGTTTTATCAGGATGCTTTTTGGCGTTTTGGGTAATTCGCCTCAATACCTGTCGTTTCAGCTTCAGAATTGGATTGTTCGTGTGGTGATGAATCATGGTTGGTTTATTTCTTGAAGCCGGACACTGATATGGGATCAGCAGAGGGCAATAGTCCGTTGGTGGTGCTTCGCTGTTCAGTTTGTCTGTTTCTTTAGCCACCAAATATCGCCTTGTAATGTTTGCAACTGCAGAATCTTTTAGTCTGAGCCTAGTTCCACTTTCATTGGTCTCTAGTTTAGACTCCATTCATAGGCGTGGGATGGATAGTTCTATTTGTTCCGTTTCCCATTGGGCCTTCAGGATGTTATGATCACTGTTCAGTGTGCGGATGACTTTGAAGGAGGTTATTCTTGCCAATAAGTTTCTGGAGGTATAGATGTGATCTAAAGTGGCTTGGCTGCCAGCAAGTTCCCATGTTGGGGCAGCTGACTTGTTCAAGCTTTTTAACCAATGAAAGTTATGCAGGTCCCAGGCGTCAGTACTTAGGGTCCATAGTTTCCCTCTGGCTACCGGTTCTGGATCGGAATGGGTATGAGTTCTCCTAGGTTTGTCGATTTGATCTGCTGTTTGATCTGTGTCAGGTCCGTCGCATTTAAATCCCTGTATATAATGATGTGATCTATTGAATGGTCATAGTCTGAGGCATCAAGTAAGGTTTCTATCTTTGTGGTGAAGTGATCCACTGAAAAAGCTTTAGGATTACAATAGATATTGATCACCAGATAGGTTTTTCCCTTGATCTTGGTTTTGGGCAAATCTCTCGGTTTCCAGGAGATTATGGTAGCAAGAATATGAGGGTCTCTCATTAACGTTTTTTCTAAATGGACAGTACCCCCAATCCTAATAGCGGTGATAAGGCCTGGTCGTGGTCTTCCAAGTGGACCTTTTATTTCTGGAGAGATGGTTTGTTCAGCATCCATGTCTCTTGTAGACACAGAATATCAAATACACCTAGATTTATATCTGAGTTGTTTGTCAGATGGGAAAATCCTCTCGTGTTTCAAGACCCAAGGGTCAAGGTGTTGACTGAGGTTTTTGCATCTGCAATCAGTGGTTTAGGTGAACGTGACACAGTGGTTTGTTGCTAGGATCTGTTGTTAACCGCCAAGACTGCCGGGAGCCAGGACCAACTTTTCATGTCATCTTCTTTAATGCTTTGGTTCGTTGAATGGTGTATTTCATTGAATCTTTTTTTTTTTGTCTGGATTTGATCGATGGTAATCAGCCAGTTTTTCTGTGGACCTGCTGGTATGCGCTCTTTCTCAAAAGATGTATCCCAATCTGTTTTAAGGGAGGCATGTGTGTTTCGAGCCGTTTTAAGATTGGTTGACCGAGGTGACTTGTCTTTCCTAGTTAAGGGTTTGGGTTCCCTGTTACCGGAATGCTTCCTGATACGACTGCAATCTTTTCTGGTCGTTAGAGTGTTGGAGCTCGAGTGAAACATGTTTCCTGTCGCCCGAGGTCCAGATATAGGGCGCTGGTGTCGACTCTCATGGATGCCCCTTAAATGTTGCTCAGTGTGGTCCCTGCGAGTACTTCCAGCAGGTTCAGTGGGCCTCTTGATCCCTCGATCGATTCTTCTTGCCGATATCAATGGCGGTCTAGAGTTGTTCGTACGAGATGGTCTAAGTTCCGTCAGATTGTATCCTAGCTTTCGTAGACTTTTACTAGCTTCTCTGAGAAGTTTCTCTGTCGTTGAGGATTCTATGGGCCTCATTAAGAGAATCACGCTAAAAACGGGGTCATTACCGGCATGGAGGAAGTAGCGGGTCAGTGCTCCTTTGACACCGCTAATAACGGCTGATTACGAGTGCGCGAGCACGCGTGAACCCCCATGCCGGTAATGGCCATACTGCTATGCCGCTAATGGGCCTCCAACCCCCCGATAGCGCCATCACGGGACTCACTGATACCGCCTCCGCCAAGGAGCAACCCCTTAATAACGACCTGGTAATAACAACATGCTAATACCGGGATCGTAATACCAGACCCGGAAGTAACGTCATCGCGTCGGAACGGGAAATGCACCGGCGGCCATCTTTAAAAACACAATCCATTGCAATCCTCCCAAACCACTACTGCTATTGAGGAGAGACCAGGGCCATTGAGTACCATATGTCCAAGGCAACCCGGAAAACCACCTCTTGCCTGCGCAAGAAGCGCTTCTCAGATGAGGAATTGAAAATGTTGGCGGATTTCCTTGCTGCCATTGCCGATGAGGTATTTACGAACAACCTCAAAAAGGAGGTGAAGTTGAGGAAGAAGGAAAAATGGGCGGAGGTAGCACGCAAGGTGTCTGCGGTAGGCACCACACTCCGGACAGTCAAAGACTGCAAAAAGAGATGGGACGACCTCCGTCTCAGGGTCTGGAACATCCTGGCCAGCAATCGGAGGGAGGCCATGGCCACAGGCGGGGGTGCGCACTCACCGGTTAAACCTATGCGCTGGGAGGAAACCTGTAGCACAACCATCCAGATGGAGCCGATAGAGGGCTTTGGGGAAATGGAGACGGGTGCCGCGACATCTGAAGAAGGAGGTGAGTGACCCTGCAAACCCCAGTAGGCCAAACCATGACGTAGCACAACTGATGTGAACGTGAGCCGAGGCAAGACAATGCATGGCCCATCGTACATAAATTTACAGATCCATGTCCAGATGAAGGCCCAAACCCTGCCACACTGAAATGCATGCTGTGTGCCAATCCTATTACCAACAGACACCCAACACAGAGGGACCATTTGCATGTAACACATCACACAAAGCCCAATACAATGGCATACCACCTGGTACGTACCAGTGCCAAATGGAGATGCCACGGCAAATGCCAACATGCCCCCCCCTTGATACTATCCTGTCTGATACACCTATAAGATTGCAATGCATGACAACTGAAATACCGTACAGCACCATCTCATGCTTCTTGCATGTAACAGCATCACTGATGCCCTGCATCTCTTCCTCCCACACAGGCACCAATGGAGAAGGTGGGAGTCCGGACCCACCCACAAGGCCTTCTACGTCCAGGGCCAGACCGCCGGCCACTGGCCAATCCACCTCGGGGATAGCACCGCGGCCCACAGTCCAATCCAGAGCAGGTGCACAGGCCATGCAGGCACATGAGGACACCGCAGCAGTGGATGTGACTGCTACCACAGAGCTGCCAACAACAGCCGAAGGGGAGGCTGATGGCAGCCATTCCGTTGCCACAAGCTCCGTGGGTGAGGCAGCAGCCACAGCCCTGCTCAGTGACGTTGATCTAGGAGCAGAGGAGTACGTGGACCAAGGTGGAACAATCCATGTGGAATGTCCACACACCCCTAGCCGCCCGTCAACCCCCCAACCCCACACTCAGGCCACACTCTCCAGCCCCATGCTGGATCCTGCACTGCACAGTTCCGACCTCAGTACTACCCCCGAGGCCAGCCCTGCAATCGCACGCCCAGCCGCAGCACTCTCAACCTCTGATGCTCCCACTGACTTGGAGGCCCGGCTGTCATGGGTGGAGGCAATGCAGGACTCCATGATTGACCTTGTGCGCCAATATGTGGCTGACGGAGAGGAGACACGGCGAGAGATTGGTCAGGCCATTGCTGGGAACACTGCCGCCTTTAATGCCTGTGCGGTCATGATACGTGACAGTTTGGGGGCCGTCACGCAGGTCCTGACCAGCATCCTGCAAAACATGCAGCACCAGCAACCTGCGCCGGCCTTACCAATTCGAATTGCATCCACCCCATCCTCCACACCGGCATCCTCCGCACCCTCTAGCCCTGTGCGGATGACAAGGCGGAGTGCGAGGCAGACCGAAATGCTGCCCCTGAACACAAAGAAAGCCCGCAAATAGTGTGGAATGACAATGGGTGTGGGGGAGGTGGTGTTGGTGGTGTATTGGGGATTAAGGGGGTATGGGGAGTTTATTGGGGGTATGGGGAGTTCATTGGGGGTATGGGGTGTTCATTTGGGGGGTATGGGGTGTTCATTGGGGGTATGGGGAGTTCATTGTGGGGTATGGGGAGTTCCCTGGGGGGTATGGGGTGTTCACTGGGGGGTATGGAGTGTTCACTGGGGGTATGGGGAGTTCATTGGGGGAATGGGGTGTCTGGGGCTGGAGGGGGCGGGGGGAAGGGGAAGGGCGTGTGAGTGGTGGAGTGGGGACCACTGTTCTGTAGTTTTCATTAATACACCTGTTGTGTGCAAAATCATTTAATGCATGGACATTGTTCATTTCGTGTGTGTTCATTTTATTCATGACAGTGCACAGTGCCCAACTCCCCACATACCCTGTGTGCATGTCCATATGGACCCAGTGCTCAGTGTAGCACTGGCACATATCCATCAACGTCCCAGCGGTTCAGAAGTATTCGTCAATCAGTGATTGGCGTACAGCACGGCCATCTTGTGGATCACGTACTGGCAGGGGTGCTGCTTCTAATCCATCATCCTCTCCCGGTGCATGCATGTCAATGTCAGGTGGCAGTGGTACATTTCTCCGGATGCACATGTTGTGCAGCATGACACAGGCCATGGTGATCTTTGCCATCTTCTGAAGCCCATAAAGGAGTGCTCCACCAGACCTGCTTAGGCAGCGGAACCGCGCATTCAACAGGCCAAAGGTCTTCTCAATCACGACATGGGTACGGGTATGAACCCGATTGTACTCCTCTTCATGCCTGATACGCGGGTTCCGCACAGGGGTAAGTAGCCACAGCTTCAAGGGATAGCCTCCATCACCTGCATGGGAGCACAAAGAGGTCTGTGTGAGTCATTCTGAGCTGCCACCTTTGGGATTCACGGCCATGGCCGCAGATATTTGGTGTGGACATGCACATGTCCCTGTACGTATGCACACAGATTGATTGGATGCATTGTGTACTGCAATATGGTCTGCTAGTGTGGATTGCATTGTTCAGATGATGCAGGGTGTACACTTGCATGCTGATGCGGATAGACTGTGGATGTGGAACGATGTCTTGGCTCCCATAATTGCAGTGTATGCTTCTCTGTGCCTAATCACACTAGCGACATTGACACAGTTGTTGTCATGTTTGTCATGCATCGCTTGACATACCCATGGTGGCCTGGTTGTGCGTGTTGCATGTTGTCATTGATTTACGGCATTGATCTAATGTGTGGCATTGATGTGTCATGTTTGAGTTTGGATGTTCAGGTCAGAAGTGTTTATAAACCCCCCCATCCCACCCAGGTGGAGTATGCATCCCCCACCTCACAACCCCAATGCACTGCCATGGGCCAGTCAGGCAACTCACCAAGCAGCCAGGCACATCGTCCAGCATGTCGCTCACGCAGCACCATGGCATCATGTGTAGATCCGGGATATCGGGTGCAACATTGTGTGATGATCTTGCTGGAGTGACATACCATCTGCACATTGATGGAGTGGTATTGCTTGCAATTGCGATACACCGCCTCTGTTGCATGAGAGGTGACCAATTCTAGGTGGGTGCAGTCGAGGGCACCGACGCACTTGGGCACTCCTGCCAGTGCATGGAAGCCTACTTTATTGTCGGCAAGCTCCTGGGCAGTCTGTGGTAGGGATATGTGGGTGCTAGCGTGCTTCAGGAGGGCATCCAGCACTTGGGTCAGTATGCACGAAAAGAGTGGTTGTGATATGCCATGTAGCTGGCCCACTGTGTGCTGGTAGGTGCCTGTGGCCAGGAAGTGAAGCACAGACACCACCTTTAGTAGCGGGGGGATGGCAGTGCGTATTTCTATGAAGCTGACAATGTTGTTGCGTATCATGTCCACTATGGTAGTGATGGTGTCCCGGTCCAACCGGTACAGGGTGTGGATCTGCTCTGGGGTTAGATTGAATGGACTGGGTCTGATGCGAGGGATTGGTGGCTGTCTACGAGGTACCACTGGCTGCACTGGTGGTAATTGCTGGGCCTGTCTCACCCTCGTTCTCCTCCTGCGTCTCCTCTGTGCTGCCTGTTGTTGTAGCTGTAGTTGTTGTTGTTGTTGTTGTTGCTGTTGTTGCTGTAGTTATAGCAGTATAGGCATGTTCTCCAGCCCCATGATTGCAACAGCTAGTGGTATCATTTTGGTGTGGCAAGGGGTGTGGTGTGTGGGTGTTCTCCTTTTGTACAAGGACAGGCTCCATTGACTCCACCTGTGGTGATTGTGTGCACCTGTGGCAGTTGCCTACACTGCAGGTTGCTATTTACGAGCGGTCCGCGATGCCTGTATTGCCGCCGTCATGCAGGCCCCAATTACCGCCTTCGGGATGCCGGTAAGTGCATGGCCGCGTAACTTGTGATGTCCTCCTATTACCGGCATCCCAGTATTTCCGCCGTGAAGGGGCGCGTGTACGCGCGCCTGCCGGTATGAAAGGGCACGGTACAGGCAGTGGCGTATTGGCGGGTCGTAATGGCCCGGACCCGTTAACGATGCCGGTTATACCATTCCGCCTTCCTATTTCCATTACCTCCATGCTCGTAATGAGGCCCAATGTGTAAGTAGACTCGATCTATCGCTTTAGCGTCCATGAATTCAACGATGTCAATATCCCTTGCAGAAAGTTTCCGCAGGGACGCAACATGGTGCAGGAGGTTTACAGTGGTTTTCCTATTCAAGATTATGTGTTCTCCATCCTTCAGAAAACAATCTAGTGCAAAGGAACAAGTTTTTGTGGTTCTTACTGATCTCGCCAATCTCTTTCTTTTCTCTATTCAGGTGCAATCGAGGTTATCCGGCCTGTTGTAGCGGCGGGTTCTTTGAGGCGAGATCGAGTCTTTATGCCGTACATTTGTCAATGCTTTTGATTTCCATCTTGAGGTCGATCGGTCACCTTGCGTCCTTGACTGCACCACATCTTTGACCGTCTTGGTTGGTTTTGACTCCCTCCTAACTAACGGTCCTTTGAGAGGGCGACTCAGTGTAATATTTCCGAAAGTTGTTATCTTGTTTGTGGTCCTTTGGTTCTGCTTTTTCACAAGAGGCCCTTCTTTTCTTTCCTTCAAAGTCGGGCACCTAGGTGGTTTACTCTCCATAGCTGCAAACTTTGGATCAGGTTTGATGGTATGGGAGCTATTGGGAGGGGAAACAGCTTTTCTTTTGCCCCAAGTTCTTTCTAACAGTTCCAATTCCAACGACTCTATGGAGTATTGAGTTAAGTTCATTACAGCTTCCATAGTTTCACTTTCCGTCGGTGAAGGCGGAGACAAGCAGTTGTGTTGAAAGGCTGCTGCTTGCTCTTTCGCCTGTTGTAGTTGACGATTTCCTTTCAGTACTGATCTTTTTTCAAAGGTGAGAGCTAATTGTTTCCAAGGATTAGGCTCTTTGGTTTTCATGTTATTTAAAGCCTCAGGATCTTTGTCAAAACGGAAGTCAGAGGGCCTCATTCCGAGTATGGCGGTAAGGGATAGCGTCCACCGGTAACGAGACCGGTGGCGGTGATCCCTTACCGCCATACTCCGAGTTCCCTTTGCGCCCTCGCCCTTAACGCCTGCTTTGAGCAGGTGTTAAAGTCGAGGGCGCAAAGGGGCCTCCAAGCCAATAACGGTGACCGTAATGAACGGTCACCGTTATTTGCATCTTCCCCATTCCCATTGAGCCCTATGGGGGCTCATTTGGGAATGGGGAAGAGCCTTGGTGAATGGGGAATTACCGCCCCGCCAACCTTGGAATGGGGCGGTAATTCCGCCATCCACCAAGGCGCTGCCGGTCCGGGTACGGCGTCAACCAAGGCGTTAATAGCGCCATTGGTTAGCGCCGTACTCGGAATGAGGCCCAGACTCTTATATGGTACAGCCAATTTTTATTAGTTTGGTCGAGCAAGGTTTCAATTGAAGATTAGGTTTTGAGGCTAGATTCTGTTTGCATTTCTTCGTAAGGGGATCTTTGGTTGTACTCTTTGTCTGTTTTTTATCCGATTGTGTATTTTCTTGTGTTTTAGGTTTCGTTTCCCAGAGGCAATACGTGGTGGAGGAGGCTGTGTGGTGGTCGACGTTGTTGCCGAGACTCGCACCGGGACCCGCCCAGTGTCCGATGCTGTAAAAAGAAAGACTTCCGGAATCGGTCGGTCTGTCTGCATCTCCACCGTTACCATTAGTGCGGTGTTGTTAGTTTGCGTATGAGTGTTAGAGACCAATAGGGTGGCTTAGACACTTCATTTGCTGTTATATAGCCTTCCAGAAAATTAAGTATCGTTTGGGTATATGCGACAATGGTAAGGTGGTCCATTAGGGTATCGTTTAAGGCTTCGTATAGCTTTGTAAATGGAACCAGAGCTATTGTTAAGGTGGGCATAATGGAGAAGAGGTCAATTTTTCTGTTAGGGGTTTCTGTTTCAGCCTCTCCCCGGATCTCACTTGTTCTTGGTTTGGGATGAGTCGTTTGAGAATCTTGATTCAACATTGTAATTGCGAGCTTGTGGTTAGCTCCTGGTCCTTCAATTGGAGGAAAGTCAGGGTGAGCTTTGTTTAAGGAATCCAGTTCAAGAGCTTTGTTAATGTTGACTGGGATTTCAGTAAGATTTTCTGTGTCTTCCAAGAGAATTAAGCCTGCGTTCTGCTTTGGGTTGCTGTTCTCCACAACGGACGTTGGAAGCAACTCGTTTTTTTTATCTTTGAAAATGGGTGACTCGGCCGGTCTTGTAGGTGTCTTAAGGCTTGGTAAGGTATACGGAGTAGAAGCCTGATCCTTTATTGGCTTTTGAACAATGGTGTTTTTAATGGGAGGGGTCCACAGATGCCATCTTTTCTGAAAGAAATTATTCGTTGCGGTTACAATAGGCATGTTTGGGACACTGTTAGGTGCTTTTTGAGGCTGACTCAGGGCTCCTTTCAGAAGCTCAGTCTCTTCCATGGTTCCTTCCAGTAGGTCGGTGTCTGATATTTCATCTTTTTCATTTGCCAAGACTGTCCTTTTTTTGTAGGAAAAAAAAGAGTAATCTCTCCTGAGTGTTAGGGAGAATTCTCATTTCATGGCTAATTTCCCTTACCTAGTGAGTCCCTCAGCAGCTTTGCTGGATCTCTGGAGTTTTTCTTTTCCACTTGGTAAGAGTGTGAGCTTTTCACCACTCTTACCTGTATTTCGCTATATGTTTTTACCTCTTTTTGTGATTGTGGGCTCTGGAGGACACCACTTCAGTAGCCCCCTTCTTTGTGGGTGTCACACAGCACCTTCTGTGCAGTGGCACAGGGTTGTCGTTCAGACTTCCCACCAACTCCATTTCTGAGGTGACTACTGTCCCCCAGAAAAGGGTAAAGTTACCATTAACTTTACTTAGTCAAATGTAACCACAGATCCAGTACACCCCATCTTACATGGAGTACTGGAAGCGTTAACTCTTAACTCTTTTCATCTGTATCTCCTAGAGCATTGTTTCGCTCTTTTAACATTTAGACATGGCTGGTGGCAGTGGTATCTACCCTAAATTTCTACCGCGGTTATCTTATATAACCGTGGTAATATTGTAGGCTATTGTGTTAGCCTCAAACTTAAACCCGCTTGACTAAATCCTTTTTCGTTTGGCTCCGTGTTAGGCAGAAACCTGTGCAGTTCCCTTAGGGACCACTGCAACAAGTTTAAGACTACAGGTGTTAGCAGTAAACCCAATTGGTAGCAGTCTGCACCACCCAGATTTACCTGGTAGCTGTGGCTGAGCAGTCAGACTTCTCTCAAGAAGAGTTAGGCAGTATATAGAGTATACACATTAGGTACAAAAAAATACAGTAGCACAAGCAAACACTGACCAGAGCTTTGGTATAAAAGTATATAATTATTTATTTAAAAACACACTTGTAAAAATACACTGGCACTAATATGTCAAGCAAGTTCAAACACAGTCACTAGAAATATATACATCTCCCTGATTAATTATTCAACAAGTCTTAGGAAAAGAACACCACTTATTATCAACACAGAGGTGAGCGCTTAACCAAGATGGCACTCCAATAATTATTTTAAAAAGGGAGAGAAAAGGCAGAAATAGGAAAATACTCAATACCAACACTTTCAAAGAACCACAGCAAGTCAAGAAAGGCAGGGTCTACTGTAGAGCAAAAAGTTCATAGGCCAGGCCCACTCTTGGAGAGAGCAAGGCGGAATGTGCCCAAGATCACACAGTTGAAGTACACTTTAAAGTCTTTGCAGATAGTTCAAAAAGGAGTTAGATCAGTTCAGAAAAGTTAGTTAACAGGTCCGAGGTCACCCCGGGATAGAGAGTCAAGGATTTACGGGACACCTTGGACGGTCTGTTGCAAGGGAGACCAGGCAGGACACAGTACCTGAAATGGTGAGAAAGCTCCAGCGGGGGCAGTTGTTCCTGGCAGCAGCTGCAAGTCAGTGCTTCGTCCAGGGGAAGAGAAGATCTCGACGTGGAGGAAAGCTGGAGGTCGTTGCACTGCCAGGGAAGAAACCAGCCGCGGAGTTTCCTGGTTAAAAGGTACTACCCTTTTATTCGCGGTAGTGGTGAAGCGTGGCTATCCGTCCGCCGGGGTGCTTAGCACGGGCGATTCGACCATGAGACAATCCAGGAAGGCGAAAAGAGGGCGAACTGGTTAACGCCACCAGCTCAAAGGAAGAAGACTCTCCTGGAAGAAGATCTTCTCTATCGTTGGGAAGTGGTGAGTCGGTTCAGCAGGGCTCCACCAGTGGTGTCGTCGTTGCAGGTCGTCTCAGCTTCTCCCTCTTCAGATTCTTTAGGTCCTGTGGCGACTTCTGAAGTTCCAGTCCCCAAAGCCCTGCTTTTATGCAGAAAACCCCCATTGATCAGTCCTAGCTGTCACTCAAACATGCTAAGTGGTTAGCCGGGCGGCTCACCACTGGGCCAATCACACAAGAGTGCGACTTGAGTTGCAGAGGCAACTCAGTCCAGGGTGCCTATTCCCCCCTCCCGCACATCCTGTGGACCCAGACAGAGTGGCACCACTTTTGGAGGCTTCTGTGCAGAAGCCCGCCAAATGTGGAACAAAGGGCTCGACTTAGGTTGGAGTTACAGAGGCGAACACAAACGCCATTTTAAAACTGAGTCCTGGCAAAAAGACCCAACCGGGGAATAAATATTAAATAAATAACCCGGCGGTATCTTTAACATTGCACCAAAAAAGTGGTGCGTTTAAAATGAATGGGAAAATTCCATAGTAAATATTCTGGTGGAATATTTTGTGTGGTAACCACTGCCACCAGCCAGAAACTCGACAGGGGGGGACTGGAAAGTGCCCCCTTGAAAAACAGACCCAGGGGCAATCGAATTACCCCTACCAGTACTTCCACAATATGATGGTTTGTACTGGTTCTGTTCACAATTTAAGACTAGTAAAGTCAATGGTGACTTTACATGCCCTGGGAGACAGTAGTCATTCCCAGGGTATGGAGTATATGTTTGGGGGTCACTATGACACCCCTGTGTTACTGCACTGAGGGTGCTGTGTAACACACATACCAAAAACACATGAAGCCCTATGGAGTAAAAGACCCCATAGCCCATAAAACACATTACAAAGTCAAAGGACATTCTCAAATCATGCCTAAGAGTGGGAGAAAAAGAGTCTCACTCTTAGCAGGAGAAAAAAATAAACCCCAAAAATCCAGCAAAGCTGCTGGGGGACTCACTAAGTTTGGGAAATTAGCTTATACAGAGAATTCTCCCTAACACTCTGGTGCGGTTTATTCGCCATTTCTTTTTGTTAAACTCCTTCTTGTGTTTTACTTTGCGCGGCAAACTAGGTTTGCCTTCTTTGTTCACTGTCTTTTGGCGGGCTTCTACCTAGAAGCCCTCCTCAAGGCACCTGGGTGTCTAGGCGGGCTGAATGTGAGGGAGGGGTGTAGTCACCCCTTTGCACAGGTTATCCTAGGAAACCCAAGTCGCCCTTTGTCATGATTGGCCAGAGTGGTTGTCCGGGCTGGACAACCCCCCTGCTGGGTGATTGACAGCCAGGCTGTGTGAATGGGGGTTTTTCGCATAAAAGGGAGGTCTCTTGGGCTGGAAGTCAGAGTGTCGCCACTGGAACTACAAGGAACCGACGAGAAGTGGAGGAGAGGTCGACTGCTGCAACTACCCCGTACCAGTGAAGCCCTGCTGCAGTCCTGAGCTATTTACCCTTCAACGACTAAGAGGAGATCCAGTCCGGAGTCTTCTTCCCTTGAGCCTGCTGGGGATAACCAGCTCATCTTCTTCAGTCAGAGGTTGACTTTGTGGTCGAAATCGCTGCACACTGCTGTAGTGGTCCGGACAGCCACCTGAAGACCCTCTTCTGTTTTTAAGGAGCACACCTTTTATTCATTGTCGCTGCTGCCGGCCTCATCCCTGTGTGGTGTGGACCCCCTCATCGTCCTTCTTTGTGCTAAAGCTGCAGGAAAGCGTGGGTCTGCAGTAAACCAACAGGAACAACTGCCGTGGCACCAGCTTCGTTCTTTGAGAAAGGTACTGTGTCCTGTTTGAGGAATCTTGGGTGAAATCCCTATTTCTCTACTTTAAGGCTTGTCCTTACTTTTCCCTCCTTCTTATAACTTTTGCTTCCGAACATTGACAATATCAATGTACTCTTGGCAACGTTGAATCTCGAACTGTCCGACTGTGTGATCCTCAACAACAGGCACCCAGTGTCACTTGACTTTGGCTCCGGCCCTTTGACTCTTGAATTCCTGTCTATGTGTGTTCTTCGATTCTGTCTGCCTAACCAACATATTGCCTGTGATATTTGCCCCCAACTCTCTCTGGTTATTTCGGGTGCTAAGTGTGTTTTTACCCCGGTAGCATTTCTTGCCGCGGATACGCGTTTATCTAGTAGATTGAACTGTCAAAAAGTAATTGCAATTGTACTCATGGTAACGTGTTCTGTTTCGTAACACCGGTCCATTCAAACACAGGGTACTTACCTCGGATAATACTGTACAAAGTGAATTGGTTAGTTGTAGTATATTTTACGTGTGGTTTTTTGAATTTATGTGTCGTGTTGATAACAAATGGTTTAAAAATAAATGTACTTATCTTTTTTACCTAAACCCTTGAGTCAGTGTTTGCTTGAGTCACAGTAATTGTGGTCCCTTTGTGTAATCTCTGCAACTGCTCATATACTCTTGAGATAAGCCTGGCTGCTCCGCTACTGCTACCACTTTAACATAGTAGTACAGGCTTGTACCAAAGGTAAAACTTGTATTGCCACCTGTAGTCTTAATAGTGTGTAGTGGTCCCTAAGGGCACTGCACAGGATTCTGCCTAACACTGGTGTACAGCGGTGAGGATTTGGAAGTAGAGTGATTACACTTAGAGTGCTGCTATTGCTTGGGTTCAACTAACCACAAGGTTAACACCACTAGTTCTATTTTTAACTAAGAAATCATGTCAAATATGGAAAGCTACACTTAAGAGGGTCTTTTGAACTACACTGCTGAGGTTTTGAGAACCATGTGTAGGGAGAGGAGTCTCTCTGGTAAAGGGAAGAAATCTGAATTGATTGCAAAGTTAATAGGAAAACAAAGTCTGGAGAGTGGGTCAGAAGGGCC
The DNA here is from genome assembly GCF_040938575.1 of Ambystoma mexicanum. Lineage (NCBI taxonomy): Eukaryota > Metazoa > Chordata > Amphibia > Caudata > Ambystomatidae > Ambystoma > Ambystoma mexicanum. The sequence continues at coordinate 1,422,140,163 of NC_090937.1, forward strand.
TACCCCTCCATCAAATGTGGATACTGATGTTTCTGATTCTGAAAGTGTTGATTTGGAAGAAGTAGATGAGTCCTTGTTAGGTAACCCTACAACTCCTTTGCCTGCTCAGAAAGCACAACCTCTGTCTACTGGGACCTGCACAGGTCCTGCACTTACTCCTGAATTTATTGCACTTAAGAAAATGAGACTTGAATTGGAAGTGAAACGTATTGATGCACAGACTGCCATGAAACATCAAGAGTTAAGGCTCAGAGAAATGGTGCTGAATCATGAACTAGAGATGAAGAAATTGTCTGTAGAAAATGCTTCTCTCCCAGAGTCTTCTAGGTCTGCCAGCCCTAAGAGACCCTGTATGCCAAAGGAAATGATTGGTATGCATGAGACTAAACTTGATGTTTTGGATTGGTTAGCAATGTTTGAGTACAATCATGGGATTCAAGGTATCTCAGGGAATCGGCTGATTCCCTGGCTTTTCTCTAGGCTTCCCCCTGTTGCAAGTGATGCTGTAATGGAGTTGGGGGAGGAGGATAAACAGGATTATGAGTGTGTGAAGCTAGCATTAATAGCTAGATTTGGGAAGACCCTTTCCCTATATCTTAAGAGGTTTAGAACCCTCAAAAAACATGATGGTACCCCTTGGGCTACCTGGGTGTGTGAATGTTTGAAAAACTTAGATGGTTGGGTTAAGGGTTACAAAGTGAACACTTATGAAGGTTTGAGGAATCTTGTAATGTTGGAATCTATTTTTGATGTCTGTTGCCCTGAGCTTAGACAGCACTTGGCTGATTCAAAGGAGATAGACCCTAAGAAACTAGCAAAGGCTGCTGACTTGTGGGTTGCCAACAGGGCCACTCACAAGGATTCTGGGGCAACTCAGAAAAAGGTTGAGGGAAAGCAGCCAAATAAAGACAACAAAGAGAATTCCAATAATTCCAATCCAAAAAAGGGCCCCAAACATAGCCAGGGTAAACCACAAGGAAAACCGAATCAGGTTAGTGTACCATCTGGTCCCAAACCAGATATAGGTCAGAGTAAACCCCCATTCCAGAGAGCATTTAGAAAATGCTTTGTTTGTGGGCTTCCTGACCATGTGAAAGGAAATCCCAGGTGTAAAGGTAAACCTTCAGGGGTCAACACTGTCTCCTTAACCTTCTCCCAGGTGGATGAAGTACCTATTGCCAGTGGAAACTTTCAGTTACTAGCTGATGAGCCCATGAGAGTCTCAGCTAGTGTTTCTTTAGTGTCCTTGTGTCTTTGGGAACAATAGAACTTAGATGTCTATAATTCAATCCCAGAAAATACTAAAGAGTATTATAAAGATAGTGTTCTTGTGAATGGTCAGGAGACCCCTGCCATCAGAGACACTGGAGCCAGCATAACTGTGGTTGATGAATGTTTTTTCAAGGTGGAGGATTTTGCTAAGGCACCCAAACACTTAACCAAATTAGCTGGAGGCCCTGTGCAAATGGTTCCCCAGTTACCAGCTCTCATCCAGTATAATGACATGACTGTCTGGATACCTGTAAGTGTGCAAAATAACGTACCTGGGAGGGTCCTGCTGGGTAAAGACCTTAAAACTCTTGGAGTTGTGTTTTATACCCCCAGACCCCCCAACAGAAGGTAGCAGGAGCGCACAAGGTCTGCAAGGAAGAGAATCTTGAGAGGCTCTCCTGGGGACATGATAGAGAAAACTATCACCCCAAGTCCACAGGACTTACTTACTGCCATTGCAGGACAAGGAAAGACCAAGGGGAAACCCAAGCACTCCTGTGCTCAGAAGGACATCTCTGAGACTGTCCAAAGTCACACCTGTGACTCCCACACCAGCTGAAGCTGAGTGTGAGGTTCAACCCTGTATGGTCAAACTAGATACTGAGGAATCAGATCTAGAAGAAGATCTTACCTTGGTAGGAGATCTAGACCCTGTTGACCATACTGAGCTGCAGTCTTTACTGGCAGAAGGTGGACCCAACAGGGAAGATTTCAGTAAGGGACAAAGGGAATGTCCTACCTTGGAAGGTCTCCGCCAACAGGCAACTTCTCAGCTCAATGGGACTGAGCCTGGGAAGTATAGGTTGCACTGGGAAGATGGCCTCTTCTACAGTGAACCAACTGAGTCAACCCCTGGAGACTGCAAAGGACTTGCAGCACCTCTAGTGAACCGACTCCAGTTTCTGCAGTTAGCCCACAAGATACCTTTGGCTGGTCACTTAAGTTTTAAGAAGACCAAACAAAAGGTCTCTCTTTACTTCTATTGGCCTAAGATGGGGTCAGAAGTAGACAAATTCTGCAGAAGCTGTCACACTTGCCAAACCTCTGGAAAGAGTGGATCCAAGAATGTGGCACCCTTGGTGCCTCTCCCAGTGGTGGGAGTTCCTTTTGAGAGGGTCGGGATTGACATTGTTGGTCCTCTTGATCCTCCCACATCTTCAGGCAACAGGTTCATCCTGGTTGTAGTGGATCATGCCACTAGATGTCCTGAAGCCATGCCTATGAGGACTGTTACGGCTCCGGCTGTGGCTAAGGCACTACTTGGTATCTTTACCAGAGTAGGTTTTCCTAAGGTGGTAATATCTGACAGGGGATCACATTTTATGTCCAACTACATGCAAGCCATGTGGAAAACCTGTGGAGTTACTTACAACTTCTTAATTGCCTACCACCCCCAAACCAATGGGTTGGTAGAGAGGTTTAACAGAACTATGAAGAGCATGATAGGTGCTTTAGAAGAACCCCTTAAAAGGAAGTGGGACCTTCGACTGCCATGCCTTCTCTTTGCCTATAGTGAAGTCAGGGAGTACATCCAGTTAGAGGCCCATTGGCCCTGATTAAGGAGGGGTTGGAGAGTGCTCCTTCCCCCAAGCCAGTCAGAGTGACTGACTATGTGATAGGTCTCCGGAGGAGAATGTCACACATGATGGCAGAGGCAACTGATAACTTGAAGGCTGGTCAAGCTCTGGTCAAACATTGGCATGACCAGAAGGCTAACATGGTTGAGTTCACTCAAGACCAGCTTGTTCTTGTTATGGTCCCCACAGGCAGAGGGCCTTGCAGGAAAAATGGATAGGACCCTTCAAGGTTGTGGGTAAACTTGGAGATGTGAACTATCTGGTGGACTTAGACAAACTTAAGGAGGCTCCCAGAGTCTTTCACACCAACCGTTTGAAGGCATATGTCTCTCGACCTGACATAGGAGCTTTGATTCTAGCTTCAGCTCAGGAGGAGGAGGAGAGTGAACCTATGCCTGACCTCCTCAGAGGCTTACCTTTAGATGAGCAAGTGGAAGGAGTTAATCTCTCTTCCAGTCTCACATCTGACCAACAGGAAGAGTGCATATACTCACTGGTGACTGTTTGCCTGTCAAAAGCAGGGGGTACAGAATGTCAAACAATGTCAGAACCCATATAAGGAATGAGGTCAACAAGATGCTTGATCTCGGGGTTATAGAGCCCTCTACTAGCCCATGTTCTAGCCCAGTTGTGCTTGTACCAAAGGCAGGATCCAAGGAGTTGAGATTCTGCGTGGGCTAGAGAGCTCTGAATGCAGTCACCACAACTGATGGCCATCCTTTACCTAGGACAGATGAGCTAGTGGACAAACTTGGTGCAGCCAAGTACCTCAGCACATTTGACCTAACGTCAGGTTATTGGCAAATAGCCCTGACAGACCATGCCAAGGAGAAAACTGCATTTTCTACCCCAGCTGGCCTCTACCAATTCAAGGTGATGCCCTTTGGATTAAAGAATGCACCTGCTACATTTCAGAGGATGGTCAATCAAGTTCTGAATGGGATGGAGGACTTCTGCATGGCATACTTGGATGACATTGCAGTGTTCGGCCCTACATGGAAAGAACATATTGAACACCTAGGCTATGTATTGCAGGCTCTGGAACAGGCCCATCGGACCATAAAGGCAAACAAATGTCAAATTGGTCAGAGTTCAGTGGTCTACCTTGGACATGAGGTAGCAGGAGGTGAAATAAGGCCATTGCCTAGCAAAGTACAAGCTGTACAAAACTGGGCCACCCCTAGTACTCAAACCCAAGTGAGAGCCTTCTTAGGTCTCACTGGGTATTACAGGAACTTCATAGAGAACTATGGGACCATAGCTTCTCCCTTTAATGTCATCTCCTCTCTCAAATTTCCTAAAAAGGCCAAGTAGAATGAGGAGTGCAATCAAGCCTTTGAAGGTCTGAAGAAAGCCCTTTGTTAAGCTCCAGTCCTAAGAGCTCCTGACTATCACCAGCCCTTCATTGTACAAACTGATGCTTCAAATGTAGGTATAGGTGCAGTCCTTAGTGAACTGGATGAGAAAGGTGGGGAACACCCAATTTGTTTCATCAGCAGGAAGTTAAAGGATCCTGAAACAAGATGGGCAACAACAGAACGTGAATGTTTTGCTATTGTGTGGGCACTGAAGAGGTTTAGACCATACTTGTATGGATCTACCTTCACCATTCAGACTGACCACCAACCCTTGAGATGGCCGATGCAAATGAAAGGGGAAAACCCTAAGTTACTCAGATGGTCAATCTTCCTCCAAGGATTTGGTTTTTCCATTGAGCACAAAGCAGGGAGTCACCACCAAAATGCTGATGGTCTCTCTAGGATGTTTGTAACCGACTAGAGGTATGAGAACTATCCAGGAGTGGATTAAATCATCCTGTCCCTTAGTCTGGGGGGGGGGACGAGTGTTAGGAAGAATTCTCATTTCATGGCTAATTTCCCTTACCTAGTGAGTCCCTCAGCAGCTTTGCTGGATCTCTGGAGTTGTTTCTTTTCCACTTGGTAAGAGTGTGTGCTTTTCACCACTCTTACTGTCATGATCTCTGCTTCCAAAAGGTCAGGGTTTTCCCGACTCCCTTGGAAGCAGATCCATAACCCAGGTTCCGAGTGCCAACCAGTCCCAATTGGGACCTTTTGGACCCAGTCCTGGCGCCAGTGGCACCAGGCTCATAAATATGCCCAGTCCCAGCGCTGGAAGCGCCGGGCTCATAATGCTTGGGTGGACTTACCTGCAGCAGACCATGCTGCTTACTTGCCTGCCAGTTGAGCCTCTGATCCTCTTCTGTTTGGAACTACTTTTCCTGTTGGGTGGGGCAGGAGCCACTCCCTAGGTTCAGAACACTGGAACTCTTCTGGAAAGCAGGAACTCTTTTCTTACCTAGGCGTGGCTGTGGAAGGAGACACCTAAGCACTACAGGAGGCTATTTAAACCACACCCGATGGATGAATCTTGCTTTGCGTTATTCTGCATCCTCTGCAGCAGAACGCTCATCGTGTCTTCTGCATCTGATCCTGGGCCTAAGGAAAAAGGCTTACCATCCTGAATCCAGTCTTCAGCAACACCTATAAAGACAAGAAAGAACAGGTTAGCATTACGGTCTTCAGTGACAGCGCTTCACTTACCTGGTCCATCGGCTGTCACCAACGCCTCGCGCTGCATTCCGGCATCTGAAAGACAAAGGCTTACCTACTCTTCGTGCGCTCCGGAGGTCTTCGCACTGCATTCCGGCATCTGAAAGACAAAAGCTTACCAACTCTTCGCACGCTCCGGAGGCCTTCGGCGCTGCATCCCGCATCTGAAAGACAAAACAAGGTGCGTTTAAAGACATTGGGGAACTTTAATACTCACGTGCCATTACTCCTTTCCACATCTAACTCAGTGGGTATTCCGGCACCCTGCAGCCGCTCCGAACTTGTACCTGCAAAATAAAAAGACAGTTAGAGCGCATCGTGAAGCAGGCAACAAGCGCTTACTTACGTGCTTCCAGGCGCTTCTATTCATCACACGGGCTCCATCTTCAACTCACTTCAGCCCGTCATCCGCCATCGCCGGAACCCTGCAAAACAAGAGACATCATTACTAAAGACTTTTAAAGACATTAGAATTACTCGAAACTTACCGTTCGTGCAGTAAACGACGGACAGCAGTCCTCTGAAGTCAAGAGGCCTGCTCCCCTTATCCAGTGAAGAAACTGGTTACAGCACCCTGCCCCGAGGCAGATGGAGAGCACGGCGTTCACTTACCTAAGGTGAGAGCGTTAACCTTTGGGGTTCTACAGGAGAAGAGAAAGGGAAGAAGAGAGAGACATTCAATAACCCAGTTCATTAATCCCATATTTTCTATCTGCAGACATCTTCCCCTTCGAGTCAGACATACAGTGCACAGAGGTCCAGCCCAAAGAGCCAGCCGCGTGTTACACATCACCTTTGAAGATACGGTATACGCCCAGTCAAGACCGGCGCCTCTACGGGAATCCGGTGAGCGTTACACTTACCTATATTTTGCTATGTGTTTTTACCTGTTTCTGTGATTGTGTGCTCTGGAGGACACCACTTCAGTAGCCCCCTTCTTTGTGGGTGTCACACAGCACCTTCTGTGCAGTGGCACAGGTTTGTCATTCAGACTCCCACCGACTCCATTTCTGAGGTGACTACTGTCCCCCAGAAAAGGGTAAAGTTACCATTAACTTTACTTAGTCAAAAGTAACCACAGATCCAGTACACCCCATCTTACATGGAGTACTGGAAGAGTTAACTCTTAACTCTTGTTATCTGTATCTCCTAGAGCATTGTTTCACTCTTTTAACATTTAGACATGGCTGGTGGCAGTGGTATCTACCCTAAATTTCTACCGCGGTTATTTTATATAACCGTGGTAATATTGTAGGCTATTGTGTTAGCCTCAAACTTAAACCCGCTTGACCAAATCCTTTTTCGTTTGGCTCCGGTGCGGTTTATTTGCCATTTCTTTTTGTTAAACTCCTTCTTGTGTTTTACTTTGTGTGGCAAAATAGGTTCACCTTCTTTGTTCACTGTCTTTTGGTGGGCTTCTACCTAGAAGCCCTCCTCAAGGCGCCTGGGTGTCTAGGTGGGCTGAATGTGAGGGAGGGGTGTAGGCACCCCCTGCACAGGGTATCCTTGGAAACTCAAGTCGCACTTTGTCATGATTGGCCAAGGTTGTTGTCCGGGCTGGACAACCCCCCTGCTGGGTGATTGACAGTGTGAATGGGGTTTTTTCGCATAAAAGGCAGATCTCTTGGGCTGGTAGTCAGAGAGTCGCCACTGGAACTACAAGGAACCGATGAGAAGTAGAGGAGAGGTTGACTGCTGCAACTACCCCGTACCGGTGAAGCCCTGCTGCAGTCCTGAGCTATCTACCCTTCAACGACTAAGAGGAGATCCAGTCCGGAGTCTTCTTCCCTTGAGCCTGCTGGGGATAACAGCTCATCTTCTTCAGTCAGAGGTCGGCTTTGTGGTCGAAATCGCTGCACACTGCTGTAGTGGTCCGGATAGCCACCTGAAGACCCTCTCTTGTTTTTAAGGAGCGCACCTTTTATTAATTGTCGCAGCTGCCGGCCTCATCCCTGTGTGGTGCGGACCCCCTCATCATCCTTCTTCGTGCTGAAGCTGCAGGAAAGCGTGGGTCTGCGGGAAACGAACAGGAACAACTGCTGTGGCACCAGCTTCGTTCTTTGAGAAGGTACTGTGTCCTGTTTGAGGAATCTTGGGTGAAATCCCTATTTCTCTACTTTAAGGCGTGTCCTTACTTTTCCCTCCTTCTCATAAATTTTGCTTCCGAACATTGACAATATCAAAGTACTCTTGGCAATGTTGAATCTCAACTGTCCGACTGTGTGATCCTCGACAACAGACACCCGGTGTCACTTGACTTTGGCCTCAGCCCTTTGACTCTTGAATTCCTGTCTATGTGTGTTCTTCGATTCTGTCTGCCTTACCAACATATTGCCTGCGATATTTGCCCCCAACTCTCGCTGGGTATTTCGGGTGCTAAGTGTGTTGTTACCCCGGTACCATTTCTTGCCACAGATATGCGTTTATCTAGTTGACCGAACTGTCATAAAGTGATCGCAATTGTATTCACAGTAACGTATTCTGTTTCCTAACACCGGTCCATTCAAACACAGGGTACTTACCTCGAATAATACTGTACAAAGTGAATGGTTAGTTGTAGTATATTTTACGTGTGGTTTTTTGAATTTATAGAAGTGTCATGTTGATAACAAATGGTTTAAAAATAAATGCACTTATCTTTTTTACCTAAACCCTTGAGTCAGTGTTTGCTTGAGTCACAGCAATTGTGGTCCCTTTGTGTAATCTCTGCTACTGTTCATATACTCTTGAGATAAGCCTGGCTGCTCCGCTACTGCTACCACTCTAACATAGTAGTACAGGCTTGTACCAAAGGTAAAACTTGTATTGCCACCTGTAGTCTTAATTGTGTGTAGTGGTCCCTAGGGGCACTGCACAGGATTCTGCCTAACACTGAGGTTGGCTGCAGCGTGGCCTTTCGGGATGACTTCACATCCTTAGATGTTTTGTTCTGCAAGACCATGGCTCCTTGGTTTGGGTAACTGCCCGATTTAGAAGGATTGTTGGTGAGTCCTTTGTAGTTCTTCAACATTGCCTTTTTTTTTGTTGAGCCGCAAGTAGAGGTTCCAGATGTTTTGTGTCTTTGAACTGGCGGGATCCTTGACTTATTGGCAGGTGTCTATACTTCATGCCATCTTTCGGAGACATTTTGCAGTTGTTTACAACCTTGAATAAGGTGGCATCTGGTATTTCGCCTCTCGGCGTTGTAGCCACTGTGTCACTGTCCGAGTCCTCGATTATGGTGTAAGAACATTCATCCAAGGATGATTGGACAGAGGCCGTCGGACTGCAGCTTGGAGGGGTTTTCAGGTCAGCCCCGGCTGTCGCAGAGTGAATCTCAATGGTCGTCATCACCCGGACCTGTTGGCAGTTTATTGATTTTCCCGGACCCAGAATTTCTTTTTCCCTCACAGGCTGGTTGTTTGATAGCATTTTGATTAGGGGTTCGGTGATTGGCTTATCGCAGCTCTCCCCGTCCTGATGCGAGTTGGAGTGTCCAGCGTCTCCTCGTCGAGACCCAAGCACCGCACATCCAGCACGGAACTCGGGCAGACGACAGCCATGGAGGTTCACCTTACGGACTCGCCCTGTCCACTGCACCGGAGTGCCCCCGATTCCAGCCACACACTCCCCAACCGCATCTGCTCCACCACGTCCGGCGGGGGGCCCACCGATGGAAGAGCTGCTCGGAGATCACCCACACTCCCGCCCCACCCCCCCCCCCCCCGTCACCACGGCACCTGCAGTCATCGCTTCCGCGTCGGGCGCCTCACCAGAAGAGCCCTCCAGGTCCACCGACGTGAAGGCAGGGAGTCTGGAGGCGTCTGCTGGGTTAAGGTAAGGGGGACGGTGTTGCGGGGGGTTCTCACTGGGCACCGTGATGAGCGCCAAGACGTTGTCCTTTGGTGGAGAGGCTTTTGGGGCTTTTGCCGGGCACCCTAGAGCCTCTTTCGTCTCCATATGAGTTTCAGTCTGGGGATCTGATGTTTCAGTCGGGAAAACGGAGTTGTTAATTGTATCTTGTATCCAGTTTGCACACTGATTAGAGTGTGTCGTTTCTCTGCCCATCAGGTTTGTGGGCTCCAAGTTTGCTTCACTCGGCTTTACGACCGCTTTCTCAAACATAACCGATAGGGTTGGTCGAGGAGAGGACATATGGTCTTGCCGGGCTTTGTTGGCTGGCAAAATCGTACGTTTCTTACAGCGCCCCAGGGACTTACAGGGTTTAAGAGGGCTTCGACGTTCCAAGGCACTGTCCTCACTTCTGGTTCGGCGACTCCAAAGCCAGGCCCCCGCTTCCTCCTCTTGTTGATTTATTTGAATGGTTACTCGGTTTCTGCTGGGCCTCGGACGGCCGCGGACTGCAGCAACTCAGCAGCAACTCGGTGGCCGCTCTGTGGCTCTCAAGGGTTCTTGAACTGTTTGTCTGCCACACCTCCAAGCAAACAAGGTGGTAGAAAGACTGCAAGGGATGACTGCCACTGACTTCAGCAACTCAGCAGCAACTACGCGGCCGCTCCGCGGCTCTCAAGGGTTCTTGAACTGTTTGTCTGCCACACCTCCAGGCAAACAAGGTAGTAGAAAGATTGCAAGGGATGACTGCCACTGACTGCAGCAACTCAGCAGCAACTCTGTGGCCGCTCCATGGCTCTCAATGGTTCTTGAACTGTTTGTCTGCCACACCTCCAGGCAAACAAGGTAGTAGAAAGACTGCAAGGGATGACTGGCACTGACTGCTACTGACTGCACCAACTCAGCAGCAACTCGATGCGTTATTGGAACAACACATGAGGTCCATGCAGAGCTCTTTTCCTACAGTTCCAATATGACGGTGGTGAGGAGAGGGCCCTTTGAGATAATGCATCCAACTGCTCCTCTACAAATTTATAAACTGCTGTGTGGGTCTTTACAAACGAGTATGGGCAGAACTATAGCAATGAGATCTTTATCGTAGATGGAGTGGCTCTCTGGGAAAGTCTTTATATACACAGACTAATTGATTACTTAGGGGAAGCTGTTGAAGGTGTTATTTATAGGGGAGCACCAACAAGTCAGCAAAGACCATCACAGAGTTTATATAATAGAAAAAGTCATAACCAGTAAAGGACAAGGCGCTAGGAAACAATGTTTAGTGACATGGCTGTGGGGTGGCCTGTGAAATTCAACAGTTGGGTGGACGGCATCTCTCTAGAGGCAATGGGTGTATAGCAGGAAAGTCATGGAGTCTACTCCTTTTTACATTATGCTCCCAAGCAACACCTCCACAGATACATTCCCAGTGAACAAAATATCCAACTTCACTGTGAAGCTGGCCAAACCTGTAATTCTGGAACGGACAGTGGACTGTGGCGCTCACAGAAGTTCAATACGTCTGTTTGTGTGATGCTTTAGGTAGCGGGATGCCACGTTTCATCAACAAAAGAATATCAACAATACCACAGTATGGTGACACAGTATTACATCTAGACCCGCACCAGAGGAACGTTTTTCTCCAATGGCCGGACGCGTCTGTCAGGTTTTCAACAACGTGGAGGCTGTGCAACATGCTGGGAACAATGCAACATGTTGAAAGTAGAGAACCACAGGACAATACCCAAGCTGATATTAACAGGCGGTGTGGTTTACAGTTTACTAATTTACAGAAATATAATGGAGTACCAAAGTGTGGACGATAGCTATGCACTATTACTTAGAACCATGGAGATCAGAAGTAACAACAAAGATATTATGAACATTCAACACGAAAAACCATCTCAACACCATCAACATTCAGATAAGAGATGAACAAGGGCAGTTTGTATCATTTAAATATGGAAAAGTCTTACTGATGTTGCACTTCTGAATGCTGCAGCTCAAAGACCAACAAAACAGTGTTACAATGGCTTTGATGAAGAACTATGGGGACCCCACTGCTTATATGGAATATTACAGGACCCAGGCCGACTACAGTGATCAGCCATATTTTAGTGGGAGCCCTGTAATGTATGGAGCAGAGTTCAGCGGTATGTTTAGAAGTCTCTTTAGACATGCATTGCCCTTCTTATGCCAAACTTTGAATTAGTTAAACCACACCTAAAATCGACTGCCACCAGTATTGCAAAAGATGTCATAAGGACTGTGGCAACAGCAATTGCCAATCGTCTCACCATACAGAAAAAGGAGGGGCAGGACAATTCAGGCTTCATTTATAGATCTCATTGGAGTATTAAGAGGAAGCGGTCCATATGACATCTACATGGCACAACAAACCTATCACAAAAAAGCTCAAGGGCCCCTATGCAGACATCAAACTAAGAATAAGCGTGTTATCCCTAAAACACAAAAGGGCAGTGATATCTTCTAAAGAACAATGGCTTTCTTTCATGGTTCTTCCTGGGAGTATGTGAAATCGGGACTTGATCTCTTCAGCGTACCACCGATCCCAACCAGTATTGCAAACAGATTGTTCATGGAGGTGTCATCCCTGGCACTGCTATCGCTGCTAGCCCCCATTGAATTCTTTGTATCAGGGTCGACCAACATGTATCTGGATTTCAATGACACATTGCTGCATCTAACTTGTAAAATAGCAAATGCCGACGGCACCAACATCGCGGCTGGCGCACGAGTGGATACGATTGCATACCCGATAGCCACTATGTTCAACCAGGTGGATGTAACACTATGCGATCGAAGAGTGATAATGTGTACGCCTACAGGACCTATATAGAGAGCATATTAGATTATGGACTCAATGCCTTGGAAAACCAGCTCTTGGCCGGTCTCTTTCACTGAGACACTGCGGGGCAGTTCTATTGGTTGGTGACAACACAGGGTTCGTGAAGAGAGCCTGCTATGCCATGCTCAGTGGAACATTTCATTTAATAGTACGTCGACATGCTGACCATTTCTTTCCAGATAAACTGTTGGTCAACAGCGTTGACCTTAAAGTGAAACTATCACAAAACACGGATGCTTTCTCTCTCATCAGCAGGGATGCTGAACTATACAATCTAGTCATCATAATGGCTAGTTTGTTCATTAAACATGTGAGCGTTTCCCCACCTGTTAGATTAGCACATGCAGAGGCATTACAAATATTGAATGTGAAGTATCCGGTTGAGAGGGTAGCCCTTAAAGTTTTCACCATTCCTACCAGTAGCTGGAGTACCAGTCAAGACAACCTGGTCCTGTGGAAACTACCAAAACTAATCATAATGGAAATTGTTAAAACAGCGTCACTCACAGGCACATACGCTCGAAACCCCTTTGACTTTAAACACTGTAACATGAACTATGCAATGTTGCATAAGGATGGTGTCTTCAGACCAGCCAAAGAATATTTGCACCTAACTTTGGACTTCCAAACATAATCAAGGAGTATGTGGGGCTCGTGTCTAGTATAGCGAAGCACATGCGTGATGTAGCAGTTGCATTCCCACAAAATGACTATGCCCACGGCTACACAATACTGGCATTCGACCTTAGACCCAACAACGCATCATCAGGCCATTTCAACCTATTGGGGAGTGGGAACTCACGAGCTGATATAAAGTTTAAATGAAACCTAGCAGGTACACACTCGCTTCAAGTGTGGAGCTTTTTCAATAGTGTTCTCAAGATCAACGTGCAGCAGAACATACTCTTTGATGTAAAATAGATAGTCTACTGATTAAAGCATTTTTGTGTAAATATAGGCACACCAGGAAAACATGCTATGGTGGGTATGCCACTGATACATGCCCCACGCAATTACCCAGCAATAGCCATGTTACTGTAGGGGTGAACACCGATCCGCAGGCACCGGTTTGAACGCATTGTATAGCTCAGTGGCTGAATGGTTGTTGACACCTTGGCACACTTTCCACAACACCCCATACATGCTGGTGTTTTACTGGATTATGTGAAAAGCATTGCAATGTATTTACGTTATACCACTGTGCCGGTTTAAGACACAAAATCTATTAGATTCGGGCAACACTGTAAATTCTTTAACGGTCAAATGGCTGAATGGCAATCGCTGTCGGCTTTTTTGAAAATGTACTCGAGCAATCGCAAGCGAAATGATCAAATGATGATGACATTTGTTAATAATAAGATATTACACAGCATGTTTAGACCTCGCAGACTTTTGTGACTGGGTCAGAAATACACATCTGGGTGTTCTATTTAGTGTTATCTTGTATGAATAAAATAACTTTCTTTTTAATTCAACAAGTGTTGTGTGTAATTATACATATATGTGGCAATGTAAAAAACAACCAGTCTGTTTTATTACTTGTAAAATTATTTATTTATAAAAAACATATCGCTTATGCAGCAATTTGAAATTGGATTTTATTTTTTATTTTTCATTTGACATTTATAAAGCGCACCTAACCCAGAGGCATCTAGGCGCTAAGACTTAAGAGATTGGTTACAAAGGTGTACTTCATCAGGTACAGTAGCAGTACTTCATATATTTACAGCATACAGATATACATGTATACGAAAAATGCACGACATGTAGTGTTACTAGTCACAGCATAAGTAATTATCATTCATGGCAAATGATACTGGAAGTTGCAGTCATTGATATTTTTGTAAGTATACCTACTAGTCTTCTTTATAGGAATGGGAGGTTAGTTTGGAGTGGTCTGTCCGGCCTAGGCGTAGTGTCTCATTGTTGGGAATCTAAACTGAAAAGTCGGGTTTTAAGGCATTTTCGGAATGACCAGAGGGATGGATCAGTTCTCAGTTGTAGGGGCAGGGTGTTCCACAGTTTGACTGCTACTACAGGGAAACTAGAGCCATCTGATTTCTGTCTCATAAATCTCGGTGTAGCGATAAGGTTAGCATGTGAGGTTCGTGTAGGTCTATTAAATTGAGTTTTGACAATTTGGTTACTGAGGTATGCTGGTGCGTTGTTGGCCAGACATTTGTGGGTGAGAGTAAGGATTTTAAATATGATCCTATCTTGGACCGGAGGCCAGTGCATGTGTTGTCTGGTTGACGATATATGTCATTTTTAAGTATATTCAAGGCAGTTCTAATAGCATTGTTCTTTTCTATTTGGAGTTTTTTGTTGTTTCTAGTGCTGGATCCCGCAAAGAGAGAATTACAGGAATCTATCCTCGAGAGGATCAGAGCTCTTGCTAGGTTAATGCTGTTATCTGTCGAAAGGAAAGGTCTACTAGTTCTGATACATTTTGACGTGTAGGCTGCTGACGAGACAATGGCATTGACCTGTCTGGTTAGGTTGATGGAGGAGTCAATATAGACCCCAAGAGTTTTTATTTCGTTGGCGACATTGATAGTATTGCCATCAATGTTGAAAGATTTGTATTGTTTTGATAGGTTGCTTAACTTGGATTTGTTTCCTATTAAGATTAACTCAGTCTTGTCATTTGTCACCATTGAGGCATAATTCATTTTGGGCCATCCAGGCCTGGATAGCAAGGTACATTTTGTTGAGGTTGTTGGTGCCAGTATCGTAGCAGCCTGTGATGGGTATGAGTATTTGAGTATCCTCCGCATAATTTGTATACGTGACACCCGTTTTGCCTAATTTGTTAGATAGAAGCTTTGTGAAGGCATTATATAATGTGGGTGACAAACTTGCCTTGCTGTACACTGCATGTTACTGGGGTTGGTGGGGCTGCTGATGAGGCAGAGAAGACCCTCATAGTGGGATTGGAAAGAAAAGATTTGATCCATTTGATGGCTTCAGGGGAGACTTGGACTACAGGTTCAAGATGATGGCATAAGATGTAGTGGTTAACCAAATCAAAAGCTGCCGATAGGTCTAATGGGAGGAGGATGCACAAATCTCCTCTGTCTTTGAATTAGTCCATTTGTGTTTTTAAATCCAAGAGAGCCGTTTCTGTTCCATGACTGGGTCTGAACCCAGATTGTCTCAGGCCTAGGAGATTGTTAGTTTCCAGGAACTTTTGGATCTGCAGGTAGGCTACACAGAACAAGGATTTTTAGTAAGAATTGGACTGTATTGATGGGTCAGAAATTAGTTGGAATGTTAGGGTCCAGCGTGTTTCTTTTTAACAGATGTAGTACCCAGGCTTCTTTTAAGTCATCAGGTACTGAACTGGTGGCGAATTAACTGTTGATTATGGTGGTGATGAATGGTGCCAACTCATTGGCACATTCTTTTATAAAGGTGGCAAGACAAATGTCACCTGTACATCTCGAAGGTTTTAATCCTTTGATGATGTTAATCGTTTCTAATGTGGACACAGGCGTGAACGTAAATTTACTAGTCATGTGTGGTTCCAAGGCCGAGGATGTAGTTAGAGGGGCAGGGTCAAGGTTGAGTTTAGTTTTTTTAATTTCAATTTTACTTTGCAGAATCGTGATTTTATCTGCGATGGCATTTTGCACATTGTTGCACTATTGCTGATCTTTGATGGAGTGGTCTGGAGTCAGGGCTGGTGATTCCATCTCACGGAGAATGGCAAATAATTATCTGGATCTTGATTGGGCATTCTGGATTCTCTGGTTGTATGAATCACTTTTATCTTTAATGATTGCTTCTTTGTAGTTGTTGGCTTGTATCTGAAAGAGGGCTTTGTTTGCAGGTGGTGGTGATTTTAGCCAACTACTTTCGGCAGAACCTTTGGTCGCTTGCAAGGTTTGCAGGTCTGAGGTGAACCAGGATTTAGCATGTGCTTTTGGTTTAGTTTTTTTATATTTCAGTGGAGCTACTTTATCAATAGCTATTAGCATTGTTTTATTATACTGGCTGACTAGTAAGGACGGATCAGCGTCAGGGTAAGTGGTATTCGTTATTGGTGATAAAAGGGAGATCATGTTGTCATGATTAATGTGTTTTGAACTTCTGGTTGGTAGAGTGTATGTGAGTGGGGAATGTTTGATAGGTTTCGTTGTTATAGTGGTGGAGAAGATGATGGTGTTGTGGTCCGACCACAGAGAGGGAGGGTTAGATAGGATGTCATTGGTACAATTGGTGTCAGCAATCCAGTCTAAGGTGTGTCCTTTTTCGTAGGTCGGGGAGCAGATATGATGTGTGAACCCTTGGGCTTTCATGGAGTTGGCTAGGAAGCCTGCATGGGCAAAAGGTAAGCATGCATCAACATGTGTTTACACCCTCTGTCCCCACAGGCCATCCCCACCCTCAATGGTCCCCCCGTGTTGTTCCCTTGTGCCCCCCCTTCCCGCACACAGGAGTCTGTCCTGATACATTCTGGTTTCACCTTCACCGTCTTGTGGCCAATGCTGGATTTTACTTTTATGGACTTCATTGATTCATGGTGCGTCACCCTATCTCAACTCATGCTGGACTTCCTTTGCATTTTGTACTCATGGTGGCCCTGAATCATGCAGTTCTCATCTTCATCTTGTACTCTGGCTTGCAACATTATGTGTTACTACTGACTTCTGCAATTGTATTCGCTCTCTCTTCTTGTTTCTCCACTCTTTTTGACTGCTTACTCTCTGTTCTCTCCTCCCCTCCCCCTTTTCCTATCTCCTCCCCTCCTCCCCTTACTTTTTTCTATGCACTTACTCTATCAGAATTGTCCCTGGACCTAGTATGATATCAACCTCGTCTTTCGCTCCCCCATCCCCTCACTGTACCCCCCTCACTCCAGCACTATCTGAAACGTTGTCAGGTCTAGTACGATAGTCGCTTGTTTTGTTCCTCCCCTCCCTTTCTGCACCCCTCTGCCACATCTTTTGTTTTTCTCCGGCTCTACCAGAAATGTCTTCTGGCCTAGTACAGTAGTCGCCTGTCTGTTTCCATTTCTTTCCCACTCTCCCCCTCCCTTCCTTATCTATGTCTTAGTTCTTGCACTATCTGAAATGTCGTCAGGCCGAGTACGATAGTTAATTTCACATCCTTATTGTTCATGGCTGGTAAGAATGTTGTTGTATTTTCCCTTGTTCCCTCCCTTGCCTTGAAGCGCTTTGAAACTCATTGGGCCTCATTACGCGGTAGGATGTAAGGGGAAACCGATGCCGGTAAAGGGATACCCGTATCATTAACCATACCTTCCTATTACGACCCGCTTACCCGCTATTAGCGGCACCGTAATGAACGGTGCCTCTAATAGCGGCATGGGTGCTGGCACGCGACCCCTCATGCCGGCATTAGCGGCATGGCGGAAATAGGAGTACATCACAAGTCAGGCGGACATGCAAATAGCGGCATGAATCAGGCCCAAAAAGCGGATTGCGGCATGGCGGAAATACCTCCATCGCGAACCACCCGTAAAGGGCCATGTGCAGTGTTCCCAACTGCCACAGGTGCACACAATCAGCACAGGTGGAGGCAATGTAGATTGGACCAGCACAAAAGGAGCACACAACACCCTTCCCACACCCATTCACACACCAAAATGATCCCAATACTAGTAGCAGTCCTGGGGCTGGAGGACATGATTGCATTGCAACAGCAACAACAACAACAGGCAGCACAGAGGAGACGCAGGAGGAGAAGGCGAGACAGGCACAGCATGCCCCACCAGTGCAGGCAGTTGTACCACAGAGGCAGCTACCAATCCCCAGAATCAGAGCCAGTCCATTCAACCTAACCCCTGAGCAGATCCACACCCTGCACCGTCTGGACCGGGATACCATCACCACAATTGTGGACGTGATACACAACGACATTGTCAGCCTCATAGACATCCGTACCGTCATCCCCCCTCTACTGAAGGTGGTCTCTGTGCTCCACTTCCTGGCCACAGGCACCTACCAGCACACGGTAGGGCAGATGCATGGCATATAACAAACAGTATTCTCACTCGTGCTCGATGCCCTCCTGAAGCACACAAGTGAATACATATCCCTGCCACGGACTGCCCAGGAGATCTCTAACACCAAAGTTGGCTTCCATTCACTGGCAGGCATCCCAAGTTGCATCGGGGCCCTCGACTGCACCCATGTGGAATTGGCGGTCCCACATGCCATGGAGGCAGTGTACCGAAACCGAAAGCAATACCACTACATCAATGTGCAAATGGTATGTGACTCTAACAAGATCATCACACATTGTTGTGCCCGAAATCCCGGATCAACCCATGATTCAATGGTCCTGCGGAACTCAACGATACCACGTTACATGGAGCAACATGCTGGACAATGTTCCTGGCTACTCGGTGCGTAGCATGGCAAGCACATGGCAGTGTGATGTGGGGAGTAGATTTGGGGGGGGATGCATACTCCAACTGGGTGTGATTGGGGGGGAGAGATGGATACTCCAACTGGGTGTGATTGGGGTGGAGAGATGCATACTCCAACTGGGTTTGATTGGGGGGGGCGAGAGATGCATACTCCAACTGGGTGTGATTGGGGGGGGAGATACATACTCCAACTGGGTGTGATTAGGGGGGGAGAGATGCATATTCCAACTGGGTGTGATTGGGGGGTTGTGATGCATACTCCAACTGGGTGAGATCAGGTGACGGACTAAACAATGCCCATACTGAAATACACCACTGTCCCCCAAGGCAGGCCAGACTGAACCTGACACATGAAAACAATATGCAAGACGTAAGCTGCACAACAATGACATTAAGCCATTACTGCAGCCATGCCATATCCATCCATATGTACACTGCACATCAGACCATACCCTCTACAACACACTGCAGCAACATGCTGCCAATATGGCCAATGCAAATGACTGCTGTACAGCATCACAACGGAAATGCGACCTTGAGTGCATACAAAGGGATCACCTGAAGCAAATATATGTAATCTCACCCGTACACCACAACAGAAGTGCTGCATGCCAGCATGGGGACATCAAGTTAGGAATGGCAGATCACAAGGAGTCTGGTTCCAACGGTGACAGGACCAAAGGATACGAATGACTACACATCACCTAGTTCATGGCAACAACTGCCGTATGCATGCACAGTGCATGTACACTTGCAAGGACTAGATCACCTTCCCACATTGCAGTTACTTTGATTACCTCCATGCATGTAGGGATATGTGGATGTCATCCCCAAATCAAAGTTGACTTGTGTGTGATAGGTACTGGTTCCATTTGATGTAATCACTTACACATATCCATTGTTGCACCCAGGCAGGTGATGCTGGCTATCCTTTGAAGAGGTGGCTCCTTACCCCTGTCTGGAACCCACAGAACAGGCACGAAGAGGACTACAATCGTGCACATACCCGTACCCGTGTGGTGATTGAGCAGACATTTGGCCTTTTGAAGACACGGTTTCGCTGCTTCAGCAGGTCGGGTGGGGCACTCCTGTACGGGCATGAGAAGGTGGCCAAGATCACCATGGCATGTGTCATGCTGCACAATATATGCATCAGACGGAATGTGCCTCTTCCCCCTGACATTGAACTGCAACCACCTGGTGAGGATGAGGATTAGGAGGGAGATGGGACTGCACGTCATGCAGGTGGCGATGCACATGAGGGACGTGCTGTGCGCCAGCATCTGATAGACAAATATTTCTAATACACATGGATGAAAAGGGTGCAATGGAAGTGGGACTCAGGGCACTGGGTGTTGTGGGAAAAAGAACACTGTGCACTGTCCGGCAATAAAGCACACATACACAATGAAGAATGTCCACTCATGTGATTTTTCATGACACAATGGGTGTATTAAGTTTTATAAGATAATGAAGTGCATGGACCCTCCACCCCAAACACCCTTTCCCCCTCCCTCCACAACTCCCCAAACACCCATTCCCTCCTCCCCCCACGACTCCCCCAAACACCCTCTCCCCCACCCCCACAATTCCCCAAAACATGTCTTGCACTTCAGTGCAGCATTAGTGTACACGAGTCACCAATATCATGCTGCCCCTAATTCCCACCTACTCTACCAGCATTGGGTGGTTGCAAGTTTGTGCGCCGCATGGCCTGCAGGGACCTGCGCAGGGGGCTGGTCTGCCTTGAGCTGGCAGAGGAGGAGGTGCTCAGTTGGTCCAGTCCCTGTGCAGGGCGCTGGCTCTCCATAGCATCTGCTATGCGGTCAAGGGCCTGCCTCACAGCTGATAATTCTTCACAAATGCGGTTGGTGCTGGCTTCAATGGATTGTTTAATGCCCTTGGCATGTTCCCTGCACTCCTCCCTCGCCAGGGCACCCTCGGCCACATGCTGGCCAACCAGTGCAGTCAGCTCCTCCTGGTGCTGTCATATGATGCTGATGCCATGGTCTCTGGGCCTGCGTTTGTTGGTTCCTGATGCAGCTTGTGGCATGGTTACGCCATCAGGTGATGGCATTCCAGCTCCCTGCCACCAACTCGCCACCAGACAGCTCATGGCTGCTGGCATTTGATGTGGGGCATGGGCTGTGTTGGGCTGACTGCTGCAGGCTGGGTGTGTGGTGTTCCACAGGTGCAATGCACGTTTCCTCGACATCTGACATGGGTGCCGTGGCAGCTGCCTCGCCAATCGAGCTATTTGCAGCGGACAGTGATCCTTCTGCAACTGGCTCCTGCGTGGTGGGAATGGCTGGCGTGGGTGCTACCACACTGTCGGACGGACTTTCACTCCTTGGTGCCGTGGGTACATGTGTGGCTTTGGCCCTCTGCGGCAGTCCAGATTTCCCAGTGTCCCTCGATGTGCTGGCCCTGGTGCCTGCTTTCTTGCCCTTGGCCTGCTTCTTTGGTGGTGGGGCCTGCGTCGCAGAGTCCTGCTCCTCACTGTCAGATTGTGAGCCTATGGGGGACCAAGAGAGGGATAGCATTGGTGATGGGTCAACGTGCATCATGCATATGTTGTTGTTGCTGCAGTTCTATGGATTTGGACTTAAAGTTTGGCCATACAGGTTGTTAGCCAGATGGGTAGGTCATACAGGCATGAGTCTGGGTGACACGTGTCTGTAGGTCATACAGGCATGAGTCTGGGTGACACGTGTCTGAGGTGCTGCCTGCATGTGGTTGTGTGGGGATGTGCACAGCATATGGGCAGGGTTGTGTACATGTGTGTGTGATGCCCCCATCCATTAGCTAATTTCAAGGTCACATTTGGGGGAGTACCTCTTGCTTTGTATTGCAGTGTTTTGTGTGGCCACTCACCTCCATCTGATGATGACGGCACACGGCGCTCCATTTCACCCACTCCCTCAATGGATTTGATTCCAATGGTGCTGGCACATGTCTCCTCCCACTCTTGCATCTTCATTGGGGATCCTCCTCCGCCTCCTGTACCCATGGCCAGGCTCCTGTTGGCTGATAGTATACTCCGTACATGGAGGCGCATATCGTCCCACCGCTTGCGTACGTCCTTTACAGTGCGGGGGGTGGAGTCCACCGCACTGACTTTCTGCGCCACCTCTGCCCAGATCTCTTTTTTTTTTTTATTAGTGCGGGACGCCGCATGTCATTTGCAAAAACAACCTCTGCGTTAGCAGCTATTTGTCTACTAACATTGTCAGTTCCTCATTGGAGAAGCTTTCCTTGCGCTGCCGTGCTGCACCTTTCTTTAGGGCCTTGGGCATTCTCAGGTGGTGTAGTATTAAGTTTGGCGAGCTGTAGTTTTGCTGCAGGTCCTGGGGGCAGTGGATGGCAATGGATTGTGTTTTTAAAGATGGCCGCTGTGTTCTTTCCCGTTCCTGCGCGATGAAGCTACTTCCGGTTCCGCTTATTTACGGTCAATGCTTTTAGCGGTGACCGCTTTTAGCGGTTACCGCTAATGCCGGATTAATGGATGGAGCAAGTGCTATCAGCGCTTTCCTTGATGCCGCTAAGGGACTTTTTGGGGCCTTTAACGGCATGGCGGTAGTGTCCTTACCGCCATGGCGCAAAGATCGTGCCCGCGTACTCGTAATGCCACACAATCAGCGGGCTGGTTACTACACGGACACGTCATTTCCGCCATGGAACTAAGAACCGTTACTTACCGCCTACCGCGTAATGAGTCCCATTGTGTATAGGCGCTATATAATCTATCATATCATATCATATCATGGGCGTCAAGGGGATAATTTAGACTGAGGTTAAAGTCACCTAGGCTTTGGGATGGGGTTTCATATCGTAGGCTAGGAGAGAGGTAATGTCATCTTCGAAGGTGGATGTAGGACCTGGAGGTCTATAAACAATGTGGAGGGTACAGGTACAAGTATGCGTGAGTGCAATTTTTTTAATTTGTTTTTAAGTTTTTATTTTTGTTCAAAGAGAGTTACATCGAGACTGAACTTGCCAGCGGACATCACATTACAACAACAAATACAATACAAGGAATCATACACTTATCTATATACATATGTCAGATTGTACACGTGTGTTTCAGAAGGCGAAGTCACATTGGGGGTCATTCCGAGGTTGGAGGTAAGGGAAAAATGATGCCGGTAAAGGATTATCGGCATCGCTTACCGCTTCGGGCTATTCTGACCAACCAGACAACTATTTACTGCATCGTACTTTACGATGCCATAAATAGCGGCCTATGTGCGCGCGCGCGACACACCATGCTGGCATTAGCGGCATGCCGTAAACCGGAGCTGATCCCAAGTAATGCGGACATGCAAATAACGGCCTCCTGAAGGCCGAAAAAGAGCTTACCGGCATGGTGTAAATACCAGCATCTCCGAGAGGGTGTAAAGAAGTGCCACAGGTGCACACAATCAACATAGGTGGAAGCCGTGGAGTGAGGGCCAGTACAAAAGGAGCACACCCACACACCACACCCTCTCCCACACCAAGATGATACCAATAGTAGTAGCATTACTGGAGCTGGAGGCCCTGCTTGCAAGGCCTCAACAACAACAACAACAACAAAAACCACCACCACAGAGGAGACACAGGAGGAGAAGGAGGGAGACAGGCAACGCATGCCCCACCAGTGCAGCCACCGTTACCACACCGGCAGCCCCCAATCCCTCGCATCAGAGCCACCCCCTTCAACCTAACACCTGAGCAGATCCACACCCTGTACCGGCTTGACCGTGACACCATCACCACCGTAGTGGACCTGATACACAACAACATAGTGAGCCTCATAGAAATACGCACTGCCATCCCCCCTCTACTGAAGGTAGTGTTTGTGCTGCACTTCCTTGCCACAAGCACCTACCAGCACACAGTGGGGCACATGCATGGCATATCACAACCCTTATTTTCCTGGATACTGAACCAAGTGCTGGATGCCCTCCTCAAGCACACAAGGGACTACATATCCCTAACACAGTCTCCCCAGGAGATATTCGATACAAACGTTGCCTTGCATGCACTGGCAGGCATACCAAATTGTGTAGGTTCCCTTGACTGCACCCACGTGGAGTTGGTAGTACCGCATGCCATGGAGGTGGTGTATCGCAACCGCAAGCAATACCACTCCATCAATGTGCAGATGGTATGCAACGCCAGCAAAATCATCACACATTGCTGTGCCCGATATCCAGGATCAACTCATGACTCATTGGGCCTGTGGAACTCCACGCTACCATGCTTCATGGAGAGACATGCTGGACGACATGCCTGGCCGCTTGGTGAGTTGCCTGACTGGCCCATGGCAGTGCATCGGGGTTGTGAGGCAGGTGGCTGCATACTCCACCTGGGTGGGAAGGGGGGGTGCATACTCCACCTGGGTGGTAATGTTGACGTCAGTGCACGATGTGCACATCACCGAACACTCTGTGCCCCAAAGCAACTGAAACGGCACATGACAACCAAATTCCATAGTGATGAAGTAAGTCTGACACCTATCACTACATGACCAACAGGTAACCAGCCCACATCCCATGCACCACTCATCGGCGGCCCTCCCACACCGGAAGGCCATCCTGCACTATGCATTGCATATGCACTATGTTGCTGTATCCAGCATATCACCACACATGACAGTCATCCCTGGGAGTGCATTGAATTGAGCCAACCAGGGATACCACAGTGTGTCCCTGGTTCCCCACACCCATAGGAGCGCTGCAAGTCACCATGGAACTGATCAGTGCAGAATGACGAATATGGTACTGACTACAGCCAACACTCCCTACTACAAAATCTCACAGGACACAACACATTAATGATTTTACTCCAACACTATTGCATGTATATACAATGCGCGTGCACACCATGACCCATCTCGAAGATGCAACCCACTCCATCAGTTCATTGCACATGACACATAGCGTGGCCAGAAATGGGGCAAATGCATCCAGGGACATGTGCGTGTGGGCAGAAATTACCTGCTGCCATGTGAGACTAGTACAGTTGTTCACCATGAATGTACAAACACTTACCTTCATTCCCCTTGAAGCCGTGGCTCATGACCCCTCTCCGAAACCCACAGAACAGGCATGAGGAGGACTACAATTGTTCCCATACCCGTACACGTGTGGTGATTGAGCAGACGTTTGGCCTGTTGAAGGCACGATTTTGCTGCCTCAGCCGGTCGGGTGGGGCACTCCTCTACAGCCATGAGATGCTGTCCAAGATCACTATGGCATGTGTAATGCTGCCCAATATGTGCATCCGTCGGAACGTGCCCCTGCCCCCTGACATGGAACTGCTACCACCAGATGATGATGAAGCGGAGGAGGAAGATGTGGCAGGACATCATCAGGGTGCCGATGCACAGGAGGGACATGCCGTGCGCCAGTCATTGATTGGACAATATTTCTGACACACAAGTCAGCAGAGGGTGTCATAATTTGAGGACATAGGGCACTGGGTGTGGGGATACATGTACACTATGCACTGTTATATATTAAATGTCACATGCGCAATGATGAATGTCCACTCTGGTTTTTCTTTGCAACACAACCGGTGTATTAAAAGTGAAAATGTCTAAGTGAAAAACAAACCCCCCACCACCCTCACCCCCTCCCCCTCAAGCCCCAACTCCCCCACACACCCTCATCCCCCTCAACTTTCCCACACACCCTCACCCCCTCCCCCTCACCCCCCAAATCCCCCACACACCCTCACCCCCCTCGCCCTCCCCCCACAACTCCCCAACACTAGTCCCATAGGGTCCACGTAGCCCACATGTGGCTGGCAGTAAATCCACTCTGCGCTCCCGGAGCCAGGGGGAGGCATGTCCCGGCAGCGCTGGCCACGGAGCGACCGACGGAGTGGGCTGGTCTGGGTGGAGTTGCTTGTTGAAGGGGTGTCCTCATGCTGAGGCTGTTGGCCAGGATGAGCAGCCTCCAGAGCATCGGCTATGCGGCTGAGCACCTCACAGAGCCGGTTGGTGCTGTCCGTTATTACCTGGCCCAGTGCCCTCAATTCATCACGCCACTCCTCCCTGGCCTGCCGATTGTCCTGCACAAAATCTGTGATCGGGGCTGTGAAGTGTGTCGGTCTCACGCGTGTCACTAAAGTATACCTGTGGGTGATAGTAGGCTTCAGCGGTGTGCACGACTTCAACTCTGCCGTCCCCAGTCGCTCCACCAATGGAATTGGGGCTGTCCGCAACTTCGAGGTGGCCAGTGGCCACACTCGACTCCTCAGACCGTGGCGTTGGGCATGTGTCTGCAGCCAGTGCAGGGAGGGGTGCGGGTGGGGGTGGTGCACCCACCACGGGCCTTGCTGGAGCTGGTGGTGTACGTCCAGATGTTGTCTTGCTCGCTGTGAGACGGCGGCCCCTGCCTTGGCCCCTGGAAGTGCTGGGACGGTTGCTCTCCTGCGCCTCACTGTCATGCTCACTGCCTGTGGGGGTGGAAGAGAGGGACGGCATGAGTGATGATTTGAGAGCCAGCATTTATACATGGCTACAATAGCACATTCAGATATTTGTGGGTTATCGGCATTTGGGTAGGAAACGGCACATCATTGAATACTTGGGTGGTAAATGCATGCATATGTCGGTGTCACTCATGTTGGCCAGGTACTGTGCTGTCTAACATGTACACTGTTCACATCAACTGCCCTGTGTGCCTCATGGAATGGACCAATTTGTGTGGTATGTGTCATATACGTTACGGCCTTGCACCTAGCACTAGCTTGGGTCTCACTTGCTTCGGCATGATTTACAGGGGTGGGGGGTGTGGCCGACCACGCTGTGACTCCTTGGCCAGACCTTAGCAGTGACTTTCATAACATTGGCGTTGGCAGTATTGACTTTGGACACTCACCTCCATCAGCGGATGACGTTGCACCACACTCCATTTCTCCGACCCCTTCAATGGATTTGGAGCCTATCATGGCCGCACATGTCTCCTCCCACAACTCCCCCACACACCATTACTCCCCTCCCCCTCCCCCACAACTCCCCAACACTAGTCCCATAGGGTCCACATAACCCACATGTGGCTGGCAGTAAAGTCATTCTGCGCTCCCGGAGCCAGGGGGAGGCATGTCCCGGCAGCGCTGGCCACGGAGCGACCGACGGAGTGGGCTGGTCTGGGTGGAGTTGCTCGTTGAAGGGGTGTCCTCATGCTGAGGCTGTTGTCCAGGATGAGCAGCCTCCAGCGCATCGCCTATGCGGCCGAGCACCTCACAAAGCCGGTTGGTGCTGTCCGTTATTACCTGGCCCAGTGCCCTCAATTCATCACACCACTCCTCCCTTACCTGCCAATTGTCCTGCACAAAATCTGTGATCAGGGCTGTGAGCTGGTCAGCTCGCTGTGCATCGGCAGATGAGGTAGTGGCCCTGCTGGGGATCGGGCTGACATGTCCTGCTGGCGCTTCCTTAATGGGAACTGGGCACAGGACTGGCATGTCCCTGTGTTGGTCCTTGGCCAGATTGCTCAAGTGTGTCGGTCTCACCCGAGTCACTAAAGGATACCTGGGGGTGAGAGTAGGCTTCAGGGTTGTGCACGACTTCAACTGTGTCGTCCTCAGTCGCTCCCCAGATGGAATTGGGGCTGTCCGCAACTTCGAGGGGGGCCGTGGCTGCCACCTCCCCAGCCACACTTGACTCCTCAGACCGTGGCGTTGGGCATGTGTCTGCAGCCAGTGCAGGGAGGGGTGGGGGTGGTTCACCCTCCACGGGCCTTGCTGGAGCTGGTGGTGTACGTCCAGGTGTTGTCTTCCTCGCTGTGAGACAGCGGCCCCTGCCTTGGCCCCTGGAAGTGCTGGGATGGTTGCTCTCCTGCTCTTCACTGTCATGCTCACTGCCTGTGGGGGTGGAAGAGAGGGACAACATGAGTGATGATTTGAGAGCCAGCATTTATACATGGCTACAATAGCACATTCAGATATTTGTGGGTTATTGGCATTTGGGTAGGGAACGGCACATCATTCAATACTTGGGTGGTAAATGCATGCATATGTCGGTGTCACTCATGTTGGCCGGGTACTGTGCTGTCTAACATGCACACTGTTTACATCAACTGCCCTGTGTGCCTCATGGAATGGGCCACTTTGTGTGGTATGTGTCATATACGTAACGGCCTTGCACCTGGCACTAGCTTGGGTCTCACTTGCTTCGGCATGATTTACAGGGGGGGGGTGTGGCTGACCATGCCGTGACTCCTTGGCCAGACCTTAGCAGTGACTTTCATAACATTGGCGTTGGCAGTATTGACTTTGGACACTCACCTCCATCAGCGGATGATGTTGCACCACACTTCTTTTCTCCGACCCCTTCAATGGATTTGGAGCCTGTCATGGCCGCAGATGTCTCCTCCCACGGCATGAGTTTCATAGGCAAACTTGGGTCTCCTCCAGTCTCCAAGGCCTGGTTTCTATTCACAGAGAGGATGCTCCGCACCCTCAGCCGCAGGTCGGCCCACCTTTTGCGGCAATCCTTTGTGGTGCGGGGGGTGTTGCCCACAGCGCTCACCTTCTGGGCCATTGGTGCCAAGATGTCTTTTTTTTTAAGCATCACAACCCTCCGCATGTCGTTGCTGAAAAAGGTCCCAGCATGCTCGTGGAGGGTATCCACAAGCATTTGCAGCTCATCTGGGCTGAACTGCTCCTTTCGGAGGCGGGCATCTCCCTTCTTTGGCGCTTTGGGCATACCTCGGTAGTAGTGGTAACTTTCCGGTATCTCAACAGTGTGCCAGGGTTCCTGTCTGGTTAGGATGGCAATTGATTGTGTTTTTAAAGATGGCCGTCATGCTCCTTCCAGTTCCTGTGCGATGACGCTATTTCCGGTTCCACATTTTAACGGTGACTGTAAATAACGGTGGCCGCTATTTACAGGCACCGCTAATGCCGCGTTGCTCTATGGCGGTAGTGTTCGCTACGGTGTGGTTCATGCCAGTAAGGGGCTTTTCGGGCTATTTGCGGCATGCCGCTACGTTCATTACCGGCAAAGCTCGTGCCCACGAACTCGTAATAGTGCGCTTTCAGCGGTCTATTGCCAGCTCGGACACGCTATTTGCGCCATGCCGGTAATGGACGGCACTTACCTCCAAACCCGGAATGAGGGCCAAAGTCTGAAAAGTGCCCATATGTCCTTAGGTCGGCATGCTGATGGTAGGGTTATAATAAACTGTTCCTCACACTTGTTGATCATTGACAAATCTTTCATAAAGTCTACCGTCCTGGGGGTTTCTGTGGATTTCCAGCATTTCAGTATGTTTCGCTTTGCAACAACAAATGCCACGTTAAACAAACATCTAGTGGTTACCGCCACTTTGCCGATACCCCCAAATAGGTACTTCCGTGGGGAGGGTGTGGCCGGAATTGTGGTGATGTCTTCTAGGATTTCTGCCACCTCTCCCCAGAATTTAGCCACAGGTGGGCAGGCCCAGTACATATGATACAAGTCCACCTTAGGGGCATCGCACTTGGGGCATTTCCCGGTATGACTGTCTACAAACGTAGCCAACTTGGCGGGGGTATAGTGAAGTTGATTTAGTATCTTAAATTGGACCAGGCATAGCCCTTAGTTCATAGAGACATGTTTAGTCAGCTGGCAGTACCTCAGTCAGGTGGTTTCACACAAATCCAGTCCCAAATCCCGCTCCCAGGTCTCTTTAATGTTATTACACGTCTTGGAGTGTGTTTGAACTAAGTTGTATAGTCCGGACACACTTTTCCTGTGCCCACCCAGTTCTGTGATGGCACCGATACATTTGTGTATGGGTGTTTCTGCTGGGAATGAGGGCCATTTAGCAGTAAAGCCGGCTTTCATTCTATTAAATTGAAATTGTTTAAGGTACCCCCACCCACTGCCTCAATAAAGTCTTCTAGCTCACAAAACTTTCCTCCCGGGAACATGTCACGCATCTTAAACTTTTTCTTCGGGTCCCATGCTCCCTGTAGTTCCTTATCAAATGTAGGTGTTATACCAGGGAAGTTCCATAGCGGGATTTCTGGGTTGGGTGGGGTCTCGAGATCAATTCTCCTGTAACTCTTGAACTATGCTAGTGCAGTAGTGCTCACGGGGTCATATTCGCAGGGGTCTTTCCGTTTGGGATCGAACATCACTGCTCATAAATCTGAGGGGGATGCTGCATATCTTTCCAAGGGGACATGCGGTGCTGTATCCTCCAAGTTGAACCAATGTCTCGCAAAGTGTGCCTGTGATGCTAGATAATAGAGTTCAAAATCAGGCGCTGAGATCCCTCCCTTTGCAAAGGGTTCCGCCTTTTTGGACCATTTCAGCCTTGCAGTCTCCCCCCCCCGAACCCCCCAAGCAAATGTTGTGGTTAATGTGTTTTGTAAAGAATGTTCTGCCCAGCCAGATCGGAATGTTACACATTCAGTGCAGTGACACAGGGTTGTCTTTTAGACTTCCCACCAACTCCATTTCTGGGGCTGACTACTGTCCCCCAGAAAAGGGTAAAGTTGCCATTAACTTTACATAGTCATTTAACCACAGATCCAGTACACCCCGTCTTACATGGAGTACTGGAAAGGGTTAATTCTTAGCTCCTTTTATCTGTACCTCCTAGAGCCTTGTTTTGCTCTTTTAACATTTAGACTTGGCTGGTGGCAGTGGTATCTACCCTAACTTTTCTACCGCGTTTATACTATATAAACGTGGTATTGTTTTAGGCTATTATATTAGCCTCGAACATAAACCCGCTTGACCAAATACCTTTTCTTTTGGCTCCGGTTGGGTTTAATCGCCATTTCTTTTTGTTAAAGTCCTTCTTGTGTTTTACTTTGCGCGGCAAACCAGGTTTGCCTTCTTTGTTCACTGTCTTTTGGGTGTCTAGGTGGGCTGAATGTGAGGGAGGGGTGCAGTCACCCCCTGCACAGGGTATCCTAGGAAACCTAAGTCGCACTTTGCCATGATTGGCTGGACAACCCCCCTGCTGCGTGATTGACAGCCAGGCTGTGTGAATGGGAGATTTTCACATAGAAGGCAGGACTCTTGGGCTGAAAGTCTGAGTCGCCACTGGAACTACAAAGAACCAAAGAGAAGCGGAGAAGAAGATGGCTGCTGCAACTATCCCGTCCCGTGAAGCCCTGCTGCAGTCCTGAGCTATCTACCCTTCGACGACCAGAGAAGATCCAGTCCGGAGTCTTCTTCCCTTGAGCCTGGTGGGGATAACCAGTTCATCTTCCACAGCCAGAGGATCCTCTTCTTGGTCGAAATCGCTGCACACTGCTGTAGTGGTCCGGATAGCCATCTGAAGAGTGTGCTACCACACCTACATCTGTCCCTCTTACTGACCAATCAGCTAGCTAGTCCACTTTTCCCCTTTTCACTGAGGAAGAAGTCCTAGCTGCTATCTTGAAAATTAAATCTGCGTCCCCTGAGGATGCTATTCCGGTCATCATTATAAAAAAGATGGCCCCTGATCTATTAAAAGACATTACTTCGGCCATTAATGATTTATGCCAATCGGGCCTGGTCCCCCTGGAGCTTAAATCGGCTAGCGTTATTCCCCTTCTTAAAAAGTCTACACTTTACCCCACAGTTCCTGCTAATTTCCGCCCAATCTCCTTACTCCCTTTCCTGTCTAAGCTTTTGGAGTCCCTCATCACTCCCCTTCTGTCTTCTTTTTTGGAATCTTCCAAAATCCTTCACTCCACTCAAGCTGGCTTTAGACCAGGGAGATGCACGGAAAGTGTATTAGTGTCGGTACAGGACGATATTTACAGACTAGTTGACGCAGGTGGAGTAGGTGTTCTGATTCTGTTGGATTTATCAGCCGCGTTCGATACGGTTGACCATCCATTTCTACTCTCACGTCTGGCTCAGATTGGGATATCCGGCCAAGTTCTTGCTTGGTTTTCTTCTTTTCTTTCTGATCGTACCCAAACTCTGGCCATGCCTCCTTTCCTCTCTTCTCCTTGCTCCCTCACCTGTGGTGTCCCGCAGGGATCTTCACTCTCGCCAATTCTGTTTAACATATATATCTGGGCACTGGTCTGCCTCATCCGCTCGTATGACCTCAATTGCTATTCCTACGCAGACGATAGCCAAATTCTGATCCGTCTAGATCAAGATCAGAGCAGGGTTTCGTTGTGTCTTCATGATTGCCTGAGAGCCGTAGGGGACTGGATGGACCAGAATTGGCTAAAACTCAATGGCGACAAAACCGAGGTAATGGTGGTGGGTTGCCCGCCGGATTCCTCACTGTGGACCTCAGCCTTCTGGCCCTCCTCTTTGGGTCCACTTCCGAGCCGAGTCGATAAAGTGAGAAATGTAGGCGTCATACTTTTCCGCTACCCTTTCCATGTCCAATGAAGTGGCGGCTGTGTGCCAAGCCGCCCATCACCAGATCAGGCTCCTTAAGAGGGTCCTACCTATGATACCAAAAGCCTTCCGCCCTCCCGTAGTGGCTGCGTTAGTGCTCTCACGTTTACACTACTGTAACTCCCTGTATTTGTCGCAGCCAATTGGTCTCATACAGCGGTTACAGCGCATGCAAAATCTGGCAGCTAGGCTAGCTACTGGCACCCCTTACGGTGCACACATCTCCACTGTACTCCGCCAATTGCATTGGCTTCCAGTGGGCCAGCGGATTCTCTTTAAGTCCCTGTGTATTGTGCACAAGGCGGTCCTTGGCCAAGGAGCTGAGTTCTTGCAAGCAAAATGTATTCGCTATGTTCCTACACGGACTCTACGTTCCTCGACCACCAACCTCTTAGTTGTCTCCAAGTTTAACCGTGAAAGGATCGGGGGGAGAGCCTTTTCCATCACTGCAGCCAGACTTTGGAATAACCTCCCCCCGACTCTGAGAAGCGCCCCTAACCACTCAGGGTTCAGAAAGGCTCTTAAGACAATCCTGTTCTAATTTCTTCTCCGGACCACCTTTTGTGGGATTCACTCCCTCTCCTCAGCGCCATGATGCTTCGGCCCCGTGCGCTTTATAAGCTCAATTAACATAACATAACAAGCGCCTCTCCTGTTTTTTTTAGGAGTGCACCTTTTATTCACCGTTGCTGTTGCTGGCTTCATCCCTGCGTAGTGTAGACCCCTTCAGACGTCCTCCTTCTTGCCGAAGCTCCAGGAACTGTGGGTCTGCAGGAAACTACCAGGAACAACTGCCGTGGCACCAGCTTCTTTCTTGAATAAGGTACTGTGTTCTGCTTCAAGGAGCTAGGGTGAATCCCTTTTCTCCTCCTCCATGGCTTGTCCTTATCGTCCCTCCTTCTTATAACTTTTGCTTCCTCTGTTGACAATATCTAAGTACTCCTGGCAACGTTGAATCGTGAAATGTCCGACTGTGTGATTCTCGACAACAGGAACCCGGTTCCACTTGACACTGGCTCCAGCCTATTGACTCTTGAATTTATGTCAACTAGTGTTCTCTGATTCTGTCTGCCTTGACAAACGTATTGCCTATGATTTTTGCCCCCAGCTCTCTCTGGTTAACTCAGGTGCTAAGTGTGTTTTTGCCCCGGTAACATTTCTTGCCGCGGTTACGTGAATATTTAGTTAGACCGAACTGTCATTACTGTAAAAAGTGATCGCATATGTATTCCTGGTAACGTCTTTTGTTTCACAACACCGGTCCATTAAAACATAGGGTACTTACCTTGAGTTGTTCTGTATCAAGTGAATTGGTTGGTTGTAGTGTATTTTACGTGTGGTTTTGAATTAATAGAAGTGTTGTGTTTTATAACGAATGGTTTAAAAATAAATGTACTTATATTTTTTACTTGAAACCTTGAGTCAGTGTTTGCTTGAGTCACAGTAATTGTGGTCCCTTTGTGTAATCTCTGCTACTGCTCATATACTCTTGAGATAAGCCTGGCTGCTCCGCTACTGCTACCACTTTAACATAGTAGTACAGACTTGTACCAAAAGTGAACTTGTATTACCACTTGTAGTCTTAATTGTGTGTAGTGTTCCCTAAGGGCAGTGCACATGATTCTGCCTAACACTGGTGTACAGCGGTGAGGATTTGGAAGTAGAGTGATTACGCTTAGAGTGCTGCTGTTGCTTGGGTTCAACTAACCACAAGGCTAAACACCACTAATTCTATTTATCTGAGAAATCATGTCAAATATGGAAAGCTACACTGAAGAGGGTCTCTTAAACTACACTGCTGAGGTTTTGAGAACCATGTATAGGGAGAGGAGTCTCTCTGGTAAAGGAAAGAAATCTGAAATGATTGCAAAGTTAATGGGAAAACAAAGCCTGGAGAGTGGGTCAGAAGGGCCTACCCCTCCATCAAATGTGGATACTGATGTTTCTGATTCTGAGAGTGTTAATTTAGAAGAAGTAGATGAGTCCTTGTTAGGAAACCCTACAACTCCTTTGCCTGCTCAGAAAGCACAACCTCTGTCCACAGGGACCCCCACAGGTCTTACACTTACTCCTGAGTTTATTGCACTTGAGAAAATGAGACTTGAATTGGAAGTGAAACGTATTGATGCACAAACTGCCATGAAACATCAAGAGTTACGGCTCAGAGAAATGGAGCTGAATCATTTACTAGAGATGAAGAAATTGTCTGTAGAAAATGCTTCTCTCCCAGAGTCTTCTAGATCTTCCAGCCCTAAGAGACCCCGTATGCCAAAGGAAATGATTGATATGTATGAGACTAAACTTAATGTTTTGGATTGGTTAGCAATGTTTGAGTACAATCATGGGATTCAAGGTATCTCAGTGAATCAGCTGATTTCCTGGCTTCCCCCTGTTGCAAGTGATGCTGTAATGGAATTGGGGGAGGAGGATAAACAGGATTATGAGTTTGTGAAGCTAGCATTAATAGCTAGATTTGGGAAGACCCCTTCTCAGTATCCTAAGAGGTTTAGAACCCTCAAAAAGCATGATGGTACCCCTTGGGCTACCTGGGTGTGTGAATGTTTAAAAAACTTAGATGGTTGGGTTAAGGGTTACAAAGTAAACTCTTATGAAGGTTTGAGGAATCTTGTGATGTTGGAGTCTTTTATTTTTGATGTCTGTTCTCCTGAGCTTAGACAGCACTTGGCTGATTCAAAGGAGATAGATCCTAAGAAGTTAGCTAAGGCTGCTGACTTGTGGGTTGCCAACAGGGCTACTCACAAGAATTCTGGGGCAACTCAGAAAAAGGATGAGGGAAAGCAGCCAAAGAAAGACAACAAAGAGAACTCCAGTAATTCCAATCCAAATGAGGGCCCCAAACATAACCAGGGTAAGCCACAAGGGAAACCGAATCAGGCTAGTGTACCATCTGGTCCCAAACAAGATGGGGGCCAGAACAGCCCCCCATTCCAGAGAGCATTTGGAAAATGCTTTGTTTGTGGGTTAACTGACCATGTGAAAGGGGATCCCATATGTAAGGGTAAACCTGCAGGGGTCCACACTGTCTCCTTAGCCTTCTCCCAGGTGGATGAAGTACCTATAGCCAGTGGAAACTTTCAGTTACTAGCTGATGAGCCCATGAGAGTCTCAGCTAGTGTTTCTTTAGTGTCCTTGGGTATTTGGGAACAACAGAACTTAGATGTCTATAACTCAATACCAGATAATACTAAAGAGTATTACAAAGATAGTGTTCTTGTGAATGGTCAGGAGACCCCTGCCATCAGTGACACTGGAGCCAGCATAACTGTGGTTGATGAATGTTTTTTCAAGGTGGAGGATGTTGCTAAGGCACCCAAACACCTAACCAAGTTAGCTGGAGGCCCTGTGCAAATGGTTCCCCAGTTACCAGCTCTCATCCAGTGTAATGACATGACTGTCAGAATGCTGGGTAATGACCTTAAAACTCTTGGAGGTGTGTCTAGTACCCCCAGGCCCCCCAGCAGAAGGAAGCAGGAGCTCACAAGGTCTGCAAGGGAGAGAACCTTGAGAGGCTCTCCTGGGGACATGATAGAGGAAACTATCACCCCAAGTCCACAGGACTTACTTACTGCTATTGCAGGTCAGAAAGAGATAAAGGGGAAACCCAAGTCTGCCAGCAAGAAACCAGCAAGCACTCCTGTGCCCAGAAGGACATCTCCAAGACTGTCCAAATCACCTCTGTGACTCCTCCACCAGCTGAGGCTGGGTATGAGGTTCACCCCTGTATGGTTCAGCTAGATACTGGGTGTTAGGACAGTTTTACTGAAGTGCTACCTACTTCTTCACAACCATTCAACTGAGGCAGTACAAGACTCCACTCTTAGTATAAGGCTGTACCACCTGAGTACATGGCAACGTAGGCAGAGCAGCCAGGCTTATCTTAGGAGGGAGAGAGGGCAGTAGATACATTACAAGTGAAATGGTAATACAAATGATCCAAGGAAACACTGAAACACTATGTATTGTAAAAATAAAGGATTTATTTAAATACAGATAGGCCCAGATAAATCTAGGGGTTAAGTAAGTACTAACATATTATATGAAATCATAATATAAAACACAACACTATACTTGAAAGCACACATGCCCAAGAATAAACCTTATTTGGAACACCTAACAGTAGTTCTAGGGAAGTCAAAACCTTGTTATACACATTTAGTATAGGTCAAGCCTATTCTTTGGGAGTAAAAGACCAATGGTTACTTTCAGATTACTTTTGGTAATACAAGGGCAGTAGGCCCTTCTAGTTATACAGTGACTCTTGGAACAAATCACATAAACAGTCAACTGGACAATATACTTGTTGGTGAATAGTGAAACACTTATTCTAGGTGAAGTAGAAACCTATAACAACTTTTGTCATAACACATAGTTATACCAGGTGAGTAAAACCTAAGGATGTAATATACAATTACAGATGCTTTGGAAATCAGGGAACCCCAGATTGAGGTAAGCAATAACTCTGGTAACTTGTTTTGGATGACACACAGCTAAAACAAGGTAAGTAAAACCCACTTACTTGAACTTCACAATGAAGGGGAAAATAAAACCCAATGTCACACTTTACTGAATAGTTATTCTAGGTAGGTAACAACCTAATGTAGACTTATTAAGGACAGGCTAGCAGCAAGTCAGGGGAAGCAAGACCCAGTTGAGGGACACTCATACAATTATCCTAACAGGACTAACCTGGTGATACCAACAGTAGGAGGACACTCATACAATTACCCTACAGGAATAATCTGGTGAAACCAACACATTACTTTTGTAAAGAGGCACAACCTAATCACAGGAGAGTAAAACACATTTACATCTACTTTCTTTTAGACTGGCAAAACAGTGGCTAAGGAAGAAAAGATGTTAACCATATTTTTAAGAATAGTGCATCACGCATTCAAGATCAATAAGAACTTTTGTAACTGTTCACTCTTAGAATTACAGTTACCCACCAACTCTTTACAAGTAAGTAAAACACTTGATTTATTTTCTAGGCAGAATTCCCAATCCCTTCAAAGTCTTTCCCTTATTCTTGGAGCATGAGTGTTCTCAGTGGCAGAAGGGGGGTCACTAGGACTAGTGACCAACAGGCAGTGTTAGAATAAGTAGTGTTAGAATAAGTTCTTTAGTAGCAAAAGTTAGAGTTCCTTAGGAAAACTGGGCAAACAGGTGAGTAATTTACTTCTAGGGTTAGAAGAGGGTCCAGGGTCTTCACAGAAGACACCCCAGCAGGATTCTAGCAGTGGGACTTGGTGTACTGGACGAGGGACCTCCCAATCACAGAAAACACCCCAACGCTGCACATAAATCCCAACAGTCTTAAGGTAAGTATGTACCCAGGCCACCACAGTACCTCAGCAATGAAGAAGAGATTGCAGCAGGAGAACTTCAGGGACTGCAGCCAAATACCCGGACAGTGGATTCCTTGTCTTGGAGACTGAACACAAGATCTCAGAAGGGACTTTGCAGCAGGGATCGATGAAGAAGGCTCTAGGCGGGGGGCGCTGTTGCGCACGAGAAGAAATGGCCGATCTCGTGTGAGCTCTGGCGACATCCTGGGCTGCGATTCCAATATGACCGCCTAACAGACCCGGTTCTGTACGATAACTTGTGGAAACGTGCAGCAGTAGTATCTGACCACACACGCAGAGTTTGGCCGTGATTGACGGCGGGGACCTGGAGCTACACTAAGGAAATGCTCCTACGTGGATCGAGGAAGCCTGCCCAGAAGTTCCCCCGCAGAACAGGAGAAGAAGAGCGGCGCCTAATCCACGCGTGGGCTGGGAGACGGGCGCTCTGCCCGGCTGCACATGGAGAGTCACAGGCGGTCCGGTCTCTGTTGAGCGCCCACCGACTGACTATTGATACGCGCCCGCCGGACACAGAGGGAAGTGAAGCCCGGGAATCGTGGGACCCGACACCTGCCAGGTAGGAGGGGGAAGACACGCGCCATCAGGCCTCTGTGCAGCGGCCGGTCCCTTAGGTGCTCACCCCGTGGCCTCGGACTCTGGGAGAGGC
Organism: Ambystoma mexicanum; assembly: GCF_040938575.1. Lineage (NCBI taxonomy): Eukaryota > Metazoa > Chordata > Amphibia > Caudata > Ambystomatidae > Ambystoma > Ambystoma mexicanum. The sequence continues at coordinate 1,422,178,051 of NC_090937.1, forward strand.
CTAGAGGGAGAGACAGTAGCATCTCCCCGCGGACACACAATCTGCATTTTACAAGTGCCGGAGGGCCTAGTGGGGGAGTGGGAAGACACTACTCCTCCCGGGCGACCATCTGGGCGGCCCCGACCTCATGACGCATGGACCTGCGGGTCCATCCGCGGCCCAGAGAACCAACTGGCCATACTTCAATCAGACAGGGCCCCCAGCACTGAAAGCCCACGGAGGGGGAAACAAACACTGCCGAAGAGCAGCACTGCCGAACAGAATTGCACCGCTGCCCAGCAGGAAGAAAACCGTATGGGCAAATAATATAAACACCCACCCCTGCCCTACTATCCCCCTGATGTAGTGGTCCCAGCGGACTATGTGTGATACCAAAAACAGCCGAAACGAGAAAAGACAAAGGACACTGAGACCCCCTTGGGGTGAAGAAGGACCCACATAAAGGCAACTGGGGAACCAGTGGAGTGTGATCTCCAAATTAAGCAGCAAGGGGAGCACATGGTCACAGGCCCCCAAAAGGGTACAGAGGATTGGGAGACACACTGGTATCCCCCACTTGCAACAGATCTAAACCTCACCGCTGCTGGGCAGGCAAGGAACCCTTACTGGGAAAAGAGGCCCGCAAGAGACATTGCTTCAAATCACAACCAGCTCACCCTTCCACTGAAAGGAAAAGAGCAAAATCTCACTCTACAACATCGAGCTAATCCCCAAGAACTTTAAGTGATCATAGAAAAGGCTGACAGAGACACGACGCTGATAACACGAAGGGGCAACCAATAAAGGAACTAAAACATAAACAGAACGGACACAAGAAGGTGCACAAAATCATCCTTGATAATAAACTGAACGCATCCAATATAACTGTATTAACCGCCAATCCAAACCCACCTGACACAAAAATCACACAGAAGAAGAAAACTGCTGGGCTGGCTCCCGGGAAACCTTTCTTTAAAAAAGGATGCCCAAGGGCTTCGGTCCCAAGAAAGGAAAAGGGTCCATGGAAAAATACGTGACAGCAACAAGGAAAGAAACAGAACCCACGATGTCTAGGGAAGTACCCACACAAGAGCAACCAGCTACCCCAGCACCAATGATGGACCCTCAGGCGGTCTTTGTGGCCATGCAACAGGGCTTCTCCGCCCTTAATGAAAAGCTAGACGGGATTACAGCAAACATCGCTTCCATCAAGACACAACTGGATAAAACCACATCACCCATTACAGAGGCGGAGACGAGAATATCGGGCACAGAAGATGTACTAGAGGCCCTAAAGACCACAGTGTCCACAATGGCAATAGAACTTGGGCCGATAAAAACCAAATGTGAGGACTTAGAGGCTAGATCCCGGCGGAATAACATCTGCATAATTGGAGTTCCGGAAGAAGCATTGAAGGGGTCAATGGAAAAGGCAGTGGAATATCTTTTACGCAATCTCCTCGGAGATCCTGGATGGTCCGCAATGTTCATTGTGGAGCGAGCACATAGGTCGCTCGCCCCAAAGCCAAAACCTGGTGCATACCCTAGACCAATCATAGCACGTATGATAAACTATAGAGACAGAGACTTAATACTGAAATCTGCCAGAGAAAAACAAGAATTAAGGTGGGAAGCCAACACCATACGCATCTTTCCAGATTTCACATTAGGGGTGCAACAGCAAAGGAGACTCTTGGTTGGGGTCAAGAAATTGTTGCGTGAACGACAAGTGCAATACGCCATGCTATACCCGGCGAGGCTAAAGATACAGCACCAGAACAAAACATACTTTTTTTTAAAATACATTTTTATTAATTTTATTTAAACAACAAAATAACAACCAAACCATACTTATGGTGGATGCATAATTTGCTGACAATTACACATACATTGTTATATTTCGCCCACTGTATTTCCCGTCCCTCCCCCCTCCCGGGCCTACTTTCCCACATTACTAGTCTCCACCTCTTGCGGTGGGGAGTTCTCTCCCGCCACGCTCATTGAATCATCATCACTTGGTCCATTATACTAGGGCCCAAATAGTTCTTCTATCAGTTGTCTCCAAACCAATAGGGCTCCAGCTTCTCCTTCCACGTCCCCTTTACACGCTCCCTGTCATGCCACTGTCTCGGCCTCCGCCCACTTCTGCAAGTCCCTCCACCACATTTCCACTGTGGGCCTATGACATGCTTTCCAGCCCATTGCAATCCTTCTCTTTGCCAGGACACAAGCTAGATCTTTTAATTTACTTATATGTTTGAGCTTTCGCGGTCTGGGGAACCCTCCCAACAAACAGGCCCACACGGTATCCACCTTCATATTGATCCCCTTGTCTTCCATTTTCTGTGCTATGTCCCCCTAATATCTCGCTATCAGCGGGCATGCCCAGAACATATGCACCATTCCTGCATTTTCCTCATTACATTTTGGGCACACTTGGCTTCTGGCGTTTTTAAATTTAGCTATCTGTAGTGGCGTCAGGTATGCTCTGTGAGTGATATACAGCTGTATCTGCTGCAGCCTAGCATTTCTCGATACTTTTTTATGGTATCTTTGTGCCCTCTCCCACATCCCATCACTCATCGGGTCCCCTACTTCTTCTTCCCAGTCCAGTCTAAGTTGCACCACCTCCTTGCCCACTCGAGTCATTATCATCTCATACACTCTAGACATTTCGTGCCCCCCTTCCGCTATATCATATATCATATCCAGTGTGGTGTCCGGTTCCTCTGCCAGTTCCACCTCGGACCAGGTAGCTTTAATTTGTTGCACCATCCCATGATACGTAATATATTGCCCGGCACTCAACCCCGTTTGTTCCACCAGCTCCTCGAATTCCAGTATCTTCCCCTCCTGCCACACATCCCCCATCGTTGCTATTCCCACCGGTTCCCAGTGCTTCCTAATCATTAACCTTAGTTGCTTTTCTGTTCCCGCCACTGTAACCAGTGGGATCTACAAGGAGCACGGGAATGGCTTGTCCATCATCCGGCATGCCCTTTGCCACATCTCCCACCCAAGACCCAACATCCTTGGGCGACCTCCCAGCTCCCGCTTGGGCAACCATATCATCTCTTTCAGGAAATATGGGGCACAGTCCCCTTGGTGCAGCCCATGTTCTAAGGTAGGCTCTTCGGAGACCCATTTGGCTACATATTGTAATTGGCTCGCTATATAATAGACTTCCCAGTTTGGTAATTTAATGCCTCCTTTCTGATGCAGATTTTGTAATTTCCACTGGGCTACCCTGTTCCTCATCCTGTGCCATAGAAATTCCCTACATATGCTGTCCTACCTAGTAAAGAATTTCCGAGGTATGGAGTATGGGATGTTCGCGAAGCAATGCAACAGTCTGGGCAAAGCCACCATCTTGAGCATCGGCCCTCGCCCCATCATTGTCAAAGGGAGTTTCACCCAGAACTTCATGCTATTCTCCAGTTTCTTCACCGTTCTTTACGTGTTATGCCTGTGTTCGGCTTCTACCTTATGGTATATGTCTACTCCTAGATATCTGAAGGTTGTGACCTCCCACGGTACCTGTAAAACCGGCAGCTTCTCCACCAAGAGCCCCCCATATCTGCCCAGCAGAAACACACAGGACTTTCTTGGGTTCACAGCTATACCTGATAGTTCTGCAAACCTCCTCATCACTTCCAGTATATATTGGAGGTTCTCTTCTGGATGACACAAATACAACAAAATGTCATCTGCATATAATGAAATCAAATGTGATGTCTCCCCGACGACAATATCTGTTGCAGCATATTGCTGCCTTATGTAGATCGCCAGAGGTTCCAACGATAGGATATACAGCATGGGGGACCATGGGCATCCCTGTCTGGTACCTCTACCCAGTTGCCACCTTTCAGAGATCACAGTACCTGTCTTCACTCTCGCTAGTGTTGCACTATATAATAGGTCAACCCAATGAAGATATCCTGGCCCCATACCGTAGTTGGCTAGGGTCGCCTTTAATCAGGGCCATCTGACAGAGTCAAATGACTTGATTGCATCCAGTGATACTATCGCCATCTCACCTGTATCCCCCTTCCGTATGTTCTACCACCCGATGGAGTCGCCTCAAATTATTCGAGATGTTTCTATTCGGGACATATCCTGTCTGATTGGGATGTATTAACTTATTGATGACCTTCTTTAGTCTATTTGCCAAGACCGCTGTTAGAATCTTACTATCTTGGTTCAACATCGACAGAGGCCTATAGGATCCACAGTCACTACCAGGCTTATTGGGCTTGGGAAGTGGTATGATAACCGCCTCACGTAAATATTCCGGTAGCTTCCCAGCTTCCTATGCTTCGTTAAGCATCTCCAGCAACGGGGGGAGTATCTCTGCTTTATATGCCTTATAGAATTCGCTGGGGAGTCCATCGGTTCCCGGGGTTTTACACGTGGGCAGCTGCCCCACCACCTCCTCTAGTTCCTCCAGGGTGATCGGAGCGTCTAACTCCTCCCTCTCCTCTGCGCTAATCTGGGGTAGTCCAATATCTTCCAGTATGTCCCATATTTCCTTTCTGTCACTCTCTGTCTCGTCCTCATACAAACGTCTATAATATTCTGCAAATTCCTGATTGACCCCCTCTTGCGTATCCACTACGTTACCATTGTCTTTCACTATTGTTCTAATTGGGGGTGTAGGGGTCTCGTTCTTATAGAGCCACGCCAGGACTCTCCCTGGTTTGTCTCCTTCAGCATGTTGTCTCTCTATATACTTTTTATAGTTGAGATTGCATAACCTCTCCCAATATCCTGCACATTTCTGCTGCAGGCCCAGTGCCATGTCTGTATCTTCCTTAGTGTTACTGCCCCGTTCCAGCACCTTTTCTAGTTCCTTTTCAGAGTCCTGCAATTCAGCCAGAATCCCATTCTGCAGCCCTTTAGACTTGGCTATGGCAATCCCCCTCACTACTACTTTAAAGGCTTCCCAGAGCGTTCCCGCTGTCTTGACACTGACAGTGTTTATCTCAAAGTAACCTATTATTTCCTCTCGCATATCCTCCCTAAATACACTATCTTTGAGCGCTTCTACACGCAATCGCCATGTGGGTATCCTTCCCCTTGGGGGTCGGTATTGCCACACTAGCATCAGTGACGAGTGGTCTGAGAGGACTCTGGCATTAAGTTCAGTCATTAGTACCTGCGTGACAAACACATAGTCTAGTATACAGTCCCTGTGGGGCTGCATAATGTGAATATTGTCTATCCTGCGGGTGGCGTGACCTCCATGTTCCTCCAGGGTGATCGGAGCGTCTAACTCCTCCCTCTCCTCTGCGCTAATCTGGGGTAGTTCAATATCTTCCAGTATGTCCCATATTTCCTTTCTGTCACTCGACAACTCGAGTTGTCTCGGGCGGATAGCTCAGTAGGCAACGTGCTTGCCTTGGAAGCAAGACGATACGGAACACCACAGGTTCGATCCCTGGGTCCGTGCTTAGAAACCTCTGGGTATTAAGCGCGTTATAAATAACCCATCGTCATCGTCATCGTCATCGTCATCATCGTCATCATCATCATCATCATCATCCATGCATCTATCAGCCCAAAGTCTGCCAACAGTACATGCAGTGCCTTTGCAGCCGGGGTGGGTCTGTCCACTTTAGTGTCTGATCTATCTAGACTGGGGTTCAATACACAGTTGAAATCGCCCCCACAATACCGCCCCGCTACACTACCGCTGAGTTTACCATACAGTGTCCTAAAATACGCTGCTGTGTCCTGGTTCGGGGCATAAGTGTTTACAATGCAGATCTCTCTATTTTCCACCAGCCCCTTCATAACCACCATCCTGCCATCTGCCTCTGCCACGGAGCTCAGCAACTGGAACGGGACAAGTGGGGCCACCCATGTAATTAACCCTCTCGCATAAGCAGAATATGCTGCCCCTACTACTGTCCTTCTCCACTTCTTCCGTATCACTTCCAGTTTATTAGAGTTAAATGAGTTTCTTGTAGCAAGGCTATGTCCACTCTCTGTCTGCGCAGGTACATCATAACCTTGTTCTGTTTCAAATAACTGTTGAGCCCCCTGACGTTCCAAGTGACTATCTTAAGGTCTCCCATGGTTCGTCTTGTTTTCCCCGGGGCGTAGGCCCACCCCATAACTCCTCCCCAACTACAACACACCACTGCACACAACCCCTTCCCTCCCCCCGCCCTACCCTACCCCAACCCCAGCAAATGCCTAGCTCCATCCTTGGATCTCAGGCTCTCCCGCTTTTGGGCCTACCCTGGATCCCCAGGCTAAGACCCCGGCAGGTTGTCACTGCACTATCAGCGACCTAACTAAACACTAAATGGGGGTACGAAGATTGGCCCTGCAAGGCTCCCTAATAAAGCAATAGTCACAGTGCTCATGGATCATATTTCCCCTCGCCTGGCAATACCAGTCAACGGGCTACTTCAGTTAGTATATTCAAGTCCCATAGTCTTAAGTCCTGATACTCCCCAGTGTCCCCTTTGCTCGTTACTTATCTTCTCCTCCTCTTTCTCCCTTCTGCGTGTCCATTTCCTGGGGACAGCCCTGCGTGTCGAGCCATCCCACAGCATCTTCCGGAGTTTCAAAAAAGAAGGTCCTGTTCTTGTGGAAGACTTTCAGCTTCGTCGAGTATAGCAACATGTACTTGTGGCCCGCCTCTCGTCGTCTCCTCTTGACCGTCCCAAAGTTCATGGGGCTCTGCTGCACCATCAGGGTATAATCCAGGTATGCAGTTATTTTTGCTGTTCCTCTTTGTATCGTTCCACCCTTGCGGAAATGTTCCAGGATTCTTCCCCGATCCCGATAGTTAAGGATTTTAGCAATCACTGGTCTGGGTGGGTTGCCCGGCGGCGGTTTCCTCGTTAAAGCCCTATGCGCCCTTTCCACCGAGAACCCCTGGGACAATGCTCCTCCAGCTATCTTCTGCAGCAGCATAGATTCGATAAACTCCATGGGGTTGTGACCCTCCGCTCCCTCCGGCAAGCCAACGATGCGGATATTGTTCCTCCGGGCACGTCCTTCCGCCTCCTCCGCCCTATTTCTAAGTTGCCCACGCGCTGCACCAGGGCGTGAAGTTCCGATTTGTGTGCAACACATTCCGCTGTGTTCGGGCCCACTTTCTTCTCCAGGCTCTCAGTGCGCTCCGCCAGAGCCCTGACATCTTGTCGGTGAAGATTCAAGTCCTCTTGCACCGTCCCGACTTTGAGCTCCAGCGCTGTTTTAAGCTCTATCAGAGCTAGTTCAAGCTTGGTTTCCCAGGCTATCTTCAGGTCAGCGATCGCAGCAAGGGCCTCCTGGTTCGTGCTCGTGGCGGCCACGCTCCCAACAGGGGCCCTGTCCATACTCCTTGCCCCTTCCGGGCCGGGGGGTGTCCTGGCATACTCATCTAGCGTGGGCTGCTTGCCCTTCAGCCTTGGAGGTTTATTTGACATGGCGCTGCAACCAGGATTCGTAGGCTGGCCCCAATTCTTGTGACCTCCGACCCCAGTGGGGGCAAACTTCTGCTATTGTCTGGGTCCAGGGGGGCCGCCCAAGAGCACCCCAAAGCTACCCCCTGGGTGCAAGAATGGATTGTGTCCACCCACGTAACCGCTTGAATCTCTCCTCCACGCTTCCTCACAAGCTGAATGGGCACTTTGCTTATTTGTCTGGTACAGCCGTTTATTTTGATGCCCAAGCAATGGGGCACTATCCGTTCATTGTCCGGTCCAATCCCTTCCCTGTACCACCAGAGGCAGTCTGCAGTAGCCTGCCAGTCCGCTTTCTCCCTCCTTCTATTAGGGGCAGTGTTCAGATGCCTGCAATGCCTCAGATCTGCGCTGTTTATTACATGTGTGATGAGTGGAGGGGATTGTTACACTGTAATGTTAGTGTTTATGCAACTGAATCGGCCTGCTTCCAATTGCGAATACACCTCGCCACTGGGCCGCTTTTTATCATCTGTTTCCATGGGCTGTGGGACCCATATGCAGCGCGGCGGCTGCAATGCTGCAGTTAGCCGTTCCCAGCGCTCGCACAAGCTCAGCGCACACCGCCCGCTCTCGCTGCCCTGGAGAGAGGCGGGGTGCTGCTTCGATTTCACTGCAAGGTCAGCCTCACTCATCAGCACAGTCAAGCCCTAGTGCCGGCCGCCTGCCCTCACGGGCTGTTCTCCGGGCCCGCACAAGACAGCAGAAACTACCGGAGTCACAGCATGGGCTGCAATGTCATCCCTGTGGTGCGCGGATGCACACACGGCCCGCTCCGCGGCCATCCGCATCAATGTATGAACCTTTGGAGTTAGTTGCGTGGTCCGCCTCGCTCGCAAGCACGGCCGGGCCTTAGTGCCGGCCGCTCAGCTCCACGGGCTGTTCTCCGAGCCCGCACAAGTCAGCGGAGGCTACCGGAGACACAGCGTGAGCTGCGATGTCACCCCAGAGGTGTGCCGATGCGCACACGGCCCGCTCTGCGGCCGTCCACCCACAGAGTGCCCGTATCCCTTGGGGCTCTTTGTTTCACGCAGCCGCCATTTTGCCCACGCCAGTACGCGGCTCTGGGGGCTTATCTCTCACAAATCTACCGTTCCCTGGGCTGCATGGATCTCGCGTCTTCAGCAATTGTTGCCAATACCTTCATAAGCGGATACTTATGTTCCTGGCGTCAGAAGGTTCCTGTAACTGCACTTTTTCATAGGATAAATTAAGGATCTCCGGGGGCTCTTCGAATGGCATGTCTCTTCACATGGCCTTCAAGCCACGCCCACAAAACATACTTCTTCACATTTCCTGAAGAGGCAGCGAGCTTCGTAGAAACACACATTCCAGCCCCGGTCGCACAACCCAGAATTGAACGAGACTCTTGAAGCCCTGAAGTCGTATAATGGAAAGCACGTGAATGATGAACAATAGACATGGAAGAATTAAGGCTCCCTCCAGGGGCCCCACACATGGGATGAACACGAACTATCCTACAAATCTTATTGTTGAGCTTAACCCCATGTGTGTCGACATGAGTGAGAGAAACAATATGAGAAACCGGACACGCAGTAAATGACTATAGACGGCAATGGCACAGGATGTCGCTACAGTCCCCCCTGTAGCAGGTGCACAGGAAGTTAATGGGAGGGGAGAGGGGGGGTTAACGGGCATAGTTGAAGTTTGGGGAACTATGAGGGTGGGGGGAGGGGCCATGTTGAGTTTGTTGGGGTTTAGTTATGAAATGAAAGGTATCAAAACAAAAAGCAGGCAGGCACCAAGCACTACTGTTATTAAGTACACAATTGAAATAGACCGGGAAGCATATGATTACAACCGCTACATAGACAATGGCTAATCCAGGCACAGACAACATAAAAATACTGTGCTGGAATGTACGTGGCTTGGGATCCCAAATCAAGAAAAGGAAGATACTAGCATATATAAACAGGCAGAATCACAAAATAATCTTTCTGCAAGAAACACACTTAGGTCCTCAGCAAGTAGGTCCGCTAGCACCGAATTGGGGGACACACCAGTATTACACAACATATTCCAAACAGGCAAGTGGGGCGGCGATTCATATACATCATACTCTGCCATTTACCTATATTAACCCTGAATGCGACCCCGAGGGAAGATACGTATTGCTCCATGGCACCCTCTATGACAGGGAGATAGTCCTACTAAACCTATACGGACCAAACATCGATGACCCCGATTTCTATTCTACAGTATTTGAAAAACTGGCGAGCTACCCCACGGCCTACTTGATATGCGGCAGGGATTTTAACACTATGCTTGATGTACACTTAGATCGCACATTGACACAACCTAGAGCACTCACCAAGGCAGCAAAGAAAATACTCATTCACATGTCCGATCTAAACCTAAAAGATGCATGGAGAGCTCTAAATCTCTCAAAAAGGGAATATACATACTACTCCACAGTGCACAACATGCATTCTAGAATAGACCTATGGTTGGTGGACAATGCCGTAATGAGCTGGGTTACTAGTGCCCACATCTATCCCAGAACATACTCGGATCATTCGCCAATACAGCTAACATTACAAATTCCTGACACAGTGGCGAACAGGCCACCATGGAAATTTAAACCCGCGTCTCTGCAAGATTTGATCTATAGAACAACAATGGCCCAGCAAATACAGGAATACTTTGACATTAACGAGGGCTCTGTTTCCAGTCAGGAAATATTGTGGCAAGCATTTAAGGTCTGCTTAAGAGGCAATTCAATATCTGCAGAAAGCGGAGTCCTCAAGGATATCTGTGGTAGACTGGCACGCTTAGAGACACAAATAGCCTCTTTACAATCCCAGTACGCACACACCCCATCAGGTTCCAAGATTAAAATTGAGCTAGATGAATATAAAGAAGCGGCGGATCAAGAGATCTGTTACTTTGACAAACCTGCGGCGGCACGTCGATATGGGGAGAGTGAGCGCCTGCGGAGGCTGTTGGCCAGGACGGTGAGGGGTGAAAGAGGCTCGACAATTATACCATGCATAAAATTACCAGATGGCACAGTGACCACGGAGAACAGTAAGGTGAAAGAAACATTCTATGAGTTCTATAAAAAGTTGTACTCCCCACAGTGCAATACCACTGAGGAAGAGATAGATCAATACCTCTCCCAAATACCAACGACATTATTAGCCGATGCCACTAGAGAGTCTCTAGAGAGTCCGATCAATGAGGCTGAGATAGCGGAGGCAATAAAAGCACTCCCTAATGGGAAAGCCCCTGGTACAGACAGCCTCAGGGTGGAATTTTATAAAGAATTCAGTCATCTTTTAGTACCCAGACCCTATGCAGTATGGGTGGAAGCTTCAAACAAGGGGGAGCTGCCCGAAACCACTAGGGAAGCTGTAATCACATTATTACTTAAGCCAGGGAAACCCCTATAGGAATGCGGCTCGTATAGGCCGTTGTCACTAATAAATACGGCCGCGAAGATCTTCGCAAAAATATTGGCAACCCGATTAACACCATTGATGCCCTACATGGTCCATGAGGACTAAGCTGGGTTTATTGTGGGTAGATCCACAGCGACAAACATTAGACGATGCCACAAAATTCTGGTGACATTCCCCCCGAAACACAAGGGATAGCGGTTTCACTCGTTATGCAAAAAGCATTTGACATAGTCTACTGGCCCTTCCTACATGGGGTGATACGAAACTATGGATTTGCCCCAACATCATTAAATGGATTCAAATATTATATACACGCCCGTACGCCAAGATAAGAGTGAATGGCCCTCATTCCGAGCTAGGAGGTAAGTACAGGTACTTTCCGGCATGGCGGAAAGTACGACACCGGCCTGGTGTCAGACCGCTAATTGCGGCCCATTCCGACCTCGCGGACACGCGCTTTTCGCCATGCTGGAAAAGTACCTAGCGGCATGCCGCTAAATGACCTGCAAAACCCCCTACCGGCATGTGCGACACGTACATAACAACACTGCCTTGGAAGCAGCAGCGTATGTAAATAACAGTGACCGTAATTTACGGATCCCATAAATTACGGTCACCGCAAAACAACGGAACCGGAAATTTCGTCATCACACAGGAACGGGAAGGAGCGCGGCGGCCATCTTTAAAAACACAATCCATTGCCATCCTCATCAGGCAGCACCCTTGGGAGCAATCCAAAGTCGGGGAAAGGACCACACACCCAGGAACAATGCTAAAAGCCCCAAAGAAGTCTGCGACCGGCTCCGCAAGAAGAGATTCAGCCCTGAAGAGCTGCAGGCCATGGTGGACTACCTGGCAGAGCACGCTGACGTTGTGTTCAGCCCCGACATGCGGAGAGAGTCAATAATCCGTAAAAAAAACATCTGGGCACAAATCGCCCAGAGGGTGAGCGCAGTAGGCACCACCCCCGCACCTCCAAGGACTTCCACAAGCGGTGGGATGACTTGCGGGTGCGGGGCCTCCTCTCCGCCAACCGGAGTCAGGCAATGCAGACCGGAGAGGGCCCAAGTTTCCCAGTGAGACTTGAGCCATGCGAGGAGACATGTGCGGCATTGATCGGGACCGAATCGATTGAGGGCGTCGGCAAGATGGAGTGTGGGGCAACGTCGTCTGCCGAAGGAGGTGAGTGTCCAAAGTCAACACTGCCAATGGCAATTGCATGATGTATACTCCCCCAAGGGCCATCAAAGGCACCTTGTCATGTTGCCTTCCCCCCCATCCAACTAATGCGGAGCCAACTGCCACGCAATCAAGGGCCAAGAGCAAGTACATAATGCACATCAACCATAGTGCACTAACTTGGACATCCCATCATGCACACTGAGCAGCAGGTTCGGCAGTGTGCCAGCCAGACTGCAAATTACCAGGCCAGGATGAGTCACTCCGAAACCTGCGTACATATCATACTCATGCACATGTACCACTGCTGTTGCTACACCCAAAAGGCCACAAACCCCAAATGACTGAAATGTGAATGCAGCCATGTATGCTATTAGGACATCATACAATCACTCATGTTGGCCCTCTCTTCTACCCCCACAGGCACTAATCATGACAGCGGTGAGCCACAGACAAGCCGTCCAACCACCCCCATGGGCAGTGGCAGGGTCCGGCGCATTCCAGCACCGAAAAAAACACCCACCCCGGCTCCTGAAAGGTCAGTGGAGGCTGCACCACCCCAATCCCTCCCAGCATCGGCGCCTGCCACAATGGCCACCCCAACGTCAGCAGCATTGCTGGGGAGGTTGCAGCTACAGGCCCCCAGGAGAATGTGGACAGCCCTTCATCCATCTGTGGGGCGTCCGAGGAGGAGTTCCATCCCACAGTCCACACCCCGGAGCCCAGCAATGTCCCCCTGACATCATGCGGTGACTCTGGGGATCCAGAAACACCTGACCGTAGTGCTCCTACAGACACACAGGGGTACGATGATCGTGGGCCAAGTTGAGTCCATGCCAGAGCACGTAGGGCCAAGTCACTTCAGTGATGAATTCCCATCATTTGGCACACATCGTGCAACTCAGCTCACTGACCTAATCACTGAGTTCATGGAGGACAACCGCCAGGCCAGGGTGGAATGGCAAAATGAACTCCGGGAAATGCGTCAGACAGTCACTGACAGCACTAACAGGTTGTGTGATGTCCTAGGATGCATAGCTAATGCCCTTGAGGCTGCACATTCAAATCCGCAGTATCAGGACACGGCCACATCCAGTCGTGACACAGCGGCAAGTCCACCGCGACCCATTCGGCGTTCTATGTGGCGCCGGGACATGCCTCCCCCGGCTCCCGGGAGCATGGAATAATCATCATTGCTGCCACCTGTGGCCTTAATGTACTTCATTGGAGTACTGTTGTGGAGTTGGGGGGAGGGGGGAAGGGGGTGAGGGTTTGTTGTGGAGTTAGGGGGAGGGGGGAGGGGGGTGAGGGTTTGTTGTGGAGTTGGGGGAGGGGGAGGGGGGAGGGTTTGTTGTGGAGTTGGGGGGAGGGGGGTGAGGGTCTGTTGTGGAGTTGGGGTAGAAGGGGGGTGAGGGTTTGTTGTGGAGTTGAGGTGGAGGGGGGAGGGGGGTGAGGGTCTGTTGTGGAGTTGGGGTAGAGGGGGGTGAGGGTTTGTTGTGGAGTTGAGGTGGAGGGGGGAGGGGGGTGGAGGTTTTGTTGTTCACGTTCGAACCTTCTTATTCAATACACCGGTTGTTCATCCAAACAATAACAGAGTGGACATTGATCATTGTGCATGTGTCATTTAATGTCTCACAGTGCATGGTGTACATGTATCCCCACACCCAGTGCCCGATGTCCTGTCATCCTCACACCCTCAGCTGACTTGTGTGTCAGAAATATTCTCCGATCAATGATTGCCGCACAGCACGTCCCTCCTGTGCATCGGCACCGTGATGCTGTCCTGCCACTTCTTCCTTCTCCCCCTCATCATCATCTGGTGGTAGCAGTTCCATGTCAGGGGGCAGTGGCACGTTCCGACGGATGCACATATTGTGCAGCATTACACATGCCATGGTGATCTTGGACACCTTCTCGTGGCTGTAGATGAGTGCCCCACCCGACCGGCTCAGGCAACGAAATCGTGCCTTCAACAGGCCAAAGGTCTGCTCTATCACCACCCGTGTACGGGTATGGGATCGATTGTAGTCCTCCTCGTGCCTGTTCTGTGGGTTGCAGACAGGGGTCATGAGCCACGGCTTCAAAGGGTAGCCACCATCACCTGCATGAGAGGGGAATGAAGGTAAGTGTTTGTACATTCATGGTGGAGAACTGTACTAGTCTTACATGGCAGCAGGGGATTTCTGGCCATACACACATGTCCCTGGATGCATTGACCCCATTACTGGCCCAGCTATGTGTCCTGTGCAATGGAATGATGGAGGGGGTAGCTTCTTCAAGATGGGTTATGGTGTGCACTCACATCTTGTTGCACGTGCACCATATATGCATGCAGCAGTGTTGGACTGAAATCATTGATGTGTTGTGTTCTGTGAGATTCGGTGGCAGCGGGTGTTGGCTGTAGTCAGTAGCATAATCGTCATTCTGCACTGATCAGTACCATGGTGACCTGCAGCACTCCGATCGGTGTGCGGAGCCAGTGAGATGCTGTGGTATCCCTGTAAGGCTCACTTCTATGCACTCCCAGGGATGATTGTCCTGTGGGGTGAGATGCAGGAGGCTGCGACATAGTGCATATGCAGTGCATGGAGCAGGATGCCCTTACGGTGTGTGAGGTCCGCCGATGAGTGGTGCATGTGTTGTGGTATTTGGCCAGGTTACCTGTTAGTCATGTAGTGTTAGGTTTCGGCATTCAATCATCACTGTGTGGTTAGGTAGTCATGTGCCGTATCACTTGCCTTGGGGCACAGTGTTCTGTGAGGTGCACATCGTGCACTGGCGTCAACATTCCCACTCAGGTGTAGTATGCATCTCCCCCCCCTTTCCCACCCAGGTGGAGTATGCATCTCCCCCCCACCTTTCCCACCCAGGTGGAGTATGCAGCCAACCTACTCACAGCCCCAATGCACTGCCATGGGGCATTCAGGAAACTCACCAAGCAGCCAGGCACGTCGTCCAGCATGTCGCTCCATATAGCGTGGTAGCGTGGAGTTCCGCAGGAACAAGGAGTCATGAGTTGATCCGGGGTATCGGGCACAGCAATGTGTGATGGCTTTACTAAAAGTACATACCATCTGGACATTGATGGAGTGGCATTGCTTGCGGTTGCGATACGCCACCTCCATGGCATGCGGGACCACCAATTCCACGTGGGTGCAGCCGAGGGCAAATATGCAATTTGGCATGCCTGCAGTGCATGGAAGGCAACTTTTGTATCCAATATCTCCTGGGGAGTCTGGGGTAGGGATATGTAGTCCCTTGTGTGCTTGAGGAGGGCATCCAGCACTTGGTTAAGTATCCGGGAAAATATGGGCTGTGAAATGCCATGCATGTGCCCCACTGTATGCTGGTAGGTGCCTGTGGCAAGGAAGTGGAGCACAGACACTACCTTCAGTAGAGGGGGGATGGCGGTGCGGATTTCTATGAAGCTCACTATGTCGACATGTATCATGTCCACTATGGTGGTGATGGTGTCCCAGTCAAGCCAGTACAGGGTGTGGATCTGCTCTGGTGTGAGGTTGAGGGGGGTGGCTCTGATGCGAGGGATTGGGGGCTGCCGGCGTGGTAATGGTGGCTGCACCGATAGGGCATGCTGGGCCTGTCTCACCCTCCTTCTCCTCCTGTGTATCCTTTGTGGTGGGGGCTGTGGTTGTTGTTGTTGCTGTTGTTGTTGTAGTTGCTGCCTTGCAAGCAGGGCCTCCAGCTCCAGTAATGCTGCTACAATTGGTATCATCTTGGTGTGGGAGGGGGTGTGGTGTGTGGGTGTGCTCTTTTTGTGCTGTGCCAGACTGCATTTCCTCCACCTGTGCTGATTGAGTGCACCTGTGGCTCTGGGAACCACTGCTCAGGGTTGTTTACTCCTTCTCTGAGATGCCTGTATGTACTCCATGCCGGTAAGGTACTTTACGGCCTTAATGAGGCCGTTATTTACGTGTGCTCCTTACTTGTAATCCGCTCCGGTTTACGCCATGCCACTAATTTCGGCATGGTGGGGTGCGCGCGCGACCCAAGACCGATAATTACGGCATCGTAGTTTACGGTGCCGTAAATAGCAGTCTGACAGGTTGGAATGGCCCCTAGCGTTAAACGATGCCGGTAAATAATTACCGGCATGGTTTTTCCCTTACCTCCAACCTCGGAATGACCCCCAATGGCACCTTAACTGACATGTTAGAGCTACTGGGGTGCACCCGTCAGGGCTGCCCACTGTCACCACTACTATTCGCTCTAGTGATAGAACAATGGGCAGAAATGCTTAGGGCTCGCTACAACTCACATGGGCTGTGGCTTGAGGGCAAACTACAGATTATAACTTTATACGCTGATGATATTCTACTATATTTACGGAACCCAGATCGCACATTGGGCAAAGTCCTGGCAGAAGATAAAAAGTTCGGTGACTACTCTGGCTTGAGGCTCAATGCCAACAAATCGGAGATATTCCCACTCACGAAAAACACAGTAGAGCCCCAAGACTTACATGGTCTCATTTGGAGCCCGATGCATATACTATATCTCGGAGCATATGTTGCCAGAACAGCCCAACTGTCCCAAGCCTTAAACTATAGCACATTAGCTGACACCCTATGTGCAAAGATGAAACGCTGGAGCGCCCTGCCCATATCAATGATGGGAAGGATAGCCCTGATCAAAATGATAATAGTTCAAAAACTGTTCTATCTATTTAATATGGTGCCGGTTTGGCCGGGTCGCGATCTGTTTACTCAAATGAAAAGTGCTTGCATCACATTTGTGTGGGGAGGACATCCCAGGCTAAGCTGGAGGACATTAACGGACACATATCCACGGGGTGGGTTGATGGCACTGGACTTGGAGCTTTACTACCTGGCAGCGCAGGTGTTAGGCAGAAACCTGTGCAGTTCCCTTAGGGACCACTGCAAAAGGCTTAAGACTACAGGTGTTGGCAGTAAACCCAATTGGTAGCAGTCTGTACCACCCAGATTTACCTGGTAGTTGTGGCTGAGCAGCCAGACTTCTTTCAAGAAGAGTTAGACAGTATATAGAGTATACAAAATAGGTACAAAGATACAGTAGCACAAGCAAACACTGACCAGAGCTTGGGTATAAAAGTATATAATTATTTATTTAAAAACACTCTTTGTAAAATACACTAACACTAATATGGCAAGCAAGTTCAAACACAGTCACTATTAATATGTATACATCCCTGATCCATTACTGAACAAGTCTTAGTTAAAACACCACTTATTTTCAGACAGAGGTGAGCGCTTAACCTAAGATGGCACTCCAATAAGTTAATTAAAAAGGGAGAGAAAAAGGCAGAATTGGGAACCCACACAATACCAACACTTTAAGAGAACCAGAGCAAGTCAGAAAAGCCAGAGTCTACTGAGGAGCAAGAAAGTCATAGGCCAGGCCCACTCTTGGAGAGAGCAAGGCGGAATGTGTCCAAGATCACACAGTTGAATAGTACTTTTAAAGAGTCTTTGCAGATAGTTCAGAAAGGGTTGGATCAAGTCAGGAAAAGTTAGTTAGAAGGTCCCAAGTCACCCCAGGATAGAGAGTCAAGGATTTACGGGTCACCTTGAACAGTCTGTTGCAAGGGAGACCAGGAGGGACACAGTACATGAAATGGTGAGAAAGCTCCAGTGGGGGCAGTTGTTCCTGGCAGCGGATGCAAGTCGGTGTTTCGTCCAGGGGAAGATAAGGTCTCGACGTGGAGGAAAGCTGGAGGTCGTTGCACTGCCAGGGCATAAACCAGCCACAGAGTTTCCCGGTTAAAATGTACTACCCTTTTATTCGCGGTAGTGGTGAAGCGTGGCTATCTGGCCGCCGGGGTGCTTGGCACAGGCGATTCGACCACAAGATGATCCAGGAAGGCGAAAAGAGGGCGAACTGGTTATCCCCACCAGTTCAGAGGAAGAAGACTCTCCGGGATGAAGATTTTCTCTGTCGTTGGGAAGTGGTGAGATGGTTCAGCAGGGCTCCACCAGTGGTGTCGTCGTTGCAGGTCAGCTCATCTTCCCCCTCTTCGGATTCTTTGGTCCTGTGGCGACTTCTGAAGTTCCAGTCACCAAAGCCCTGCTTTTATGCAGAAAACCCCCATTCATCAGTCCTAGCTGTCACTCAAACATGCTAAGTGGTGAGCCGGGAAGCTCACCACTGGGCTAATCACACAAGAGTGCGACTTGAGTTGCCGAGGCAACTCAGTCCAGGGTGCCTAAACCCCCCTCCCACACATCCTGTAGACCCAGACAGAGTGGCACCACTTTTGGAGGCTTCTGTGGAGAAGCCCGCCAAAAAGTTGAACAAAGGGCTCGACTTGGGTTGGAGTTACAGAGGCGAACACAAATGCCATTTTCAAACCGAGTCCTGGCAAAAAGACCCAACCGGAGAATAAATATTAAATAAATAACCCGGCGGTATCTTTAACATTGCACCAAAAAGTGGTGCGTTTAGAATGAATGGGAAAATCCCATAGGAAATATTCCGGTGGAATATTTCGCGTGGTAACCACTGCCACCCGCCAGAAACTCGACGAGGGGGAACTGCACAGTGCCCCCTCGAAAAACAGACCCAGGGGTAATCTAATTACCCCTACCAGTACTTCCACAATATGATGGTTGGTACTGGTTCTGTTCACAATTTAAGACTAGTAAAGTCAATGGTGACTTTACATGCCCTGGGAGACAGTAGTCAGTCCCAGGGTATGGAGTCTAGGTTTGGGGGTCACTATGACACCCCTGTGTTACTGCACTGAGGGTGCTGTGTAACACACTTACCAAAATCCACAGGAAACCCCATGGAGTAAAAGACCCCATAGCCCATAAAACAAATTACAAAGTCAAAGGATATCTCAAATCATGTCTAAGAGTGGGAGAAAAAGAGTCTCACTCTTAGCAGGAGAAAAAAATAAACCCCAAAAATCCAGCAAAGCTGCTGGGGGACTCACTAGGTTTGGGAAATTAGCCTTAACAGAGAATTCTCCCTAACAGCAGGCACACTACGCCGCCCACTGGGCCACAAACTTTCTCAACCCGGGGAGCCCACCTTTAGATCAGCGTGTGCGAGAATCAATCATAGCGCTGCATAAAATGACGAGATCAGGCCCCAAACATCACAACTCTATAGACCCTACACAGGTAACAACCACAGCCTGGGCCAAAATTGTTGACATATTTGATACAGATAGATTATACCACCCGAGGATGCCAATCTTGGCCGACCCCCAAACACCATTTGCCCTGGACTGGGAGGTAGCCACACACTGGAGCGCCAGAGGTATTGCTCAATGGGGGCAGTTGTTACCGGATAAGCGCATTGTGACCTTGGAAGATCTCAAGGATATAGTGGGAAACAAAAACACACACAAGCTAAAATATATGCGTATAAAAGCCACCATACAAAATGCATGTCCCACCTTCCCAGCCTCAGCACTATACAAAATTATAATTCAGACGTACCCAATAGGGAAATACACGGCCAAACACAAGTGAGAACAGGATTTGGGGCTGCAAATAGAGCACCACGAATGGACACAGATATGTGCATTGACCAAACAAATATCATGTAACTCTAGATACAAACTAATACACTATAAGATTGTACATAGGACACATTATACCCCTGTAAGGCTCAAATGCATATACCCCACTGCTCCGGGAACCTGCCCGAGGTTCAGTCTGAAGATGCAAATATCTATCATATGCTCTGGGCATGCATAAAGCTGAGAGACTACTGGGCAGAGGTTTGCACAGCTCTTGATGAAATGTCAGACCAGCTCGTGGAATGGACGCGGGATTATGCCTGTTGGGTGCGGTGGGAAAGATGAACCCGACTTGTTGAAAACTGTTAAATTTGAGCCTGTTGATAGCCAAAAGAGCAATATTAATGAAGTGGAAAAGCACAGATCTGCCAACCAAGGCAGACCGGGGAGACATGTTATGGACAAACGACACAGAAGAGTTATATATAGACTCAGTACTGCCCACTTCAAGACCCAGAAACATATGGGCAAGGTACAAACAGTACCTGTCGGATAAAGCTGAAACGGAAAATCCAGACTCAGACCGAGAATAATTGTGTAAGATGTACTTATAGAAACCTAGAATGTATATGTATGTGCTATTCCTGTGTGCATTAATAAATAAAGTTTTTTTAAAAAAAGAAGGCTCTAGGCAAGATTTCTCTCACGGCTGAATGCGGTTCTGCGCGTTTGGCGCCTTTTCAAGGAGCATAGAAGAAGACAGAAAATCGCGGTTTAATTCTCGTCGTTTAAAAGGTCCAGCACTCTTGTGAGGGGACTTTTCAGACTCGATTCGTGTCTCTCGAGATACACCAGGATACCCACGAAGTTTCAGCAAGATTTGGAATTCGGAAGACCATGCACCACACATTGGCTGGAGGTCCCAGGCTATTGGGGTATTGCAAGACCGCAAGGTCGCAGCAACCTGTGGGATGTCTCAAAATGCAGGTGCTCTTGAGTCTAGTGGGTTTCACCAGGCTCTGGGTTCGGGTCATCATTTTCGGAGACCCCAGGTCGATTGGAAGGAAGGGCTGCAGCAAGCTCTGGTTACACAGCAGGCTCTCTGGTTGCTGGAAATCATTCCTGCCGCTTTTCCTTCGTGATCCTCTTCAGTTTTCTGTTCCAGTGGTCGACATGACATCATCTTCCAGGTTTCCAGTATTTATCAGGAACTACAGCACAACCTCTGCATTCCCTCCCTGCATTTTACAAGAAAGGGACGTCTGGTTGTCCAATCAGGACAGCCAGCCCCCCACTGGGATTTGTCATAGTTGAAGGAAGGCGTAAGACATGGGATGAGGGAGTTTTGGACTCATCCCCCACTTCCTGTGCTTACAGACTGACTGGAGCCTGGGCGGGGTGTCCAGGGGATTCCCGCCAAAGACAAAACTCAAACATAGGAATTTCCCACCCTGGATGTCAGGGGAAGGAACACGAAACGACAAGAAACACTAAAATGGCAGAAAAAGAAGACAGAGGAAATTTTGGTAAAATGAGCACCCTTAGGTGCCTTTACTGCAGCTGTGATTACAGCCTGCGGTAAAGGTGCACCAAATTAGTAAAAGGTATCAGTGCCACCAGCCATTAAATGTAAGCTTGTCATTGTAACAGAATTGTTACAGTTTTAATGTGAAAGGGGATACATTGTATCGCCCCAGCACTCCACATAAGGTGGGGTGTGCTGGTTTCACAGAATAAAATGTAAAAGGGATCCAAATATCCTTTCTACCCTTGGGAACTGTAGTTCACTCAAGGTTAGCACAAGAAAGTTAAATGGGGAGACTCTAGGGCAACCCAGCAACAACAGGCACTTATTGCCAATAAGTTGTTAGACATGATAACTTTAAAAAGACACTATGGAGAGTCTTAAAAATTACACCCATAAAAAGAGTTAAAGATTAGGTGAGTGTGGAAAAAGGTTCCCACTCACTGAGGTATTAATGAAAAATATCCCACTAGAAAAGCAAAAGGTTCTGGAGTTGAACGAGGAAAGGAAGATTTACCAGCTCTGTGGAAATCTTACCTAACACTGGGGAATCAGATCTAGAAGAAGATCTTACTCTGGTAGGAGATCTTGACCCTGTTGACCATCCTGAGCTGCAGTCTTTACTGGCAGAAGGTGGGCCCAACAGTGCAGATTTCAGCAAAGGACAAAGAGAGTGTCCTACCCTTGAAGGTCTTTGCCTACAGGCAGCATCTCAGCTCAATGGGATTGAGCCTGGGAAGTATATGTTGCACTGGGAAGATGGCCTCTTCTACAGTGAACCGACTGAGTCAACCCCTGGAGACTGCAAAAAAGGTGTAGTACATCTAGTGAACTGACTCCAGTTACTGCAGTTAGCCCACGAGATAGCTTTGGCTGGTCACTTAAGTTTTAAGAAGACCAAGGAAAGGCTCTCTTTTTACTTCTACTGGCCTAAAATGGGTTCAGAAGTAGACAAATTCTGCAGGAGCTGCCACACTTGCCAACCCTCTGGCAAGAGTGGAGCCAAGAATGTGGCACCCTTGGTACCTCTCCCAGTGGTGGGAGTTCCTTTTGAGAGGGTTAAGATTGACATTGTTAGTCATCTTGACCCTCCCACATCTTCAGGCAACAGGTTTATCCTGGTTGTAGTGGATCATGCCACTAGGTATCCTGAAGCAATACCTATGAGGACTGTTACAGCTCCGGCTGTGGCTAAGGCTCAACTTGGTATTTTTACCAGAGTAGGTTTTCCTAAGGAGGTGATATCTGACAGGGGATACAATTTTATGTCCCACTACATGCAAGCCATGTGGAAAACCTGTGGAGTCACCTACAACTTCTCAACTGCCTTCCATCCCCAAACCAATGGATTGGTGGAGAGGTTTAACAGAACTATGAAGAGCAAGATAGGTGCTTTAGAGGAACCCCTTAAAAGAAAGTGGGACCTTCTACTGCCATGCCTTTTCTTTGCATATAGAGAAGGCCCTCAGGAGGGAGTAGGTTACAGTCCCTTCGAACTTCTTTATGGACATCCAGGCAGAGGTCCATTGGCCCTGATTAAGGAAGGAGGGGTTGGAGAGTGTTCCTTCCCCCAAGCCAGTTTGAGTGACTAACTATGTGATAGGTCTCCGGAGGAGAATGTCACACATGATGGCAGAGGCAAGTGATAACTTGAAGGTTGGTCAAGCTCTGGTCAAACGTTGGCATGACCAGAGGGATAACATGGTTGAGTTTACTCAAGACCAGCTTGTTCTTGTTATGGTCCCCACAAGGCAGAGGGCCTTACAGGACAAATGGATAGGACCCTTCAAAGTTGTGGGTAAACTTGGAGAGGTGAACTCTCTGGTGGACCTAAGCAATCCTAAGGAGGCTCCCAGAGTCTTTCACACCAACCGTTTGAAGGCTTATGTCTCTAGACCTGACATAGGAGCTTTGCTTCTAGCTTCAGCTCAGGAGGAGGAGGAGAGTGAACCTCTGCCTGACCTCCTCAGAGGCTTACCTTTAGATGAGCAAGTGGAAGGAGTTAATCTCTCTGCCAGTCTCACATCTGACCAGCAGGATGAGTGCAAATTACTGTAAAATCAGTTTGCCTCCCTGTTCTCACTTTCACCAGGCTTGACCCCTTGGGGGCAGCATGATATACTCACTGGTGACTGTTTGCCTGTCAAAAGCAGGGGGTACAGAATGTCAGACAATTTAAGAACCCATATATAAGGAATGAGGTCAACAAGATGCTTGATCTCGGGGTTATAGAGCCCTCTACTAGACCATGGTCTAGCCCAGTTGTGCTTGTACCAAAGGCAGGATCCAAGGAGTTGAGATTCTGTGTGGATTATAGAGCTCTAAATGCAGTCACAAAGACTGATACCTAGGACAGATGAGCTGGTGGACAAACTTGGTGCAGCCAAGTACCTAAGCACATTTGACCTAACGTCAGGCTATTGGCAAATAGCCCTGACTGACCATGCCAAGGAGAAAACTGCATTTTCCACCCCAGCTGGCCTCTACCAATTCAAGGTAATGCCCGTTGGACTAAAGAATGCACCTGCTACATTTCAGAGGATGGTCAATCAAGTTCTGAATGGGATGGAGGACTTCTGCATGGCATACTTGGATGACATTGCAGTGTTCAGCCCTACATGGAAAGAACATATTGAACATCTAGGATATGTATTGCAGGCTCTGGAACAGGCCCATCTGACCATAAAGGCAAGCAAATGTCAAATTGGTCAGAGTACAGTGGTCTACCTTGGACATGAGGTAGGAGGAGGTGAAATAAGGCCATTGCCTAGCAAAGTACAAGCTGTACAAAACTGGGCCACCCCTACTACTCAGACCCAAGTGAGAGCCTTCTAAGGTCTCACTGGGTATTACAGGAACTTCATAGAGAACTATGGGACCATAGCTTCTCCCTTGAATGTCATCTCCTCTCCCAAATTCCCTAAAAAGGTCAGGTGGAATGAGGAGTGCAATCAAGCCTTTGAAGGTCTGAAGAAAGCCCTTTGTCAAACTCCAGTCCTAAGAGCTCCTGACTACCACCAACCCTTCATTGTACAAACTGATGCTTCTAATGTAGGTATTGGTGCAGTCCTTAGTCAACTGGATGAGAAAGGTAGGGAACACCCCATTTGTTTCATCAGCAGGAAGTTAAAGGATCCTGAGACAAGGTGGGCAACAATAGAAAGTAAATGTTTTGCTAATGTGTGGTCACTGAAGAGGTTTAGACCATACTTGTATGGATCTACCTTCATTATTCAGACTGACCACCAACTCTTGAGATGGCTGATGCAAATGAAAGGGGAAAACCAAAATTACTCAGATGGTCAATGTGCCTGCAAGGATTTAATGTTTCCATTGAGTACAGATCATGATGTCACCACCAAAATGCTGATGGTCTCTCTAGGATCTTTATAACCGACTAGAGGTATGAGAACCATCCAGGAGTGGATTAAATCCTCCTGTCCCTTAGTCTGGGGGGCGGGCGGGTGAGTGTTAGGGAGAATTCTCATTCAATGGCTAATTTCCCTTACCTAGTGAGTCCCCCAGCAGCTTTGCTGGATTTCTGGAGTTTATTGTTTCCACTTGGTAAGAGTATGAGCTTTTCCCCCACTCTTACCCATGTTTTGCCATGTGTATTTAATCTGTTTTTGTGATTGTGGGCTCTGGAGTACACCACTTCAGTAGCCCCCTTCTTTTATGTGTTACACCGCACCTTCAGTGCAGTGACACAGGGTTGTCTTTTAGACTTCCCACTGACTCCATTTCTGGGGCTGACTACTGTCCCGCAGAAAAGGGTAAAGTTACCATTAACTTTACGTAGTCATTTAATCACAGATCCAGTACACCCCATCTTACATGGAGTACTGGAAAGGGTTAATTCTTAGCCCTTTTTATCTGTACCTCCTAGAGCCTTGTTTTGCTCTTTTAACATTTAGACTTGGCTGGTGGCAGTGGTATCTATCCTAACTTTTCTACCGCGTTTATACTATATAAACGTGGTATTGTTTTAGGCTATTATATTAGCCTCGAACATAAACCCGCTTGACCAAATACTTTTTTCTTTTGGCTCCGGTCGGGTTTATTCGCCATTTCTTTTTGTTAAAGTCCTTCTTGTGTTTTACTTTGCGCGGCAAACCAGGTTTGCCTTCTTTGTTCTCTGTCTTTTGGCGGGCTTCTGCCAAGAAGCCCTCCTCTAGGCGCCTGGGTGTCTAGGTGGGCTGAATGTGAGGGAGGGGTGTAGTCACTCCCTGCACAGGGTATCCTAGGAAACCCAAGTCGCACTTTTCCATGATTGGCTGAGGTGGTTGTCGGGCTGGACAACCCCCGCTGCTGCGTGATTGACAGCCAGGCTGTGTGAATGGGGGATTTTCGCATAAAAGGCAGGACTCTTGGGCTGAAAGTCACAGTCGCCACTGGAACTACAAGGAAGCCATGAGAAACACAGTAGAAAACTGCTGCTGCAACTATCCCATCCCGGTGAAGCCCTGCTGCAGTCCTGAGCTATCTACCCTCCGACGACCAGAGAAGATCCAGTCCGGAGTCTTCTTCCCTTGAGCCTGGTGGGGATAACCAGCTCATCTTCCACAGCCAGAGGATCCTCTTCTTGGTCGAAATCGCTGCACACTGCTGTAGTGGTCTGGATAGCCATTTGAAGAGCCTCTCCTGTTTTTTTAGGAGCGCACCTTTTATTCACCGTCGCTGTTGCTGGCTTCATCCCTGCGTAGTGCAGACCCCTTCAGACGTCCTCCTTGCCGAAGCTCCAGGAACCGCGGGTCTGCAGGAAACTACCAGGAACAACTGCCGTAGCACCAGCTTCTTTCTTGAATAAGGTACTGTGTTCTGCTTCGAGGAGCTAGGGTGAATACCTTTTCTCCTCCTCCAAGGCTTGTCCTTATCTTCCCTCCTTCTTATAACTTTTGCTCACTCTGTTGACAATATCTAAGTACTCCTGGCAACGTTGAATCGTGAACTGTTCGACTGTGTGACCCTCGACAACAGGAACCCGGTTCCACTTGACACTGGCTCCGGCCTATTGACTCTTGAATTTCTGTCAACTAGTGTTCTCTGATTCTGTCTGCCTTGACAAAAGTATTGCCTATGATTTTTGCCCCCAACTCTCTCTGGTTAACTCAGTTGCTAAGTGTGTTTTTGCCCCGGTAACATTTCTTGCCGCGGATACGCAATTCTTTAGTAAGAAACACTTGTGTATAGGCGCGTTATAAATGCCATGTCATATCATATCATATCAAGACCGAACTGTCATTACTGTCAAAAAGTGATCGCATATGTATTCCCGGTAATGTCTTTTGTTTCACAACACCGGTCTGTTAAAACATAGGATACTTACCCTGAGTTGTTCTGTATCAAGTGAATTGGTTGGTTGTAGTGTATTTTACATGTGGTTTGGAATTAATAGAAGTGTTGTGTTTTATAACGAATGGTTTAAAAATAAATGTACTTATATTTTTTACTTGAAACCTTGAGTCAGTGTTTGCTTGAGTCACAGTAATTTTGGTTCCTTTGTGTAATCTCTGCTACTGCTCATATACTCTTGAGATAAGTCTGGCTGCTCCGCTACTGCTACCATTTTAACATAGTAGTACAGGCTTGTACCAAAGGTGAACTTGTATTACTACTTGTAGTCTTAATTGTGTGTAGTGGTCCCTAAGGGCACTGCACAGGATTCTGCCTAACACCATGATCCCCAAATAGCGGACGCGTACAGGGGACCATTTAAACCCCTGTATGTTGGACATGTCTCTAGTGTTGGGAGTAAGCGGGAACAGTTCAGATTTAGATATATTCATTTTATATCCTGAATACTCGGAGATCCTCTCGATCTCCGCCATGATGGGTGTCACATTTTCCTCAGGGTTCCGAATGTATAGTAGAGTGTCGTCTGCATACAGGGAGATTATTTGCGGTGCCCCGGTCATTCTGAGACCCCTGTGTGCATGGTTATGCCGCACGTATTCAGCCATAGGCTCTATTGTGAGTGCAAACAGAACGGGGGAAAAGGGGAAGCCCTGCCTGGTACCTTTGCCTAGCAGGAATAATGGTGACATAGTTTGGTTGGATAGTACTCCAGCGCCTGCTACCTTTTTTGAAATATTTGAAAGGAACTTGGGGTTGATCACCCTGAGTTACCTGGGGGCAACCAGACGTGGACTCCCTGCTCACTGTGCTCAGAGAGGCACAGCTTCACCTCACTGACGAGGCCCAACAAGGCTGAAACACGTGTATGGGGTTGCTGGTGGTACTCTTGTTCAGAGAGGAATTGCCATAGCATTTCGGTGCTGGACTGCCCATCTGGGCAGGACAAAGACTGATATGCAAATGGATATTTCCCATCTGTGAAAGGTACAGTGAGCAAAAAGCGTGTGCTGCAAACTCTCATCTCAGAACAGGTTATCATGCCATGTTCTTTCTGGAGAGGAGCGCCTGGTACCTTTTTTTGAAATATTTGAAAGGAACTTGGGGTTGGTCACCCTGAGTTACCTGGGGCAACCAGACGTGGACTCCCTGCTCACTGTGCTCAGAGAGGCACAGCTTCACCTCACTGATGAGGCCCAACAAGGCTGAAACACGTGTATGGGGTTGCTGGTGGTACTCTTGTTCAGAGAGGAATTGCCATAGCATTTCGGTGCTGGACTGCCCATCTCGGCAGGACAAAGACGGATATGCAAATGGATATTTCCCATCTGTGAAAGGTACAGTGAGCAAAAAGAGTGTGCTGCAAACTCTCATCTCAGAACAGGTTATCATGCCATGTTCTTTCTGGAGAGGAGCGCCTGCTACCTTTTTTTGAAAGACTTGACCAAGTGCATGTGTCTCCTGCAGTAGCATGATCTGGGGGTTATGTCTGGTAATATATACTGCGGTTTTCCAGGCCTTTATCGGGTTATTGAGGCCACAAAGGTTCCATGAAAGGAGTTTGATGGTTGTACTCCTATCAACCTGCGCCATAGTCTTCCTTTATTACAATTCTGTGAATTAGGCTATGAGTGCTGTCAGCCTTTGCAGCTATGCTCGATGAAACTGAACTCTCTGATTTTAAACAATTGCCAGTTGTGACCAAACTTTGTGCCCAGCCCCCAACCCCTTCAGCACCATCAATCCCAACCCAATGTTGTAACCCATTCCCCATAACCTGTGGAACTTTCCTGAGGGTTGCTCATTGCAGCCGCATGGCCTCCATCAGCAGAGGTCCTTACTCCCAACTTTAACAATTTATCATCAATTGGAGCCATTCATCCCAGCTGGGGGCTCTGCAGCACGTAAAAGGATATCACAGCAGACCTGGCTCAGTCAGCTGGGCCTAGTCTATCATCATCTGGTCGCGGTAGCATGTTCTGATCCCGTGCCTGATCCCTGAGGTAATAGGAATAGACGCCTCCATGTATGTCATAGCGTCGGTGGGGTTCTCGAAGAAGTGCGATCTGCCGCTGTGATGGTTTCGCAACTTTACAGGAAAGATGAGAGCATAGGGGACGCAGCGAAGTCTTAGTTGTCTCTTGGCAAAAACAAAGAGGTGATGGCTGGCAGGTTTAGAATGAATCTTAACCACTGGCATTGCTCTGGGCAACCCTCCAGACCATCGTTCTTCGCCTGCCAAGTCATTACAAAAGTGGAAAGACCATATGCAAATCAGGCTTGGTCCCACCCCAAAAGGGGCAGTCCAGCCCAAACTGCTAGGTCACATCCCTTCTGTACGAGTCCACAAGCATCCCCAAACATGTTTCGGCCTTGTTGGGCGTCATCAGTGAGGAGTAGCTTGGTTCTCTAGGCCCAGCAGGCACGGGACCCACATCTGGGCATACCCGTCCCACTCGGGGTGACAAAGCAAAAACAAAGAGGTGATGGCTGGAAGATTTAGAATGAATCTTAACCACTGGCATTACTCTGGGCAACCCTCCAGACCATAGTTCCTCGCCTGCCAAGCCATTACATTGCCAGTGGTTCTGATTCATTCAAAACCTTCCACCCATCACTTTTGTGCTTACAGTTTGTCTCACTATGTGAGAGAGGGTATGCCCAGACGTGGGTCCTTGCTCGCTGCGCCATAGGTAACCAAGCTGCACCTCACTGAGGAGGCCCAACAAGGCCGAAACATGTCTGGGGTTGCTTGTGTTCCCGTGCAGAGGGGACCTGGCCTAGCAGTTTGGGCTGGGCTGCTACCATTGGTGGCAGTACCTGACTGATTTGCATATGGCTGGACCCCTTTTTCAATGTCGCAGACGGGCTAAAAAACAGTGGTGTGGAAGGTTGCTCAGAGCAATACCAGTGGTTCCGATTTATTCAAAACCTTCCACCCATCACTTTTGTGCTTATTAGTTGTCTCTTAACCTGTTCATGGGATCTCCTTTGTGTCTGGACGCTGGTTGAAAAATCCGGACAGATGTGCACTCTGTTTTCCTCGTAGTGTAGGGTACCCTTTGCCTCAGGATCGCGTCTCTGTAGTTGAGTAAACACACAATGATCGTGCTGGGCGGTGCCCCAGGTTTGGGTGGTGGTGCCAGGGTGCGATGTGCCCTTTCAACGAGAAAGTGATCTGAGAAGGATTGTGTGCCTAACAGTGTTTTCAGCAGGCTTTCCCCATGTCGCTCCATCGGGCCCTTACTGAAGGATTCTGAGATGCCGACAATACGGACATTGTTCCTCCTCGATCTCGATTTGAGGTCCTCACATTTAGCTTGAGTTTTGCGTAGTTCTCTCTTCTGTTGTGCAATGTCCTGGCTCTGTTGGGTTATCGCATCTTCGTTTGTACTAATCCTGTTCTCGGCGTCTGTGATGCGAGCACTTTCCTTGTCCACTCTAACCTTGAGAGAGCTAATTGTTGTGACAATATCGTCTAGCTTGACATTTACTGCTAGAAAGCCATTTTGAACCATAGTCATTGTTAGGGAGAATTCTCATTCTATGGCTAATTTCCCTTACCTATAGAGTCCCCCAGCAGCTTTTCTGGATTTGAAGGGTTTGTTTTTTTCTCCTGATAAGAGTGTGACTCTTTTTCCCACTCTTAGGCATATTTGCTATGTGTGTTTTAGGCTATTTTTTGTGTTTAATGTCTATGGGGTTTATCTCACCCCCATAGGAACCATCTTTATCCACATGTGTTACACAGCACTCTCTGTGCAGTGACACAGGTGTGTCGTAGTGACCCCCAAACATAGACTCCATACCCTGGGACTGACTACTGTCTCCCAGGGCATGCAAAGTCCCCATTGACTTTACTAGTCAATCTTTATGAACAAAACCTGTACAACCCATCTTACTATGGAGGTACTGGCAAGGGTTAATAGTTTTTCCCTTATGTTCATTTTCGAGAGGGTACCGTACAGTCCCTCTCTCAAAAGTTTCTGGCTGGTGGCACGGGTTACTACCAAAAATATTCGAGCGCAAATATTTCCCTATGGGATTTTCTGCCAAGAAGCTCTCCTTTCGGCGCCACTGATTCTGGGGTGGATCCATTGTGTGGGAGGGGGAGTAGGACCCCTGGACAGGGTTGCCTCAGCAACCCATGTCGCACTCTGCCCTGATAGTCTGGAGGGTCTCCCGCCAGGATGACCACTCCACTGTGTGAGTGACAGCTAGGCTGTATGAATGGGGATATTTTTGCATAAAAGCAGGTTCCTAAGGACTGGAAGAGCAAGACGTCGCCACTGGAACTAAGAAGCCGAAGAAGCCGAAGAGGAGAGAAGCCAAAGACATCTGCAACGACTGACCCACTGATGAAGCCCTGCTGCAGCGTCTCACCACTTTTCTCCACACAACGAGAGAAGATCTTCATCTGCAAGAGCCTTCTTCCCTTGAGCTGGTGGGGCCAACCAGTTTGCCAATCGCCTTCCTGGACCTGCCTTGGTCAAATCGCCAGTACCCTGTACTCGGAGACCAGATAACCAGGCACCCGTCCACCCAGACCGCGTTTTAAAGGAGCCTACCTTTTATTCGTTGGGCAGCACCGCGGCTGGTTTCATCCCTGGGCAGTGCAGTAACTCGAACCTTCCTCCACGATGAGAGTCTCTCTTCCTCTGCTGGATCGCCCGAACTGCAGGAACTGCCATGAACAACCGCCACTGCAGGAGCCTCTTCTACATTTCAAGGTACATTGTTCCTCCAGGCCGCCCTTTTCGCGTGGTAGTGCTAAAGGTGTTTTAAATCCTTTACCTACCTGTTGGGTTGGCCGCCCCTATCCTCCAACATTGTCTTTCACCTTCTGCATCCATCTTTTCAAATCGTTAACCAAAGACTTGACTGCAGCTACAAGAACATTTTGCTCCTGAGCCTTTGCCCTGTACCACTGACTCTGGCACAGGCCTATTGACTCTGGCTAAATTTGTTAGAACTGCCTTCTCTAGATTGCTTCTCAACTAGAACTGTGGTGGTGCACCACTTACTTCTTATAAACCACCTTTTCCTTCCCAATTTTAAAACTTGTGAAGTGCCATTTTGCTTGGTTTTCATTTAAGCATTATACAACATAAAGTGCTGCCTTGCCTAAACTTGTTCACAAACTTATGGGAAGTGTTGCTAGGGTGTGTAAGAAGAAATTCCTGTATAACTTGTGCTTTCCCTCCCTTGTGAGAAATTGCTAGTGCCATTTGTGCTTGGTTTTCACTGTGCCGTTTTGCTCAGTTTTCACTCTTGCTCACACTTGTCTACAATTTCACTAGGGAGTTGTGTATACTTTTCTTGACTGATTTTAACTTGCTTTAATAACTGTGATTAATGTGTTGAACTAGAAGTGTGTAAAATAAATATATATATATATATATTCTTTTTAATACAAAGCTTTGGTCAGTGTTTCCTTGTACCCTAGTATTGTAGTCCTATTGTGTAAACCCTGAATACTGCTCATGTCCCTCTTGAGATAAGTCTGACTGCTTAGGCACAGCTACCAACTAAATCTTTGTGGTGCGGACTGATACCAAAGGGGATGTATTGCTTATACCTGTAGTCTTAATCTTCTGTAGTGCTCCCTAAGATAACTGCACAGGATTCTGCCAAACAGTCATTAGGCGGTCTTCTCTCGCGTCAGGTAGTATCTCAGCAGGGTTATCCATCCCCTTCGATGTGTTGGCAGGCGTCCCGTGAGGCTGGGAGCTAGCAAAGGAGTCCATTGGGCCGGTT